>NC_139604.1:31521644-32076644 GCF_964270895.1 Podarcis filfolensis | reverse complement strand
GGGTTAGGGGGCGCAAATTACTTGCCTTGCCCCGGGTGCTGACAACCCACGCTACGCCACTGGAGTAGGCCCCATGGAATTCATTACGATTTGCTTCTCACCAGAGGTGGTTAGCATTGTGCTGTCAAGCCTCTAGGTAGACGCTATCTGGCACACTAGTAAAATTAACAAAAACGAACGAGCGCTTGAAGAATTCTGAAAAATTGTAACCACATTGTAATTTGATGGTGAACTAGTTTTCATCGCGAGCTACGGAGACTGATCTTTTAGGGTAAATGGGACACATCTCCACCAACATCAGTTCCTCTTAGCCGGCACCGACATACCTGTCATCTTACTTGCAACCTGTTAGAGGGCGCCTTTGTTTGCCATTGGCTCTGGCACCTCCCATTGCTGGTCTCCTTGTCTTCCCTCCTACCAGTTCTAATAGGCAACAACTACCGCTGACCGCAAGTAGTTCTGCTGCAGGCCTTTACATGACTGTAGAATCTACAGTGTGCATGGAGGATAGATTCTCGCTCATTTTTTAGTACATTAATTTGAACTATTGTCTTTAGTGGGGCTCCCAACATCTTGACAGAATATCAACAATAAAGTGTATTGTTGCATGCCACCCCAGTCTCTGAGCAGTGAGAGATTCCAGAGGTTCAGTTTCCTCAGAATGAGGGACAACAGAAACTGTTGTGATATATGGTTTATGGTGGCGCTGTGGGTTAAACCACAGAGCCTAGGATTTGCCGATCAAAAGGTCAGCGGTTCAAATCCCCACAACGGGGTGAGTTCGGTCCCTGCTCCTGCCAACCTAATGGTCAGGGGTCCCTTTACCTTTACTATGCACAACCTGAGCCTATAATGGGGGGGGGGAGCTCACAGTATTAACACCCCAAGAGGGTTCTGCTTTTCCCATAGCCTTGGATTCCAACAGGCATCTGTGTCTTTCCTAGCTGCTCTGCCTGCAACCTGCAGCTTCTAGCTCTCACACACAACTCCTCTCTGACCTTTGTCTTTCTAACTACCAGCGAGTTGACAGGGAAGAGGGGCTAGTCATTTGCTATCTGGCACAGAGTCGCTTTCTTTGCTATCTTAATGGCCCGTACTTAGAGGACCATTGCCAAAAACTTGCCTGGCTATTTCAAAAATCTGAATCCTTGCTTAGATTTTTAACCCTTGCTGGATCCAGGAATTAGAAGGGGGCTCAGGCATACAGCCTACCCCCCCCCCCCATTCATAACACTATGGTTTTGTTCATAATTGCCTATGCCCCCACCCAACCACATCAATATATGGCATGGGCATAGCCAGGATTTATTTGGGCGGGCAGGCTTTATGCTGGGGGGCGGGGCAGGCAGAGCAAAGTTATCTGTGACGCAATTGGTCAGTTAATTACCGGTAAGTATTTTTATTTATTTACTTGATTTGGGTTGGCAGCTGCCCCCCTGCCCCCTGGCTGCACCCATGATATATGGTCTGTAATCATGGGCACACAGAAGTTCCAGTAACCGTTTCCAAAGTCTGTGGGTTCCATGCACATGCTAATGAGTGCAAAATTGCAGGTATGGTTGTCAAATGTGCAGTTTGGGACCAACAAAGCTCCTTGGGTCCTGTCCTGTCCCCTGCTCATCTTCAATATTGGGCTACAGTGTGGAGGTGTCTGTTGCCTATGCAAGCTGGTAACTTTAAATATAAGAGGGAGCAAAATGTGTAACTCCACTCTCACTTGGGATTTGAAAGCTGAGCGGACATGTGAGAATTAACATTATCCAATATGCTACTTAGCATCCATTGTGCAAGAATAATTATTTTGGGTTAGGAGACAAATAAAGAGGTGAAGAGAAAATGCCATTGTTGGGGGAGATGTACGTACGTGTGCTATAATATCATTCAATAATAGTTGGCAGTGCTTTTTTCTAAAAAAAAAATAATGTTTAGGGGTACTCTCATTTTCCTACTCATATTGAAATACTGCCCCTCAATGAAGCCAAACATGGATTCACAAAATGTTTAGGGGTATGCGTACCCCTGCCTCCCCCCAGAAAAAAACCACTGATGGTTGGTATTCACCATCTTTGAACTTAATGCCAAAGGTGAAACCTTTTCAATCCTTTTGTGTCATCACGGTTGTAATCTACACATTCAATATGGCAAATACCCCCCCCCCCCAATCCTAATTTTGCTCTTGGCATTCAGAAGATTGGCCTTTTATTTTCAGACTTCACATTGCTTGGGAATCCCTACAACTGACAAAATAATGACCTTAAAAACAAAAAAAAAAAACTATTGTTTACTGTGGATAACAAACTCAGAAATAAGAAAATCATGGATAATCCTGTCAGCAAATACCCATCACTCTCTGGTTCATTTGTTCACTCAAAGAACAAGTGAACGAATGAAGATTTGCTTTTTTTCGCTTCCATTTTGGCACTCTGACTCTTTGGAGTGTTTTAATTCTTGCTATATGTCCACTAGTAGTATCGCCTTCTTCTTCTTCTTCCCGAAGTAAAACCTGTAAGATTTCACAGAAACAGTCAAGATACTCTGTGTGTGTGTGAGAGAGAGAGAGAGAGAGAGAGGGGGGGGGAGGGAGGGAAATGAAGTGGTGAGTTCACTTCATATTACATTGTTCATAACATAACAACACTTACTATTTCATAGGCTGAATATCTGAAAACGTTACAATTAGCTACCATGTGACAATCAATAGTTTCATTAGCCTGTTTTTCATCCTTCTAGAAAATGTTTTTTTAAAAAGCCCTCACAAAAAGCAGCCAATCTTTTAGTGCACTTTTCTCCTAATATGTGCATTTTTGTCCATATCTACACTTCCCACTTACATACGTAATTTTGTACACACTTTTGGTTGCAGAACTGCATCACAACATTTGGAGAGATGTGAATTTGAAAGGATAGCTGTGTTTTGGTTCACATAGGGAAGCAGATTTCCTAATTGGAACGTGTTTCCTCCAGGCTTCAGAAACTTTTCTGACTTCCAGTCTACTTCCCAACACAATTCAAATTGCTGTTGCCTTTAAAGCCCTTCCTGTATGGTTTAGGACTGTTTCCACTGCAATCTACCGATGCATTTAATTTTATTATTCCATTTATATCCCACTGTCACAACGCCTCAGCATTCCTGGGTTCTGCACCATGGTGGAGAAGGGTTTTTTGCATACCCCCGTGCTTGGCTACCCTTCCAGTCAAAGTTATTTGCTGCCACCAGGTGAAGAGTTGTTGTTGTTTTCTGCAAGGTTTCCTTTTTTCTACTTAAATCAGCCTAAAATCCCCTTTGCCCCTCCTGAAGAACAACTCAAAAGTAATGTGGAACTTGGCTTTTAGGCATTGTGAATGGTTTATTAATGAGGACCACACCACAAGATTTTTATGAAAGAGAGTTAAAAGTTTGCTAAAAAGATTAATGGGGTAGTTCTTCGGAAAGGCGTTTTACATAGGAAAAGTTATAGAAAACCAGCATATCCCACCTAAAGAGCAAAATACTGTATTTTTTGCTCTATAAGACTCACTTTTTCCCTCCTAAAAAGTAAGGGGAAATGTGTGTGCGTCTTATGGAGCGAATGCAGGCTGCGCAGCTATCCCAGAAGCCAGAACAGCAAGAGGGATTGCTGCTTTCACTGCGCAGCGATCCCTCTTGCTGTTCTGGCTTCTGAGATTCAGAATATTTTTTTTCTTGTTTTCTTCCTCCAAAAACTAGATGCATCTTGTGGTCTGGTGCGTCTTATAGAGCAAAAAATACGGTAACTGTCAAAAGTTTGCCACCCACTTTCCCTTCAGTGAAGACATTTCACTGTCAGTGTAAGCAGCCAGCAGTTCTTTGAAGGTTCTTCTGATGTCATTCTGCCTAGCAGTGCAATCCTTTGCATGAGACCCTCCTTGATTTGACTACCAAAGCATTGCCCTGGCAGATACAGCCTGCAGCTAGAGTGATTCACATGTCCCGCAACATGTCCCTCAATCAACAAGGTTCAAGGAAGTCCTTGGAACTTAATCCACAACAGCAGACAGACTACCGCATTTACTCTAATGCACCAGCGAATCTAATGTGTACCTCAAGGCCCTAGGCTTCCCTCACAAGCATGCGGGCATGGGTGGTAGCTGTGATGACAGAGAGCATGAGAAGCCAGCCTGGGCCACCTGCCTGCCTATTTGATTGCTCATTCTCCTGGCTTGCTCACTCATGAAGCTGGTCTGACTGCTTTGCTCCCTTGCCACACAAACTACAGCATGATGACAACCTTACAATTTCATTATACAGTATGACAAAACAGAATATTTTTATATAATACCAAACAGTCCATTTCATTCATATCCACCTTTCCTCCGAGGAGCTCAAAGTAGCATGTATGACTCTCTTCCTCACTACAATAACCCTGTAAGGTAGGTTAGGCTGAGAGACAGTGATTGGTCCAAGGTCACCCCGTGAGCTTCATGTCTGAGTAAAGTTTTGAACTCTCTAACAACTACACCAAGTCTATTTTCTGGATGCTCTCCATCTGGAATTAAACAGCTTATGGTTGCAGAGAGAGCCTTTCCAGTTGTGGTGAGCTGTCCTGCCTCTGTAGGGTAGCCTACATAATTCCTACTCTTATTTACTTTGTGTGTCAGGCAAAGACATTATAATTTTCTTAGACTTTTAAAATGGTTATTATTATTATTTTGCTGTGTCCACCTTTTAACTTCTTGTTTTTATGTTGCTGTTTTATTTTTCCATTGTAGCTTCATGTTTGATTGCTTTTCTGATATCATTGTTTTATTGTGATTTGTTGGGTAACTTCATCTTCTGTTCTATATCAACACAGTAGGGCTATGAAACCCAAATCCTTAAATCTACATTGTATGTGCCATTTGTACAGCCATGTTTCAGCTGGTTCGTTCACAACAAATGTCAGCAGAATGCCGCACCATAATCTGTCATGATTTAAAAGCAAATGGCCCCTTGGGGAGGAAAAGAAATATATCATTTAAAAATTAATTTAATTTAGCTGCAATAGAAATAAAAATGAGCCTGTTCTGTTGCATTTGTATTACAAAACATATTAGACAATATGTAAAGGCTCTTTAAACCCCCATTAAAAACAAACATTCCAGTCTTCACACTGAAGAACAGAAAATAGTTTGTGGGTAGAACCATCATGTATTATTTCAATTTGGCAGTCTGAAGGGATTACCTGGGCAAGGAAGACTTATGCCTGCAACCTGTCTACAAATACTGGGGTTTAAGAACTGAACACCAGAAGGAATAATAAATAAGATAGTTTCTTTCACTATATGCACAGGATCTTTCTTACCACTAAGTAACCTAAAGGACACACTTCTAGGTGTGGGGCTAAGGTACTCCCTACTGCACTAAGGCCATTTAGCGCACTATGCCTGGAGAGGCCAGGCAAGGATGGAGGTGAGGGACTGATTCAGGTGACCCACAAAACAACAACAACAACAACAACTAGTTGACTAGTCACAAGGGCAGCAGATGGCTATAGCTTTCTAGCAGGTGAACCAAGTGCTGCTTTAATTCATTAGTTTCTAATAAGAAGAAAATAACAACAGTAGAATC
Source organism: Podarcis filfolensis (assembly GCF_964270895.1). NCBI lineage: Eukaryota > Metazoa > Chordata > Lepidosauria > Squamata > Lacertidae > Podarcis > Podarcis filfolensis. The sequence continues at coordinate 32,071,078 of NC_139604.1, read as the reverse complement.
AAAATTCTGGAATACCGACACACATAAATAGTAGAACGAAAGGTTACAGTCCTCAAGTTGCTTACTCCAAAGTAGTCCTATGAAGGTAATAGAAACCCTGTACATTTATGGATCTTGTGGGTCTCAAATTTCAGGGGTGGCCTGTGCAACGCCAAAATTTGGTGCTCCTCCACCTCTTGTGCTCCATGGTTAATCATAATTGTGGCACCCCCAACAGGTCCACACGGCTCTATGCCCAGTGCAGCTGAACTGGTCACTCTCCCTTCAATCCACCTCTGTAAAGACAGTGGGCAAGACAAATTCTCAGTCAACAATGAAAACCTTAAGAATGTAAGAAGAGCCCTTTGACAGACCAAGGACCCATCTAGTCCAGCATCCTCTTCTGAACAGTGGCCAACCAGATGCCCAGGGAAACTAACAAGCAGATCACCCATGTCACTGATGCATGCTCAAATGGGGAATGGTGAGGTGGCAACAAGGTGCATCAATAGGAACACCAGATTGGCTTTTCCATTGTGTTTGCACCATGCCCTCCCCCTCTCTCCTTCCAGTGACCCAGGAGACTTGAGGTCAGGTAAACACCACCACCCTGCCCCACTGTCTGCTACTAATTGATAGCCTTGTCACCCTCGAACATCTCTAGACCTCCATTAAAGCTGTCCAAGTCGGTGGCTATCGCTACATCTGGTGGGAGCGAATTTCATAGCTGTGTGAAGAAGTTCCACCTTATGCCTGTCTTGAATTTTCCAACATTCACCTTCATTGGATTATGAGAGAGGGAGGAAGCTTTCCTATCGGTCCACTTTTTCCATGAATAATTTTATACATCTGTCCTTTTTTTAGGGAAAAATATTCAACTTTAAAAAAATGAAAATGACCCAAATGTTATATCACGTCCTTTTAGGAGAGTTACTCTAACCCTGGGATGGGGAAACCCGTTGATCTTCAGATGCTGTAGGACTACAGCTCCCATTAGCCACAGCTCCCATGTCCAATGGCAAATGATGGGAGTTTAAGTCCATGAACATCTGGAGGGGAAAACATGTTCCCCATCCTTAGCTATAGCTTCTTCTTTGGACTTTTTCTAGGTCTACAATATCTGTTTTGAGGTAAGGAGACCAGAGCTTTACAGAGCATTCCAAATGTGGTTGCATCATATATTTGTATAACAGCATTATGATATTGACAGTTTTATTTTTAATTCTTTTCCTAACTATCTCTAGCATGGAATCTACCTTCTTCACAGCTGCTGTTCACTTGGTGGACAGCTTCACCGAGCTTTCTACTATGGCTGAAAGGTATTTTTCCTGGTCAGTCAACACACCAGTTCAATTAGGAGTGAGAAGTGAAGCCCAAGGAAGATAGGAGTGGACCCTATGACTGTCCCTTGGAGAACAATTCTTTTATGCACAGAAGGTCACCAAACATTAAAGACTTCTGCCAAACATTAAAGACCTCAGCCAAATCTGAATGAAGAAGGGAAGCATGAATATTGCTTATGTTGTTACCCCTCACTTCTGTTAAACTGTTCAAGATACTCAAGGCAAGGCACTTTTAATATCAACCCCCAAAACACTGTCTCCTCAGATGGATGCTTCCATCAATGTCAAAGCAATCCATGGCACATTTCATGTTGAAAGCAATGCTGGGGAGCAGTAGCTTTTAACCAGCTATGATGTTTAGCTTAGCAGTTCCTATCAAATGGGCAGGTTGTTCTGCCCAGGCTGAATTATAAAGCAGTAGAAATCAGATTGTTAAGTCCTCCATCTCAGCAGTTGTCCTCCTAATACAGCCAACAAAAAAAGTTAATTTCACAAAATCTTTTCGGACATTAGTATGAATTGAATTCAGACAGCTGGAAGTGCTCTTGAGAAAATGTGCCCTAGGTAATTCCCTTCCAACACATGGATCAATGGGGAATCAGTCCTCTGAAATAAATTACTGCATGAAATTAGACAGACATCCAACACCATCATGTTCAGGTGCCTACTGAAGAAACATACTGAAGAGTTGTAACCCGGTCATTTATGAAACATTGTGCATCTGCGAGAATGGTTTGTGGCTTTCAGAATTTGGAGAAATTGTTTTCCTGGTGCAGAATTCATTGATCAGGTTGTTGAGTGGGCCACGGTGGTCCAAATACATCAATCAATTCTGACAGGACTGCACTGGCTACTGATTAGTTTCTGGGCTCACTTCAAAGCCTTATGCTGCTCAGGACCCCAGTACAGTGGTACCACGGGTTACAGATGCTTCAGGTTACAGATGCTTCAGGTTACAGACTCCACTAACCCAGAAATAGTACCTCGGGTTAAGAACTTTGCTTCAGGATGAGAACAGAAATTGTGCTTCGGCGGTGTGGCAGCATCAGGAGGCCCCATTAGCTAAAGTTGTACCTCAGGTTAAGAACAGTTTCAGGTTAAGAACAGACCTCCAGAACGAATTAAGTTCTTAATCCGAGGCACCACTGTACAGGACTACCTCTCCCCATATGAATCAAGGCCGTTCTCCACCTGCCCACTCCATGGGAGGTGCAGAGGGTGCAGCACAAGATAAGGCCTTTTCAGTGTTGGCTCCCTGCCTGTGAAATGCTGTCCCATGAAGGCTTCCTTGTGATATCTGTATCTATTTTTAAGTGCCAGGCCTGGATTTCTGGCCCTTAATTTGAAACTTTTCAAGTATTTGTGGCCATTGCATGTTGGTTTTCATCAGGCAAATAGTAAGGCCAAACTCCAAGTAGGCTTGGAAAAATGGTTGGTGAGACTCCATAGAACTTCCTTGGCATGCGCTGTCAAGGCTGGATCATCTGCAAAAACATATCTCAGATAAGGACCCACCACACTTTTGTCTTGGGATAATGTGTAGTTAATAGGATGGAATCACAGTGCTATGTAGCCAATCAGATTTAACAGTCAATGAGGGGAAATGAGAACAACATACAGTGGGACAAATAAGGGTAAGTTCACTGTCTGCAAAGGGTGCTGAAGAATTGCTTCAAAGGTGAGGGATGATTATGACGATTTAACATTTGCAAAAACAGAATTAGTAGCTCCACCAGAATTTCAGATACACTGAGAACTCTGCTTCAGCTTTCCACCTCTGTTGGATTGGGGAAAGTATGTATTAGATGCAAAAGACACTTGGTTGGAAGAAGGCATGTTACAAATCTACAGTTCAGCTGTCAGGCCCAGAATGTATTGCTTCCATAAGCAATAGTCTTGTTTCCAGGAAGATGCCCATTAAGAATGATCAAGGCCTGCAGAAACACAGCATCTCTATCGATGCCAGTGATATACATGCGGAGCATACAAGCTCACAGAGCCTTATCTTGACAAAGAGAAACCAGGCCTTTCCACTAATACAACATGGCTCCCAGGGGGACAGCATTTCCAGAGTGAGAATGCCATTTTGAACACTGACCTTCATGATCCCCTTCTGAAGCCAACCAAATCTGAGGAGGATAAGAACTAATTTGCTCCATCCTCTCGTACTAATACTTTCTGCCAAAGAGCAAACAGACTGGAGTGCTTTCTTTATGCCTTGACGCAAATACGTTGTTTCATACATACTCTTTGTGAACAATACTTCTCATTTTTGATACAGGGGGAAATTATTTTTTAAAAAACAGATTTTCATTTAAAGCATTTTATAGACATTGGACGCAGATTATGTTCTCGCAACAGATGGCAGAGATAAATACCGAACGGAGATCTCTTCTTAATACCTAATATCAGTTATAATATCTGTTTTGCGTAACAAGAACCTCAAAATAGTTAAGCTGGGGTGTGGGTGGGTGGGTGTACATTTCAGCCAGTATATTCTTCGTTGCATTCCACTTACAGAATATCTGACTGATATGTGGACTGTTACCAGGATTGGCCCACCCGTTAGCCAAGGTGAACCCCTTTCCTCAGGCGGCAGCTTGGGACGGGTGACAGATCAATGGCACCACCTATTCCTATGTGCACCATTATGCTAGTAACGAGGAATTTGTCACTGGAAGTGGAAAAGGCTGCCTTTTCATAGGAATGTGGAAGTTACAGCATCTTCGCCTTGCATCTTTTACTGCCTGGTTCCTTAGAGAAGGTGAGCAGGAAGCAAGGACAAGGAGGAGCAGGGCCAGGAAGCTCCAGGGACTGGCGGCAGACATGCCCATGCCCATGTGTAGTGGAAATGCGGAAGACAATTGTATTTCGAGGAGTTAGGTGGCATCTCCCTTTCCCTTTAACATTCCCACTTTGAGGTCTGCTGGATTCTTGTGTTTCACACACCTGTCGGAAGTTTCTTGGGTTCTTCTGTGTTGCAAGTGCTGGCTGGATGCCCGGCTGCAGGTAGTGGGAGACCCTCAGCCACTCTGTATTAATTCCATCTCAGGATCCTGGGCTAATCATGAGTAATGCCAAGTGCACTTGATTACATCAAGGCAGGCTATAAAAGCCATAGGTGGGAGGGGCCCAGAGAGCTTCTGCCCAGATCAAAGGACCTGATGCTGGGAGACCGACAGTTGGGGTCTTTCTCCTACTGCTCTACCTGGGGCTCCAGGCAGCTGAAGGGGAGATTGGGTAGCCCCTGTTGGGTATGTTTTATGTTATGCTTTGTATGCCTGCTGCTTATTTGTTAATAAAACAGTTTTGGTTCCCCTTCCACCTCCTCATTCCTTTTGTCCTGATATCCTTAAAAAGAACTGCTGTAATTGGCAGCACACCATGCTCATCTCTCAGAGTGGGGCAAGGGGCAACCATTTGGAGGGAGTCAGCAGCTGGGAACCATCTGATGGAAGGCAGAGTTGAGGAAGAACGCAGGAGCGCATGAAAACTCATTAGGCTTTGCTGCTCAAGCAAGGCCCAGTTAGGTCAGGGAAAATTATGTTTCCCCTTCCCGCCCAGGAGAATCCAATAGCCAGATGGGTTAACAGAATTAGTCTAGGGCCTGGAGGTACTTTACTGAGAGTTCTGCTCCCTGCTGTTCATCACATGGGGACACCACACACATGGATCCAGCAGTTGATGAGCCTCCTGACCCTGGAGGTGGGAATAGGGAAAATACAACAGTGGCGTTCCCTCTCATCAGCTACTGTTACATAGGGACTAGATAATATATAAGTCTACTGAATAGCACACAGTGCTCATATAACACCAAGCAAAGCAAACAAAAAACAACTTTGGGTTGTCGTCTGGAAACATTTTTATGCTGCATGATCTAATCTGCAATTTTTAGTACTTTACATAATTTATCCCATTTCTGCAAAATACATTGGGAAGCCATACACACTGGCCAATACAAGCATTATTCGGAAGTTCCTGAAGCTTTGGGGATTTGCCAGGCTTCATCCACACACTTCACTGATATTTCTACAGTAATCAGGACCGGACAGTTCCTTTTGCAAAGCAAATGAAAGCTAAGGGCCTCCTCCTCAGGAAGCTACAATTCAGTACCAATGCCATATTTGGGTCTAGCATGGAATAACGGCATACACATAGCCCTGACTGTTGGGATCCTCTCCCTAGAGACCCCCTTGTGGCTAATAGTCCACATCACGAGCCTAACTTCAGATAGTTTAGTGGAGAAGATATTTTGTCTTAGCAAAGAGGACAGAGGACAAAGGAATCCTTCGTGTATTTATTTCAGAAGTAAGTCCCACTTGTATTCAATGTGGTTTATCCCTGGAAATGTGCATAGGACTGTCCATATGGGCTTTATTTTAAGATTTTATTTTATTTTATTTACATTCTGAATGCAAGGAATAGCAGGGGTGGAATATCACAAGCGCCTTGAACCCGAAACATACTTCTAAAATTAAACATATTTCATCAACCATTCCAGGGATGCTTTTGCATTTCTCCTGAAAAAGACAGAGAGAGCAAAAGCCCCACCTTGTGGCGAACAAATGGTGCAATTCTCATGCAACAATACTTTTTTCCAAGTGAATGACGAATCTCCTTTTTTAATAGCTAAAGGGGAAAACCTTCTCTGCTTTAGTTTATTTCTCCCATAGTTGAATAGTGGATAATCCTATGCATGCTTACTGAGAGGCAAGCCCTACTGAGTTCAATGTAAGAATGTGTGTGTGTAGGATAGCATCCTAAAGCCACTTCCAATTGCAGCTCCTCAAACTCTGCTGGAGGTCACACAGGAAGGTGTCTTGGCATGGCAGAATGGCTTTTTTGAGCGCTCTTGGAAGAAAGGGAAGTGGCAGTAGTGGTGCCCACCCTGTGGAACACCCTCCCATCAGATGTCAAGGAGATAAGTAACTATATAACCTTTAGAAGATATCTGAAGGCAGCCCTGTATTTGGAAGTTTTTAACGTTTAACGTTTTATTATAATATTGCTTACGCTGGAAGCTGCCCAGAGTGGCTGGGGCAACCCAGTCAGATGGGCGGGGTACAAATAATAAAAATTATCATTATTATTTTTAAGCGGGTCAGAAGCCCTGATGAGCACAGGGAAGTTCTCAGCATAGCCCTCTTCTCCTCTCTGACGGGAGATATCTTCTAAACCAATTCCCACGATGAAATGTTTTCTATCTGGCCATGTTCTCCTAGCATTGGCTGATCTCCCAGTTTGTCGTTTCCATTTCGCCTTTGATTATTTTTTCCTGTTTTTATTTCTCATGGCAAGCTATGCTTGGTTACTCTTGAAGAGGAGGGATTGTCCTCCCACACGCTATGAGTAGCGCTGATTTGCATCATCCTGCCCAGTGGAGTGAATGGGAGCGCCAATGCACCCCACAGCCCTGACATCAAAGGCAGCTGTATAATGTAAGCTGTATAATGGCAGAGCTACTCCTTTTTTTCCCAGAGGGTTGGGTTTTTTTAAAGGAGGAACATTTTAATTTAAAATATCTGGAAAAGATTGATATAAAACTAATCCGATGCAATGGTTAAAGTGTTGGACTAGGACTTGGGAGACTCAGGTTCAAGTTCATACTGGGCCACAAAGTTCACTGGGTGACCTTGGGATAGCCACTGTATTTCAGCTGAACAGAATTGTTGTGTTTCACAGAATTGTTGTGAGAATAAAATGGAGAGGGAGGTGGACCAAGCCCGCCACCTTGAGCTCCTTGGAGGAAAGGTGGGATATAAATATACCGTAATAAGAAAACAAACTTTACAAATGTGCCAAAAATAAAAAGAGTCCCCAGATATTGCTTAGATATATGGTTCAGGACTTGAAACGAGTAAGTGTTCAGCTAAACATTCTGCAACTGATACGTCATTGTGCTTCTGTAAGAAAGCAGGCTGGGAGAGATGTTGCCTCATCTGTTGACTTTAATAGCCTTCAAAAAGAATGACACTTGGAAAAACTTACATCTATTTTAGTTCATCGATCAAGAAGGGGAAAGTGGACATTTATAATGGCCTTAGTCCTTGAAACTGTCTCCCAGGGTCTCTGCTTATACAATGTGAAATACTCAAGGCATTTGGCTGTCTGAGGCAAAGGACAAGATGGCACCCACAGACCCTATTCCACAAACGAAGCTGACAATTGCATCTTATCAACATGGGTGACAGGATAACATTCTCCACAGCAGCTAGATTGCAGACAAGGTTAGGGGCACAGGGGAGGCTATGAGGCACACATGGTTCTGGCCAGTGTGTTTTTTCTTTAAAAATGTTTAGGGGTACTCTCATTCCATCTCAGGAGACTCAGGAAACACCATGACAGGAAATGAGGCCACCATCGGGGGTAGCAACAGAACTGACGATTCACCATGCTAGAGAAGAAACTTTTTTTTTAAAAAAAATTGTTTCTTCTCCCATTAGATTCACAAAATGTTTAGGAGTATGCGTACCCCTGCGTCCCCCCGGGGGGAAAAGCACTGGCTCTGGCCACATTTACACAATACATTCAAAGCACTGTGGTATCACTTTAAACAGCTGTGGCTTCCCCCAAAGAATTCTGGGAGCTGTAGTTTGTTTAGGGTGCTGAGCGTTCTTAGAAGACCCTCATTCCCCTCTCAGAGCTACAGTTCTCAGTTCTGAGTGAAGCGTGATTGATTGTTAAACCACAATGTGTGCACTCTGCCTGCTCCAGCTGTCAGCAGCTCTCAGGCCTTTCCCATTACTTGCTACCAGCCCTTTAAATCAGAGACTGAACCTGGGATTCATCTTCATAGGGAACTGCCATAGCTCAGTGTAAACAGCATCTGCCTTGCATGCAGAAGGTGCCAGGTTCAATCCCTACCCACTTCAGGTAGAGCTGGGGACGTTCCATGCCTGAAAGCCCAGAGAGACACTGCCAGTCAGTGTAGACCATACTGAACTAGATAGACCAATGTCCTGACTTGTTATAATAATATTTAAAATATATATATTTTTAATAAAGCAAAGGATGTTCCTCGTGCAAAGGATGTGCTCTGCCACTGAGTTATGGTCCCACCCCATCATGCAATCACTGACCCTGCACAAACCACAGTCTTGAACATGCAATGGCTTTGCTCATTCACAGCACTGTTGCATCTTCACTGCATGTGAAAAGTTGTTGCAAATAGCCTTGTGAAGAGGCAGCGGTTCATGCAGTCCTGTTCTTTGAGTTCTCTTGCTGCATAGGAAGCCTTGAACTGGGGTGGGGGGAAAGCATAGCAGAAACTCAGTTTGAGCTATAGCAATAATATCAGACAATTATTTTTTTTAAAAGCGGGGGTGGGGGTTGGGAGGGGAGAGACCAGAATGAATGTATGTCAAGTTGCTGGAGCCATCCCACGTTTCCACACGTCAGAGAGCTGCTAAGAATCTGACATGAATATTCATTGCCATTTTGTATGTAACTCTTTTTTAGTTCCGTTTGCAACTCTTTAGTCTCTCATTCTGCCAAATTAGTTCCCTAGCAAGAATATCATTTGCGGGAGGGAAAACGACTGTGAATATTTAAACCCATATATATATATAATCTCACCAGAAAACTGTTCCTAAGGTCTTGTGGACAGATTGTACCTGTTCCACATGAGGCAGCAAAATGTCTTTGGCCAGCCTTTGGGCGGACTTTGGCCTTTCAAATCTTAGCCCACCCTCACCTCTCGTGGACAGGGTTGCAGCCAGAAGCCGCAGTCTTAAACGCAACTTATGCATAGTCAGTCTTGCTGAACACAATAAGCATGCACAGGATTGAACTTTTAGTTAATAAAATGTCTGTGGTGTGCAAAATAATTATAATAAAGGCTTATATCCAACATAGAGTTAAGTAACTGCCCTGCCAGTGCAAGAATTTACATTTGTGGAACTGGATTTCCCCTTCCTCCCGCAGCATGCCCCTCGCACCCTCCCCAAATCTGCTCCACAGAACAGATTTAAGAGGTGCCCAATGGGAGGAGAGGGTGGAAGTCCCATTGTGCAAATGCAAATCCTTATGCTAATGGGTCATAGGGCTACATAGAATACAAGGTGATGATAATTCCATAGACAAGTTACTTGAATGGGCATGAATGTATCCTAGTGGTCTGTGGGCCTAGACTCCCAAGAATCATCAAGACCCAAAGTAGGTCACCCCATCAAAACATTCTTTTCTAGGGACCAAATAGTAAGAAGACCTGCCTGGTTACTACTGATTATTGCCGCTGCTGTGTACTCCAGGGAGGGATGCAGGTGGCGCTGTGGTTTTATATCTTGGTTTTATGCTGTGAACCACCCTGAGACCTCTGGATATAGGGTGGTATATAAATAATGATAATGATAATAAAACCACTGAGCCTTTGGGGCTTGCTGATCAGAAGCTTGGTGGTTCAAATCCCCACGATGGGGTGAGCTCCCGTCGCTCTGTCCCAGCTTCTGCCAACCTAGCAGTTCGAAAGCAGGCCAGTGCAAATAGATAAATAGGTAACGCTGCGGCGGGAAGGTAAATGGCATTTCTGTGCACTCTGGCTTCCGTCACAGTGTTCCGTTGCACCAGAAGTGGTTTAGCCATGCCGGCCACATGACTTGGAAAGCTGTCTGCAGACAAACACCAGCTTCCCTCGGCATGAAAGCGAGATGAGTGCCGCAATCCCATAGTCGCCTTTGACTGGACTTAACCTTCCAGGGGTCCTTTACCTTTTTACCTTTACTCCAGGGAGCAAATGCAGCCTTCTAAACCTCTCTCTTTGTCCCTTGAGACTCTTTCCAGGCTTTGACCCCTTCCCAGGCTACCATCCTCCTCAGCCTTGTCCTGTGCTCTGCTTAAGCGATCTTGCCTGCCTGGAACATGTCCTTACACTGGGATAATGACTTTGGTTGTTTGCCTGGATAGAGGACAGAGATAGGTTTGGGAGTGGAGCGGGTGTAGGAATCTCTTGGTGTTTGCATGGCTGGAGTACACCTTACGATACAAAGTTAAGAGTCACATCCATTGCTCTACCCATTGTGCCTTCGGCCCCACCCATCCCTGGTCTGTGGGCCCTGGAAGTTGCCCTCAAGGACCTATTGCCCTCTGCTTGAAAGAAGTTCCCCAGCCTTGCTATAACCCTATGATGTCAGCATTAGAATATTACTTACACCAGATAATAGTTACATGAAACATGTTCTATAAATTTGAGCTCCACAATCAGATTTCTGTTTTTTCAGTCCCAGTCTAGCTAGTGGATAGAAGCAAGCATACAGAATTCGCTTTTGCCTTCCTGTCCTGAGCTGCTGCATTATTTTGCAGATTCCCACATTCTGTAGCTCTCTGCCGATAACTTGACAAATTTGGTTTAACTGTTTTGATGTAATAATCTAATTAGGTAATGAGTTCAGCAACGGATCGTGTTTCGTTAATTTCAACCATCTGCTTCGGCATTTGTTGATATGTATACCAGATTTTCAGTGCTTCTCTGCTCTAATAGTAACTAATGGTACTGTTAATAAACTACATATATCATATTATGCAGCAATAATTCACCAATGGATCATTTTATGAGACAGATTATATTTAGCAGTGGTAGATACTTCACGTTACTGAATATTGCACACTGCTAACTAGTTGTTTTACTTTCCTCTTCGTGAAGTCCCTAATTAATTTATTGCACACTTCATGCATAATTTGAAATTTTTTTAAAAATGTTGCCAGGTCATGTTTTATCATCTTTTATTTAAAACATGCTGTCTGCTTTTACAAGACACATATTAGCCAAACATGACCCTTATGCAAATTTGCAGAGACCTGATGTTGTTTTAATTCTGAGTCCTTGTGAGCAGATTCCAAAGCAAACATACCCTCATCTCTGGTTTTTCACAGGCTTGCTTTGCCTTTACCAAATTGTTAAATTCCTGAAAGGAAGAAACCGACATTACATAACACAGCACAATAATTTCTTTGCCAAATTTGCTTTCAACTCAAGCCTTTAGTGAAACTGAAAAAGAAAGTTATTACTAAAAACAAATAAAATAAAATTGCAGATATGACCTAGGCCAGAAATCACATGTATATGGCATTGAGGTTTCAACTTGACCAGTAGTGAGCATCAGTTCTGCTCTCTACCTAACAGGAGATTGCAAGTGTAACAATAAGTTATAGAGACAGCTCTGAATAACTACTGGCATTTTATTTTCATGGGAAGTGGAAAACATTATTTCTTAACTCCAGTAGCTCCTAAAGGATCTCTCCAAACTGAATGAACAGGCAATAAAAAGACAAGTGCCATTCAATGCAAGTAAGTGTGTAGTGGTCCACATTGGGGCAACCCTCCCCTCCCCCAAAAATAACATCTTTCCCTGGTAACAAGATCTTGAGTTTGTAGTGGATAGTTCATTGAAGATGCTGACACAGTGTGTGGCAGCAGTGGGGGGGAATGCATATTCCGTGCTAAGGATCATTAGGAAAGGGTCCGAAAATACTATACAGATCTATGGTAGAAGAAGAAGAAGAGTTTGGATTTGATATCCCGCTTTATCACTACCCGAAGGAGTCTCAAAGCGGCTAGCATTCTCCTTTCCCTTCCTCCCCCACAACAAACACTCCATGAGGTGAGTGAGGCTGAGAGACTTCAGAGAAATGTGACTAGCCCAAGGTCACCCAGCAGCTGCATGTGGAGGAGCGGGGAAGCGAACCCGGTTCCCCAGATTACGAGACTACCGCTCTTAACCACTACACCACACCAGCTCTCAGTACAACCATATTTAGAATAATATGCACAACTCTGATCACATAACCTCAATAAAGCTACTGTAGACAGAGGTGTACCTAAGCTCCCTTGCACCCTTGGCAAAGAGATGTATCAGTGTGGAGAGGTGTGATTTTTTTTTGCACACACACATCCCAGGGTCTGCGCCATTGGTGGGAGCCAAACTGGCCAACTCCTAGGTATGCCCCCGATCCCGGCTGTAGTTCTGGAAATGTTTCAGGAAGAGGCAACCGAAATGATCAAGGGGTTGGAGGAACTCCTCTATGGGAAAACGTGACAAGATATGGGGCTTTTTAGTTGAGAGAAAAGGTAAAAAGGGACAAGAGGTGTGTAGAATTAGGGGAAATGGAGAGAGAGACATTTCTCTCTCTCTCTTAATACTTCAGCTTGTGGGTTTCTCACAGATATAAGGTTGGGCATTGTGAGAACAGAATGCTGGACTACAGTAGATGGGACTTTGGCTTGATTCAGCGGGACTCTTACGCTATGTGTTATTCTACTATTTCTTCCCCCCACCCCCCCATCTTCAATACATAATACAACTTTTTTGGCATTGCAACAGCAAAATGCTAAAAATTTATACGCATTGCCCACAGAAGCCATTCCTTGGTTCTCTAATAGGCCTTGGGGTTTAATATTTGCTCCTTAGAACTGAATGTTCCCTAGCACAAATCACTGCTCTGCCACACACTTGTGTTTAGTTGATCCTGACAAAGACTGAATCGTTGGAAGAAGCAATTAAATAATGTTCCACTTGTAGTGTAACCCTACATATCTGATTGGAGACGGTAGACTTTGATGGCTAACTTGGAAAAAGGATTATGGATAGATCTCTGTCATGCTGACAATTTATTTTGCATCATAAAGCCAGCTTTTGGAGCTGGTGTATTGAAATACCATGCCAGATTATCTTGGGGACTTCCTTACCTTATATACAGTGGTGGCTAGGGCCCATTGAGGCTGGCAGGGTGGAAGACAGGAAGATCAGCAGGAGATGTAGCCAGAACCAAATACAGGCAGAGCCCCCTTCTGACAAGTTTTAAGATGGCAGGTAGGTGGGGATTGGCTGACAGTATACTGATGTCTGTGGGACAGTGCCCCCTTTGCCATAATAGACAAATAGCCTCCATTGCTTATATACAGTGGCGGAGCTTCAAGCTCCAGCGGGGGGAGGGTATGTGGAGAGCAGGTGTGGCTGGCGTGCATCCCAGGAGTGTGGCGTGGTTCCCGGGGACATGGCACATGCCCAGGGTGGGGGGGAGCCACAATGGCACCCCACCAGGATCATGCCACCAGGGGCAGTATGCTCCCACACACACACCCCTGTTCCTCCGCCAGTGCCTATATACCCCTGCCCTGTTGCTGTGTTCCTCAGGAATGGCACTATTTGTAGTGTTATATGTTCCTAAGGTTTGTCTTATCTCTTAAAAACAAAACAAAACAGGCCTTTTTGTGTTGTGGCACTTGCTCTTTGGAATGCATTCCCACCAAATATCAGTAATGGTATTTAGGTGTCTGCTTAAAACACATTTGTTCACTCAGGCTTTCGCTGTGGGAAGATCCATTTGTGTTGTTAATCTGATTCATTTAATTGTTATTTGTAATTTGCTTTATTGATATAATTTTATTGATTGTTTTATGCTGTTGTTCACTGCCCGTTTTGTTTTGTTTTAATGTTTGGCAGTACAGAAATATTTGCAAATAAATAAATGTGTGCACCCTCAGACGAGGCAGTCCAAATTGGTTTCAAGGCTGAAATGAGAAAAGCTGCATAAATATTCAGGCAGAGATGTGTGCCCTCTACGAAAGGGAACAGCTCATGCTTGCCATTAGACGATTCATCGGGAAATATGAAAGATAGAACAACTATTCTTATAATTAGTTACTCCATGTCACGTAACAAGTCTTTAGGCATGCAAGAACGCTAACATCTAATTACCACTTATGTGAGTGCTAACAAAACATTAGTAAAGTGGCAAATGCTGGCAATGTGGTAAAGTGTGAAGTTGCAAAGTGACAAATTTTCCACATGAATGGTACAAATCTGAAGCACTGGAATCAAAGTTCAATTATGAAATTGTGAGCATGAAATACTTAACGGAATTTGCATGAATATTCAAAAGAAACCTAATATTCACTCATGCGTTATTGCATCCTTGGTCCAGAAGACACATGTTCATGTAAGCTTAGCATCGAGACAGATTCCATGTAGTGCAGAGGCAGGACTGCAAAGAACAAGAAGTTGGGCAAAGGTGGGCAGTTTCCCATCTCCCAAAGTTGCAAACCCAAGACTTCATGTGAGGGCAGGACAACTCGGGCCTCTAAATTTAGGGGGTCTCGCCAGCCTGCCCACTCCCCAGTGCCGCAGTCTCCCCTCTCCCAAAATTGTAAACCCAAGACTTCATGCAAGGGCAGGGCAACTCAGGCCCAGCAACTATGAGACTCAGGGCTAGCCAGTGGGGCTCAATTTGAAGCAATGGGGAACAACTTGATTTTATTTTTTTTGTAGGGCCCCAGTTCACAGCCAAAGTCTGCAAAACCTTATAAATAAAATCCATCTAGATTGCCCTGGTGAGGGGGGGCCTCTTAGGAGCAGCATGTGGAGCCCAATTTGGGCAAATTGCTCCAATTGCCTTAAGGTCAGCCCTGATGAGACTGTGCAGGGGTTGGACTGACAAGCCCCGCACCTTCCTGATGTCACTATTCAGAGTACAGATGCAAGGACTTGTTATAGAAATAAAGGGGGGCACTTCTTGGAAATAAGTTTTGTCACCTCTCCCTCCCAAACCCCGAGACAATGAGCCCAGCCACCTTTTATTCACAGTCGCATAAGCACTACAGTACAGCATGGCCATAAACCTGTACGTTCAACTGCTGAAATATACACCCAGTATGTAGCAATGAAGATTTATGTTACTGCTTTATGAATGAACACTGTGTTTTATGAATGGACTCTGTATTTTGTGAATTACCCAAGAGTCACCAATAGGGAGCTCTAGAATCTGACAGCTAACCTACTGGGTTCTACCAAACAGCGACCCCTATTGCTGAAAGCAGGTAACCAGCAGGGAATGCTTCAGCTCAGCCTTTGCACGGTTGACTGAACACGCCCTGCTGTGCAGATAATGGAGAAAGCTCGTAAATTGTATCCCTTCTGGCATCCTGGTCAACTCTATTATGCTGGTGTAAACCCTGGTGCACCAGAAGCCCAGAATAGCAGCAAATAAAATCTGCGCATACATCAGCGACTGATAAGACTTGTCAACCAGTTCTTCCAAAGTCTTCCTAAATTATAAAGCTCCAAAATACAGGCCAAAAGACAGCAAGTCTGGAAAGAGCGAGGCATACAATGGGCACCACCAGTGAAAAGGCCCTGCTCCACATAGCTCCTACCCTGTCATTTGACAGGGTGCTCACTTGCTCTCCTCCTTGACATGGAATGCTCTCTATTGGAGTCTCCAGGTCCAGTACAAAGACCATAAGAAGGGAGAGCAGGGACCTTGAACTTCCCAACAGCTGTTAAACAAGCAAGCAAGCAAGTAAGCACACAGGTCACCTTTGTTACAGTTAGGATGCCTACGTCCTGGCCAGACCTGCGCCTAATCTTGTTTTTGTAAAATCTTGTTTGTCCTCAGTAACCAAAATTATATTATCAATATATACAAGCAGAAAAGTTGTTTCCCTTCATTTGCAAGCAATTGTACAAAACAATGTGACACTAATAAAGAAAAGTTCCAGGGTGACAACAGAAAGCAAACTAAAAATGCTTTTGCAGTTCATCAAAACTATCCAGCAATATCAAGTTATAGGAAAACTGGTGGTATTAACAGTAATCCTTCTAGTTGGTTAATTGCAAGTGTGTTGCAGGTAGAAATACTGTTTGTAATGAAGTGAGAGCAGTAGTTTACTTGCTCGAAATAACAAATAAGAAAGTTTTGAGAATTTAAACTCTAGATTAAAATTGATTACTTAATTGAGAAGGGGATTGTAACAAAAACACTGGGGCCTAATTGAATAGTAGAATGCCTGGTATCTGGTGGGCAATCTCATCCTTTATTTCCACACTGTGGCTGCAGACCAAAGCGCTCGTCAGGAGAGCTATGAGATTCAGGTGAGGGTCAGATGCCTTGTCAATCCCAGCAGGTAGATAACAGGAAGACCTGGCCTGCCCAGCCACTCTGTGTTGCTTCCAGCATATACAAAAACATAATAAAACATTAAAATCTTCCCAAACAGGGCTTTCTTCAGATGTCTTCTAAAGGTTGTATCTTCTTGACATCTGATGGGAGGGTGTTCCACAGGAAGGGAGCCAATACCGAGAAGACCCTCTGCCTGGTTTCGTGTAACCTCATGTCTCATGGTGAGGGAACTGCCAGAACACCCTCGGAGGTAGACCTCAGTTTCTGTGCTGTACTGAAGTATGTGATCCATTCCTTTCTGAAGACCCCAGGTTGCTCTGACACCTGAGATGCCTTGATTTCTTATTCTATTACTGAGCAACAACCTCCACTTCTGAAGCTCTGCACTTAAAATAATCTAATAAAAACCTATGTGTTTTATTTAACACCAGATTTACTTGCCGATGTGAGGCTGACCCTCAGTATTTTTCTAATGTTAAGAGTGGTCTGAAGTTAATTAACCAGTTCATACCCATAAAGGCTGCTGCCCCATGTTGAGCAAGTCTGTTCAAACAAACCCTGCACGTTTGTATTTGCTGAGCAGGAAAACCAGACGGCAAAGTTTGCGGTGGAGCTGTATGACCATGCCATTTCCAGCTGTGAAATGTTTCATGATTCATAATATGCAAGCACCAGATTCACAGTGAGGGTATTCCCCTTCATTCACTGTGAATAATACATTCATTTGGCAGATAGGAATCGGCTCAAAACATCCCGTTTTATTTGGGCTGGCCGCTCACTGTGATTTGTTCCTATCAGAGGCTGCAGCCCTGTGGTAGGGTGTGGGGGCTTTTGGAGCCTCAGTGTGAAAACCTCCATTTGGAGCATGTTGCATCCTAGGCTCTGTGCTCACAAGGCCACTTCTATCAATAGGCAAGGTGAGGGAACTGCCTCAGGCAGATTTTGGTTTTCATGAAAGGGCAGAGAACGGTGTTACTTAATTTTTATTTTCACTTTGCACAGAGATATTTGCACTTAGCACTGTTTCTGTATGTTGCTGGGTTTAATATATATTTTTTAACTTCATTTTTTTATACTTGCCGCTAAACACGTATTATTTAGTAGATATCTATATTATTAGGTATCTACATAATAGTATATATATATGTTATATATGTACATTATGTCGCCTGTTGTGTTACTTTGTTGTAAACTGCCCTGTGGTGTGATATATAAACTCCAACAACACATACTGCTGTTTGATGTGTGTCCCCGCCTCAAACCAGTTTCAGTCCAACTAGAAAACTAGATGCGCAGTATGCGATAGTGGGAACATAGCCTGAGAGCCATCGTGCCTGTGCAGATGAGCATGCAAATGAATAGGAGTTCTAGGGCGGTTGCAGGGCCTGGGAAACTGAAAAAGTCATGTGCGTTGGGTGAAGACATCCTCACCCCCTGATGCCAACAATTTTGTACATGCAGTGTTTCTCTGTGTTCCAAGCCACTAATGTGAACATACTCTTAGGCCCAGGAGTTTAATGCATGTATTAAACTTCCAGGCCTATCAGGACTTTTCCTGGACCACAGCCCTCAGAGACCCTGCTCCACACTCTCAAGTGCTTTTGCCTGAGTGGTGGAAAGCATCCTTGAATTGTGACAGTGCCTCTTTCTTGCTCGGATAGAACAAGATAGAGAAATAATGTGTGTGGGAGGTGTATTACACCTTTGACTTTTGCCTGGGTGGAATGTAGCCTACTGTACACAGCTTGTCACACCTGTTACTCCACCTACTTTTTGACTCTGACTCCACCCACTGCTGCACCTGGCCCCACGCAGCCCTGGAACACAGACCTCAGAAGTTTCCTCTTGAGGGAATGTAGCTGCTTGGTTGAAAACAAGTTACCGTATTCAGTCCTGCCTTATGCAAAACCATCTCTGAAGGGTGGTGTGTATATCTTAAGACCCTCTTCCAGGCTGCGATTTCCCGGCAGTGGGGAGCCGGGTGATTTTTTAACATGCTCAGAAGCAAATTATTTCTCAAGGCACACCATTTGTTCCATTGCTGGCAGAGCTGGCTGCGAATGGACACAGTAGTCTTATCTTAAAAATGAATAAATAAAGAGAGAAAGGAAATCCTTACTGTACCCCAGAACTGCATGCAACTCTATTTTTTTCAAAAAGCTATCATAGTGTCCCCCAAATGACCCCTTTTCTTGAGGAAGCAAGGCTTGGTTTGTTTTAGTTTTATTTGGTATTCTCATCTTGCATTTTTCTGTGGCGAACCGCCCTGGGATCTTCGGCTGAAGGGAAAGAATACAAATTTAATAAATAATCACGATACTAATAATCAGAAAGGGAGAATTTTCCCCGTGACAAGGAATCGCCCGCTTCAAACCACAAAGCGGATCTTCGCTGCCAGTGTTTGCAAAGGCGCAACCGGCTCGAGGTCGGGAGGTGGCGGCAGCCAAGGAGCCACGCGGCACTCTCTCAGGAACTTTGCAAAGCTGGAGGTTGTTTGCTGCTCCGGGAAGGTGTTGGGTTACAGAGGAATGAGAGCGGAGAGGGGGTGGGGGAGGCGGGAAGAGAGAAAGGGAGCAATTGCTCCAGCAGCTGATCTGCTGCAGCCGCCTGCAAGGTTCCTTCCCAGCCCAGCCAGGGCAGCGTGCGCCTAGCCTGGAGGAGGAAGGGTCTGGGCGAAGAGGCGAGGCGGGCGGGCAGACCATCAAGCAAGTGGCCCCGGGGGCGCTCGGGCCATGCCGCGTGGCTGCGAGGCGCGCGCCGAGCCCGGGAGACGATGCCACGCAGGCAGGGAGCAACAGGCGGCCGGCTCGGCGGCGGCTCCCCCTAGATCGAGATGCCCAGGGCGGGCAGCGGGGAGCGGCAGCCTCGGCTAGAGCAGCAGGCCTAGGAAGCCTCCCGAGCGGGGAAGGAGGGCCCCAGGGGGCGTCTCCGGCTGTGCCCGGAGCGACCCGAGGAGAACTTTTCTCTCTGCCGAGATGAACAAGCTCCGGAAGCTTTTCCGAGGCAGCGGGCGAGCCTTGGCCTTCATCTTCGCCGCCTCGGTGGTGTGGCTGCTCTTCGACATGGCAGCGCTGCGCCTCTCCTTCGGCGAGATCAACACCCGCGTCCTCAAGGAGGAGATGGTGCGGCGGGAGAGGCTGCGCGGATGGCGGGAGAAGAGCCTCGACGGCGCCCGACGAGGAGAGGAGCCCCGGGCGCCGCCAGGGGCGCTGCCAAGGGGCCTCGAGGAGAAGGGACGCGGCGGCCCGAGCAAGAAGAGGGGGAAGCCGGGCGCGCAATGGAGGCGCGCAACCCCCCAAGCGGCGGCAGCAGCTCCCAGCCTGCACTGGACGGCCGCCGTCGACGTCCGGAGCCACGCTCCGTCCGCCCCCGCGGAGAAGAAATCGAGCGCGGAGGCCGGCTCCCCTCGCCCGCCGCCCACAAAGCCGCCTCTTGCCAGCTGGTCGCTCGACGCTCCTGCCGTCGGAAGCAAAGTCGCCGCCAAAGGGCCCGGGCCGTTAAGCACGGGATCCAGGGGGAGAGAGGCGGCGGCGGCGGTTTTTATACCCGAAGGTGGATTAGGGGAGAAAGGCGCCTTGGCTGGATTGCCCACCAACGGAAGCAAATCTGAGGGACCTCGGGGCAGCCCCGGGCTACTGAGCGGGCCAAATGTCCCTGCAAAGCGGCCCGGGGGCCTGGATTTGCCTGCCGCTTCGGAAGCAGCGCAGAAGTCTCCGGGTGCGCCACGTCCAGGAAAGCTGTCCGAGGAGGAGGCGGCCAGAATTGCCGGTGCAAACGTCGTCTTGCCTAACCAAGTGGTGCTTATAAGCAAGGAGGGAGCGTGGGTGGTCTCCGCGGCCGCGCAGGCTCCCGAAGGCGGAGGACGTGGAGCCGTCGGGGAAAAGGCGCAGGTGACTGCGGGCAAAATCCAAGAGGGCCCGAGAGCGGCGGGGGCGACCCAGGAGGTCGCTGTTAAGGGAGCGGCGGCGACCCTAAAAGTTATTCCAGTTGGAAAGGCCGAGCTAGGGAAGGCGGATGGGGACCAATCAAGGCAAACCAATGGGACCCATTTCACAGAAAGGGCCAAGCTGCACAAAGTGTTGACCATTGATAGGACCTTGGCCCCAAGGGACCCCAAAGCGCTGGGTCAATATGGGCGCCCAGCGGTGGTCCCAGGCGAGAAGGAAGAGGAGGCGAAAAGGAGGTGGAAGGAGGGGAACTTCAATGTCTTCCTAAGTGACCTCATCCCACTAGACCGAGCCATCGAGGACACAAGGCCCGTTGGGTAAGAGACCCGATTTCTTGCCTTGCACAAGTCTAGACTTGGGCTGGCATGAATTGCCCAGTGATCAAATGGATTTTATGCCAGTTGCTTAGCGTTAGTTGCCAATAAATCTTGAGCAGCAATGGAAACATTAACATTTAGCATAAAAAGAAACTCATCCCCATTCATTTTATGGGAAGCCACAACAATGCTTTTCATATACTGGGTGCAAGTACTGCCTTTGTACCTTGGCTGTCGAACGGCTTGGCTCCCAAACATATCAGCTCCCAAATGCCACAAACCTGGAAGTAAGTGTTCCAGTTTGTGAACATTTTTTGGAAGCTATACGTCCGATGCGGCTTCCGATTGAGTACAGGAAGCTTCTGCAGTCAATCAGAAGCTGCACCTTGGTTTTCGAATGGTTCCGGGAGTTGAACGGACTCATGGAACGGATTAAGTTCGACAACCAAGTACCATTGTACACAGTTTTAAGACTTGCTCCCACTTTAACTTAAAGTATCAACTGGAAACAAGCATCCTATATAGTCTTAATTAATCCAAATTAACACCTTAATTTAATATGTGTGTTTATAATAACCATTTCTTAAATTTTAACATCCAGCCTTGCACACGCATGCAAAAATGATAATAATATACTTATAGTAAACAAATCCCTGGGTCCCTGAGTAATGCTACCTTTTTCCTGCAGCTAAGCTGAGAATCGAGCTAAAGTTTTTTAAGGTTCTCAATGAACCCTGTTTTCTGGCTCACACTAGCTCTCCAAATCAGGGCCGTGTTGTTGATAGGTAATCACTGTACCTATAGGATGTATATAGGATGAAACGTTTCATTACTATATTGCCTGGCTTCATAGTTCATGGCATTGTAGCTGTTCTCTATAGCGGTGGCTTGATTAATAAACTGTCCGGTGATAGGTTCTTCCTATATTGTATATATAGATACAGTGCTACCTCTGGATGCGAACGGGATCCGTTCCGGAGCCCCATTCGCATCCTGAAGCAAACATAACAAGCGCCTGCATGTGCACGGGTCACGTCTCGCCGCTTCAGCGCATGCGTGTGATGTCATTTTGAGCGTCTACGCATGCGCGAGCGGAGAAACCTGGAAGTAACGTGCTCCTTTACTTCCTGGTTGCCATGGAGCACAACCCAAAAATACTCATCCTGAAGCTACTTCGACCCAAGGTATGACTGTAACAGGTCCTGGCTTGGTTGAGTGCTAACCTAACCTGGGCACTAGGTGGCAGTAGAATTGAAGAAATGTCTGGAACAGGATGCTCTTGGGTCTGTTGAAGTGTTCTGTGTAACCCAAGAAAATTAACAAAAAGATAATGCAGGCCAATGGAGTGTTTAATTCAGAGTGGAGTTGCTCTTTTAGTTCCAGCATCATGTCTCCTCCTACCAAGTGTGTGTTGCAAAAAAAGCCCCAACACGCAAACAGCTATGTACATGTTAGGGGCTCCATCAGGTTTCCTTGGAGCCTCTGCACGCGAGCTGCTGTTGGACTACAACTCCCATCACCCCCAGCCAGCATGTCCAGTGGTCAGGGATGATGGGAGTTGTAGTCCATGCCATCTGGAGGTCCAAAGGGTCCATCGCTCTAACCATTGATCACACTGGGACTCCATCCTGGAAGATGAGGTTTTTTCCACTGTGGATCATTCTGACATGTGTTGGCAATATACAGAATATCTGTTAAGCTCCTCTGATGGCAAGGAAGCACTTCAAGAGGGAGCTTTCCTTGCTGGATTTGATGCTGGGAGCGGGCTGATTCTCTGCATTTCTTGATTGCTGCACTCAGTATAGAGTGAGGTGGGGGGGCAGGTATATTTTGCAGAGCGGCTGTGGATTGTTCTAATATTTTCTGTTTGTGCAGTAGTTCAGCCTGAGAGCCATTATTATAAACTCTCAAGAGTTAAGTAGGGGAATTCTCCCAGGCAAATCCAGCACATTGCTGTAAGAGGAGACAAAGTCAACTCTTTTGAAGGGCGATGTGGAGGAACTCAAACATTGGGACGTGGCTCAGCCGCTGCTCAAGTGTATGAGGGCTGGGAGAAATAATGGGAAGATGCTTGAGCTTCAGGAATCTTGCGTGATCCCTTGCACTGAATTCAAGCAGCACAATCCGAAGCAGTTTTGCTCAGAAGCCAGTCGTACTTATTCCAATAGGACCTGCTCCCTAATCTTAAAGGTAAAGGGACCCCTGACCATTAGGTCCAGTCGTGACCGACTCTGGGGTTGCGGTGCTCATCTCGCTTTATTGGCCGAGGAAGCCGGCGTACAGCTTCCGGGTCATGTGGCCAGCATGACAAAGCCGCTTCTGGCGAACCAGAGCAGCGCACGGAAACGCCGTTTACCTTCCCGCCGGAGCGGTACCTATTTATCTACTTGCACTTTGACATGCTTTCAAAGTGCTAGATTGGCAGGAGCAGGGACTGAGCAACGGGAGCTCACCCCGTCGCGGGGATTCAAACTGCTGACCTTCTGATCGGCAAGTCCTAGGCTCTGTGGTTTAACCCACAGCGCCACCCGTGTCCCCGCTCCCCAATCTTATTTTTGGCCAATTGCAGCATTGAGGAACCTCCAGCCCGCAGGCCTAATGAACACCCCCTGATCTTCCTCAACTAAGTCACCCATCTGCCCTACCCTTCATAGAATTGTACGGTTGAAAGAAACCACAAGGGTCATTTAGCCCAACCCTCTGCAGTGCAGGAATCTTTTGCCCAGCACAGGGCTCAAACTCACAACCCTGAGATTAAGAATATCATGCTCTAACAACTGAGCTGTCCCAGAGGCCGTGTATGTCGTCAGATGTGTGTCTAGGCCCAAAAGGGGTTTGCGGAGCCCTGTGCATTGCTTTTTGCAAGCCCCGGCCATCAGCTGACCAGCAGGACTCTCATAGAATGGCACACATCCCTTTGAACACCTGACAATCGGCTGACGGTTGGTGCTTGCACCACGCTGCGTATGGGCTCTGTGCAAGCTCCGAAGATCAGCAGATTGTTAGCACTACAAAGTTTCGTGAGAGGCATAGTCTCCTCTTCCAATTTTAATTTTAAACCCCGTGGGCAAAATCATTTTGATGCCAGGTGGCTTTACAGGTGAGGGGCTGCCAACGTGAAACGTGGCGGGTGGGGACAGAAGGATCCGGGCAGCTGACCGGATCTAGTTCCTTGCCCTTTATCTGTCATGCTTCGTTAGCACTGATTACATTGCCTTTTGATAAGATAAAGTGGCTTGTAAAACATTTTCAGTGAATAGATGTGCCTGCTGCTGCCAGTCCTACCATTAGGCAGAGTGAGGCGGCAGCCTCAGGCGGTAGAAGCTGGGAGGGCAGAGCAGGACACGGCCTGCTCTGTGCCGCTCCCTAAGCTAGCTAGCTGCCCTCAGGTGTATAGGAGGACTCACATTTTTAGAGCTGAGGTAAGGTTTGATGGCCAGTCTTGTCAGCTTCTCAATATGGAATTGTGCGGGAGGGAACGCCATCTCACCCTTTGCCTCAGGCAGCAAAATGTTCTGGTCCGGCCCTGAGTATTACCTCATTAAGTGGCCATAGGATTGTGGCCTGAGCCACTGGAGTAAGCTGTTCCGCTATCCTCTTCTTTCTTAATCGAAAGTCCCACAACAGCATAAATCTGCAGGGCATGTGCATTCCGGGCGCTGCGTCAGAGTCCAAAGTAGAAGTGGTGTCTATGGAAATGAGCCTGCAGTTTTCTCGGTCAAGATGTCCAGCCCAGCTGTGGGAGTGTTAATTCAGGCATCGGAGTACACACAGAAAACTGGAAAGTTGTCCATCAGATTAGGTAGCCTGCACTGTTACCGCAAAGTTAGAAGAACAGTTAGTGACGCACTCGTTCACTCAAGGGGGGGAGGAGACTGTTTCTTTTTGCAGCCTTGAATACGGAGCACAAGGATTTCCTTTTTTTTTTTTTTTTTTTTGCTTAGCTTATCAGCTTTGGAGAAGGAACATTGCCTGCCCATGAGGGAAATCAATTGCCAAAGTGTGTCAGGGTGTATCGGCTGGGATAGGCCGGTCGCAGACTCCAAACAAGCAAACAGTCAGCCACTGACACAGGACACCCTTAACTTTCATCGTTCACATCAGCAAAGCAACTTGTTTGCTCTGCATATGTCGACAAGGAAGTTGTGCGAGTGTATTGTTGGCGCTGAACAAGTTTCTCCACTGTGAACATGCTGAAAAGTTTGCTTTGGCAAACAAGTATTTCCTCTAAAATCTGCCTAGGGTGGTGGATGTTGTTGGTTTTTTTAAAAAAAAACAACACCACCACCACACTCTCTTCTTCTTCTACTTCTACTTCTACTTCTACTTCTACTTCTACTTCTACTTCTACTTATTTTAGTCACGTTTAAATTATTTAAAGTGCCCTGGGAGTTTGTTTTATCCTAGTGCAGGGCTTGAGGTAATGCTTTTACTGTCGAGGTCTGTGTACACACCATACATTTAAAGCACATATTGTCTCCCGCCCTCAGGAATCGTGGGAACTGTAGTTTACCCCCTCGCACATACAGAGACAGCTATTATTCCCAGCACCCTTAACAAACTACAGTTCCCAGTGTTCTTTGAGGGAGAAATAAGTTTTAAATGTATGGTGTGAATTTTGCCAAGGGCTACATTGCCTCAGGAACAATTTGTTTGTGGGGGGCCAGGGCCAAATCCAAAGTTGTTATGGCTTTCTTTCTTTCTTTCTTTCTTTCTTTCTTTCTTTCTTTCTCCCCTCTCCCCTCTCCCCTCTCCCCTCTCCCTCCCACCTCCTTTTCTATTTGTATTTTTCTCCGTCTCATTCTGCTACCCCTTCCTCCACCCGCCTTTTCCCCTTCTTCCTTGCCACTCAGGTGAAATTGTCCCGGGAGTGTAGGTACCCCACCTCTCCTCTACTGCAAGGACAATCCTGGTACAGTGGTATCTCGGGTTACATACACTTCAGGTTACAGACTCCGCTATCCCAGAAATAGTGCTTCAGGTTAAGAACTTTGCTTCAGGATTAGAACAGAAATTGTGCTCCAGCGGCATAGCAGCAGCAGGAGGCCCCATTAGCTAAAGTGGTGCTTCAGGTTAAGAACGGTTTCAGGTTAAGTACGGACCTCCTGAACGAATTAAGTATTTAACCCGAGGTACCACTGTATAACACAGTGAGGCTTTGTTTAGGCTGCTCAGCTGATATGCAGGGTAGCGGAGCAGCCACCACAGACACTTTCCTGCATATCCTCCAGCCTCCAGAGCTTTAACTCTAGTTATTTTGGTCTGGATTAGAGAGAGACCTGGAGAGCAGGGGGGAATAGGGATTTAGAGGCTTTTTAGAGGGTGCTCTCCCACTTTATGCAATTACACTTATGTGCATGAGGGCCCATGACGTAACCCCCATGTAAGTGGAGGGGATGCTTGCACCATATATTACAGGTTCACCTTCCATGCGCCTACCTCATAGCACCAGCAGTGAATGTACCTGCCTTATACCAGGTCAGGCCATTTGTTCATCAAGCCAAGATTCTCTACTCTGACGGCTGTGGCTCTCCAGCGTCTTTTCCACCATATCTCTCCTCTCTCTCTCTCTCTCTCTCTCTCTCTCTCTCTCTCTCTCTCTCTCTTTCTAACTTCCCTTGCTGTGAGGGCTGCTTGGAAATTCCAGCCGTCTCCCCAAACAAAACGTCCCAGAGGCAAGGGAGGCAAAGATACGGATATGGGGGAACAACAACCACATAAAACATTCTCAATGAACAATCGAGAGAATTGACTCTGTGAGAAGTTCTTTGGTAGGATGTTGTGGCCTCCTCAAGATCCCCTTGAAGATATTGGAGCTTAGGGAGCGAAGGCCCCCCCTTAAGGCACCACATCAAGCCCACCAATGAATTGCAAATAGGAATGGAGAGAAATGCTTTTCCCTCAGCCTTTTGTTCAAGCAGGAAAGACTCAGACCTGACCCAGCCCTTTGCCTCCTCCTCCTTTTTACTGCCATGAAATGAAATGACAAATTCATTGAAATGGGAGAAATTTTTATCGCCCCCTCAGATCTGCAGATTTTGTTCTGTTCCTTCTTGATATATAGGCCTAGTGGGCTACATTCAGACCTTGTTGCTTTGCAGACATCAGCGTTCGCCGGCTTAGGTAGAGCGAAAGGAGAGGCTTTTATTTTGACAAGCTAACAACAACAACAGCAAAAGTTGTGCAGATATTATTGTGGTTGCTAGTTAGTCGCTTTGCTCTTAGAAATGTCTCAAAGTGACTACAAACACAACAGAAATAACGAAAACCAGTTGTAGTAAACACAGAGGGAGGAGGAGAAGGGGATGCGTTGGTCAAAGTCCTTGCATTGAATTGGGCTGCCAGGAAGCATCCCCAGGGAGAAGGTTTCCTAGCTGGGATGCAACACCTGAGAAGACCCTCTCCAGTCACCACCCATGTAACCTTACATGGCAGGGGTGCCTGGGGAATGGCTTCAGAAGCAGTTGCAATGTTCTGTTTTGCATTTTTTACATTTTCCATTTAAAGTACCCTTTTTGCCAGTAAAATAATTGGCCCACTTCAAGGCTTTAACTTAACTGGCCCTGCAGCTCCCCGTCTCGGCTGCCTGCTTGGGCCACAGTGTTCCACAGTGTATTTATTTAATCATGATTAACAAGGTCGAATGGCTACACACCGGCTAAGGAAGTATCGTTGGTGCTAAATAGGCATTTTAGCTGTTTTTCCTTATTGCTGGAGTCTTAACGTTTCAGTGTTTTATATCTTCTCACATTCCTACTTCTATGAAGCATGGAGAAACTACTGTAATTTCTTATAGGATTTCACACATCCGGCCTGCAGCCACTAGAGTGCACTAGAAATCTATTTTCCACCTCTTCCGGAATAAAACTAGGATTGTTTGTATCTGTTTCCAAACTGAAAATCACTTCGGAATACAGTCATACCTCATGTTATGTTTGCTTCAGGTTGCGCGTTTTCAGGTTGCATCCCACGGCGACCCGGAAGTACCTTAAAGGGTTTCTTCCGGGTTTCGTTTCGCCGCATGCGCAGACGCACAAAATGACCGCATGCGCAGAAGCGACGAATCATGACCTGCAGACGCACAGATGCGGGTTGCGTTCTTTTCAGGTTGCGAACGGGCCTCCAGAACGGATCCCGTTCGCAACCAGAGGCACCACTGTACTGTATTGAGCTTGCATTCTGTTCTAAGGAGCCCCCAGTGTTAGTTTAACTACAGTAATTAGACG
Organism: Podarcis filfolensis; assembly: GCF_964270895.1. Lineage (NCBI taxonomy): Eukaryota > Metazoa > Chordata > Lepidosauria > Squamata > Lacertidae > Podarcis > Podarcis filfolensis. The sequence continues at coordinate 32,043,374 of NC_139604.1, read as the reverse complement.
AGACTCTGAAATTTGTTTTTTGTGTGTGGTTTTTCACCCTCCCTGCATAGCCAACCAAAGTCCAGGTCCAGCCCAGTTTGCAATGCTGCCAGTTGCTCCTCTCATTTCCTATCCTCGTAGTGGTTGTGACAGCAATGGGGAGATTCAAAAGAAGGGCTCCCTTCAGTCCCCTAGTGCTGACATCCTAGACTCAAGGGAACATAGGTTTATAGTTCCCATGGCTCCTGGGCATGTGAGGAGCTATGGGAACTACATTTCCCTTGGCCCATTGTACCTAGGCCTAACAGAGGTTCCATTTTGAACCTTCCAGGAAGAAATTGCTTCCTCACAAAGTACACACTTAAACTGGAGATAACTCTCTCCCACAAGGAGGCAGTGATAGCGACCAACTTGGACAGCTTTAAAAGAGGATTAGTCCAGTTCATTGTGCTTTGCCGCCACAATCGGAGACAGTATCTTTCTGAAAAGCAGTCGCTGGAAACTGCTAGAGGGGGACAGTGCTCCTGAGCTCAGGTCCTACCTGTCAGCTTCCTGTGGGCATCTGGTTGGCCATTGCGAGAACAGGGACTGTGTTTGAGGTGATCTAAGAGCTCTTTTGTGTTTAAAACTGTGCTGCATGTTTTACACATTGCTGTTATTACCGTTCGTTTACTGTTCCGCCTCCAAGGTGTGTGTATCACATCATTCCATTTCTCCAGTGTTAGAAACTCATACGCACAAGCTAGGTGCCAAATGGCTCCTTAAAACCAAGGTTGCAGCTGCCAGAAACGAAATGTCTAGCTGTCATTTTTGGCCAAGAAGGCTCTAAAGTCTTATTTTAAATTATTTTTAAGGATGGGCTGTCTTTGACTGATTATCAGTTAAACATCTGGCTAGTTCAGAGGACAACCTTGAGCTAGGTTAAGAGCGTTGAGAACTTTATCCAGGGACAGTCCACATATATATTTGTCGACTCCTACATCTTTTTTTCTTAATGGTGACACGGACCATTCAAAATGTAAGAATATTCTGCACAACTGTGAGCAGGGCAGTGGGCTGGAGTAAGTGAAGGCAAGCTACAACAATTAGTATAATGTTTTTCATTGCTCCCACTCAGGCTGCACAGAAAAAGTGTTTCACTTCCAGAAATTCATTCTGATGGTGCAGATAAAACATAACTGATAGAATTCTATGGGATGTGGTGTGAGAAAACAGCCAAGATCCAAAACTCCTCAGGCATGCACCTCCAGCTGGTAATGTCAGGAGCCATCCTGGCACCCAGGCATCTTCACTTGGACGCAAGTGGTCAGTAGTCAGGCACAAAATGCGCCTGGCGCCTGGCTAATTTCAAACACTGCATTTCTCCACCCAGCCCTCAAAAACTCTTTAAGAGGAAGTATTACCCCAAAAGTCCCCAAGTCGGCCAGTGAGATCTATGGTTAAGGGAGGATATGTACTCATATTTTCCCAGTCCTGATATTGTATCTGCTACTCCACCCTGCCACATGCAACTCCACAGCTTTTTAGACGTGCTTTTTATCTACCATGCTTTTGCTGATAGCCCGTAGGTTGTCACAGTGCAGGTGGATAATGAACAGTTGCCTGTTCCAATCAGGCAGCGAGGTGGATGTCAGGAGTGCAGGCAAGCCATGCATTGATTTTGTCTTTAAATAGCCACTGGATGCTTTTTCTGTTTGTTAGCTTATACCACGGGATTCACACACACGCCGCCCTCCACAGCTGGCTTCCATATACTACAAAATCCACAGGACATCTGCTCTTTCACTTCTCCTGACTTCCAGTTCATTATAGCACACTGCACTTGCCAAGCCATTAAAAAAAAAAGTTACTCCTCTGGAAAAATCATTTGTGCGTCTTGGTTTTTCAATACTAGGTTGGCCACCCTGCTTGTTCTGAGCTGGCAAGTGCTCTCTTAAACACAGAAGCTGACTAGCATCAACGCAGGCTGTAGACTAGATCAGTGGTTCTGAATTGGTGGCCGCTGGACCTCAGGGGGGTCCGCATAACCCACACAGCGCGTCCTTGACACCATACACATAACAAGAGCTATTACAGAGATGCCAAGTTTTTCAAACATTAGGGGCTACATAGCTTGGCTTTTGAAAAACAGGGGGTCTGCAGCACTTATCGTATTTTTCGCTATATAAGATGCACCAGACCATAAGATGCACCTAGTTTTAGAGGAGGAGAACAAGAAAAAAAATATTCACTCCCTCTCTGCGCAGCGCCCTTTCAGCGAAGCAGCAGGAGAAGCAGAGCCCCTTCCATTTTTCCTCCCGCTTCGCTGAAGGGGCGCTGCGCAGAGAGGGAAAGCTGTGCAGCGCCTCTCCAGTGAAGCGGTGCGCACTGATCCCTCTTGCTCTCCTGGCTTCAGCGAAAGCAATGCGAAGCCTCCTAAGCACAGTGGGAGCGCTCCCGCTGCGCTCAGGAGGCTTCGGGCGGCTATCCCTGAAGCCAGGAGAGCAAGAGGGATCGGTGCGCACCGATCCCTCTTGCTCTCCTGGCTTCAGCAAAAGCTGCGCAGCCTGCATTCGCTCCATAAGACGCAGACACATTTCCCCTTACTTTTGAGGAGGGGGAAAGTGCGTCTTATAGAGCGAAAAATACGGTAGCTAATTGGGTACCACTGGTCTAGGTGATAATGGTGATGGTGGTGATGAAAGGAGACTCATTAACATAATCTATTTTTATTGATGTTAGCTCCTGACAGGAAAGTACAACCACTTCCTCTCTTGCCTGCTCAACCCCTGATGTCGGTGCTGACCAGCATCATAGTGCTACATGGAAATTTGCTCCTTGGTTCCTTTCGTTCCTTTTGGTTGATAACATCACAAGCATTTATTTGGATTTTATCATGGGTTGCCAGGGCAGGTTGAAACAATAAAAAAAAAACATACACAATCGAAAAAACAGTTACAACTGTAAAATAAGAGAAGCAGAAAACAATTACAAACATTTTCCATACATTAAAACAGTGGGAAATAGTTCCAGTGCAGATGCAGGCTGTGATAAAGGCTTTGTTGAAAGAGGAAGGCAGTCAGTAGGCTCCAAAAAGAGAGCAGAAGCAGCAGCTGTCTATTACGGAATGGGAGGAGGGGATTCCAAAAGGTAGGTGCAACCACGCTAAAGGCCCTGTTTCTATATCATATGGAATGGACTTCCTGGTAAGGCAGAGTCTGCAAGAGACCCCCTTCTGCTGAGCACAGTGATCGACCGAGTATATAAAGGGTGAGGCAATCTTGAGGTAAAATGTTTTATGGCAAGTTGTTAGAAACGCCAACCCTCCATTCTTTTTTGTATGTGCTTTTACTCGTGTGTGCGCTGCTTCAGTGCCATTTATGCCTGTTTCTGTTTGCTACAGATGTAGAGATCTTCTTGTCCACAACAACCTTCCCACCACCAGCATCATCATATGCTTTGTTGATGAAGTGTGGTCCACTCTCTTGCGCTCTGTTCACAGTGTCCTCAACCGCTCCCCTCCTCAGTTTATTAAAGAGGTTATTCTGGTGGATGACTTCAGCACAAAAGGTTGGTTGGTGTTTCCCAGTGTGTTTCGGCTTACTGAGTGTCCTGTTTTCCAAGCCGTTTTGCTCTTTTAAAAATGCTGTTGGGTTTTTTGTTTTGTTTCGTTTTTAAGGTTGCCGTTTGTTTGTTTATTTATTTAGAAAATTGGCTCAAAAAAATCCCAAAGAACAAAACAAAACTCAAACCAGTCCAATTATATACAAACCGTGACTAAAATACACAAACCCAATGAAAAACCAAATATGCGTGAAACTATCACTAAATACCAAGATAAAAACAATAAAACAAATGTAACTTAATACAAGTGGTTGTTGTGATATTCTAGTGAAATTCTGTTGCCTTACATTTCCTTGTGAGCTCAAACTGGTTTTGTTTTGTTTGGTGTGGTTCCTATAGATGACATTTTGTTTCCATATATATATATATATATAGGCAATTAGAATCCATTCCGGAAGTCCATTCAACTTTCAAAATGTTTGGAAACCAAAGTGCAGCTTCTGATTGGCTGCAGGAAGTTCCTGCAGCCAATTGGAAGCCGCGGAAGCCCCGTTGGATGTTCGGCTTCCAAAATAATGTTTAAAAACCAGAACATTCACTTCCAGGATTTGATCATCTGGGAGCTGATTTGTTTAGGAGCCAAGGTGTTTGAGATCCAAGGTACGACTGTACGAGTATCCTGAAAGTAAGGACCCCTGACCATTAGGTCCAGTTGCATACGACTTTGGGGTTGTGGCGCTCATCTCGCTTTATTGGCCGAGGGAGCCAGCGTGCAGCTTCCGGGTCATGTGGCCAGCATGACTAAGCCACTTCTGGTGAACCAGAGCAGCGCACGGAAACGCCGTTTACCTTCCCGCCGGAGCGGTACCTATTTATCTACTTGCAATTTGACATTCTTCTGAACTGCTAGGTTGGCAGGAGCAGGGACTGAGCAACGGGAGCTCACCCCGTCGTGGGGGTTCGAACTGCCAACCTTCTGATCTTCAAGCCCTAGGCTCTGAGGTTTAGACCACAGCACCACCCACGTCCCTTATCCTGAAAGAATATTTGGCCTAAAAGAGGACAGACCAGGGACCCACTGTTCTGTCGGGTGGTTTCTTCTGATGATCATAGATTTGATTCTACCTCTTACTGGGGCCTTATGGCAAGTCCATCACTCAATCCAATGCCCTTACTCAATGCAAGGAATCCATAGCTAGAGCATCCCAGCAGATGGGTGACCAGTCTTCTTGGAAGACCTCCGGTGAGGAGGAGCCCCAGTCCCACCCCTCTGATAATTGTTCTGGTGTCAAACTGTTCTTAATGTTAAAATGTTTCTTGTAACGTTCAGTTGAAATCTTATGTGAGTTATCACTTCTCCACTCAGCTTGAGAGAAACCGCTATGTAGTTGCACTATGGATGCAGCTTAAGAGATGTTAACTTTGGGAGGATTATTGAAAGGAAAGAAATGTGTCAATTAGTGCTGAAAAAGCAAAGTATTTTTGGGAGGCGACAATTCATATGTAATGAAGGTAACATGGCAGCAAGTGAGTGTTGGGTGGGGAGCCAGCGGAAGGGGGTCCACCGTCCCTGTCATGGCTGTCAGAAGAAGGGAACCAATGTTTGTTTTCCAGTGTCTCTCCTCCAACAGTCTGAACAAGTGGCAGTGGCTGAGGGCTGGTTGGTTCCTCTTTATTTCTTGCTCATAGGCACGAATCTGTGGTCCATTTCCTTGCTTCTCTTCTGTTCTGTTTTAGCATACCTCAAGGACAAACTAGACCAGTACATGGCCCAGTTTCCCAAAGTCCGGATCCTTCATCTCAAGGAAAGGCATGGTTTAATACGAGCTAGACTAGCGGGAGCAGAGATTGCCAAAGGTAAGAAGAGTTGCATTTTATCATCAAAGTGCAGTTTGTTATTTGCTGTTGCTGTTGTTGTTTAAAAAAAGACAGAAGTCACTGGAAGCAATCCAGTGGAAATTTGACTCATTGCACTGACATCAGTGGAACTGAATGGGTCCAATCAGAAGTTAAGTGCCATTCTGCTAAATGGGGCTCTCTCCCAGAAAAGTGTGCGTAAGAATATAGCTTTAATTCATTGGGATGTAGGCATACTTAACCTTCACTGGACTGTGCCTGATCGCCAAACAATTTTAAAACGTGCACTAAAATCAGAATAATAGAAGGCAGATATTTCCCCCCACCAGTCATGTAGATTCAGTAGTACTACAAAGGTGGCACCAAATATTCTCTTCCTTTCGGCCCCCCCCCAAAAAATAGTGAGTTGAAATATGTTTTAAAAACATTTCCTGAAAACCTCTTTAACTGTGAGAACATTCATTTTTTAAAAAAATCTTTATTTGGTGCTTTCAGCATTCGCCCTTTCTGGTATCAACTGGAAATCAGGTCATGAACAGGTTAATGTAAAAACATTTTAAAATCACAGAGATTATTGTTCCCTGATGATGACATGGGGGAAGGGGGCAAACAAGACTAACTGAAAATGAGGACAGTGCTTGCTGAATCAGTCACACAGGTGATCTTAGCCTCCAAGGAGTCATGAAACCACTACAGACAATACAACTGGGATATGTGAAGATTTCACTGAGGGAAAACAAGGTGCATTGGGAGAAGGGGGTCCTGGGTGCATCCCAATGTAAACACAGGTTTCTCCAGGTGATGTGGAATAGCAGCATTTTAAGATATGTTATACTGAGTCACATCATTGGTCCATCCATCTCACTATTGTCTGCACTGGTTGACTGTTATTTCCCCTTTGCTGTTTCTGCGTGAAAATCTGATAAGTAAAAAAGGGGAGAACCCAGATAAAATGGGAGGGTGAGTAGGATGTCATTATGATGAGGGTGACATCATGTCAATGCTACACAAAACTTGTGTGCATGAGCAGCACCAAGTCCACAAAAAACTGCTGCGTGGAAGCACTTACTTAAGCTGAGAAACAGTGAGTTGGGCATTGTCCTCGCTGGCTGTGTGTGGATGTTCCCCTAGATCTCTTTCTTCAGTAGGACACCAAGAAACTATTATCACATACACACACCCAGCAATGTTTTCACAAGAGGCTATCAAGTACGATGGATGAGGAGCCTGTGGGCTTTCAGAGTGTGCTGGCCTACAATTCCCATATTTTCGAGCCATTCACTTAGGGTACCTGGGGCTTATGGGAGTTGGACTGCTGCATTATCCGGAAGGCTGCAGGTTCCCTATCCCTGGAGTGAGAACTTTCCAGAATTGTTCCATTTCACCTTCTGCAATGGAATTAGCTCCTTTTTATTTTCTTCTCTAGGTGACGTACTGACATTCTTAGATTCTCATGTGGAATGCAACGTAGGGTGGCTGGAGCCCCTCCTGGACAGAATCCGTTTGAATAGGAAGAAAGTTGCCTGTCCTGTAATTGAAGTCATCAGTGACAAAGATATGAGGTAATTTTGATGCCTCCATATTTGTTCTGGCCCCGCCTTGGTAATCCATGCACAAGGGAAAATGCTTATTCACATGGATCATTTTTCTTTCTTTTAAATATTTTTATTGATTTTTACAAATAATTTCCAAAAATCATACAACATACTTTCTTATCTTATACAATGTTTTGGACTTCCATCAACTGCATCTGAAGATTTTCCAGTCTTTCTCACGTAATCTGCATTTCATTATTTTCAGTATTACATTTAATACTCCATCACTAATAATTCTTATCATAGTTTTCTCTGCAATATTTTGCATAGTCCTCCTTACAAAACTTCTTGCAATCCTACTAGCGTGATCCGTGGATTACAATTGCTTTTCAAATAATTCATATATTTACTCCAGTCCTCTGAGAATCTCTGATCCTGGAGGTTTCGAATCCTTCCTGTCCAATTCTTCATAGTCTATTAATGATCCATGTGGACTATTAATGGATCACATGGATCATTTTTCTTGGCAGGGATGGGGAACCTGTAGCCTTACAGATGTTGTTAGATTCCAGTTCCCATCACCCTTAGCCAACATGGCCAGTGCCAGTCCAACAACATCTGGAAGACCACAGGTTCCCCTTCTACGTTTTGGAACCAATCCTTTCTACCTTTTATCTTCTTAGGCATCTTCTGGTTGTGACAGTTTCAAAAATAAATTGCAAACAGGAAAAGATGTTACACCAAGAATTAAAAAACTATTTTTAAAGGATGTTATACATTTCACCGCATGTTTAAAAAGCTCATAATTTTGTGAGAGTATGTGTTTTACTGTTACCCATGGGATCCATTAACAGCCCCTCCCCTTTAAAAGTATATCATTCAAGTTACAGTTACCCTTTTCAGACACAGCTTTTGTTTCTGAAGTTAATTCTGTTGTGACTTCCATTCCTTAGCTACATGACCGTGGACAGCTTTCAGCGTGGTGTTTTTACATGGCCAATGAATTTTGGATGGAAGCCCATTCCTCCAGATGTCATCTTGAAAAATGGGATTAAGGACACCGATATAATTAGGTAAGTTTATGCTGTTAAGCTTTTGTTGACAGAATTGCTCCTTAAGCACTAAACCCACAAGTTGGGAGAAAGGTGTATATTACTCAGGTTTGCAAAACATAGGTAACATTTGTTGGGTGTGCAACCCTACTCTTTTCTGAGTGCAAACTAGCATCATTAAAACACAGCGAGTTCAGCTATGAGGATCCCATATAAAGAACAAGGTTGGGTAAACACTGGGCCTCTAGACCAGAGTCTACACTGGGCCTCTAGACCAGAGTCTACACTGGGCCTCTAGACCAGAGTCCAACTCCCATCAACCCATAGCCAACATGGTCAGGGATGTTTGAAGCTTTAGTTCAGCCACAATTTCCTGGAATAGGAAAGCAGAAACGCCTCCAGATGTTGTTGAACTGCAACTCTCCAGCATAGCCAGGGTGTTCAGGGATGATAGGAGTCATAGTCCATCAACATCTGGAGAGCCCCACATTGGCTACCCCTGATTTATTTAAAGTATGTATCATACAAATAGGGAGATGTCAGTTTATAAGCATGTTAAAACTACCACCTGTGCAAGGAACCTAATGCTATATTTGGCTAGATGCAATTGCAACCAAACTGCATTTGCAAGGCAAGCCATCTACACCAAATTCAAGACTTCCATCATATAACAAGATTATATTTTAGAGTTTATAAACAGTGGCAGAGCCTGCTGCTAAGTTTTTGTGGGTGGGGGCAAGTAGATCTAATTCATCCTGGAAGTCATAAAGGGAACTCTGATGTAAGCACATGGAGCATTGTTAAAATTCATGTGGTAGGCGCCCTTTAATAGCAAAATCTGTATTTTCTTTTAAAGCACAATGTATAATCCTAAATTATGTTTCAATTACTAGGTGTCCTGTGATGGCAGGTGGGTTATTTTCTATTGATAAGAAGTACTTTTTTGAACTTGGGACATATGATCCTGGCCTTGATGTTTGGGGAGGTGAAAACATGGAGATCTCATTCAAGGTATGTTGCATTAACTGTAACAGTATTCCCCCCACCCCAATTGATTTGCATCACATTCATAATCATATTAATGGTCATATTACAGCAGCAGTCCTGCATATACAGTGGTACCTCGGGTTAAGTACGTAATTTGTTCCGGAGGTCCGTTCTTAACCTGAAACTGTTCTTAGCCTGAAGCACCACTTTAGCTAATGGGGCCTCCTGCTGCCGCCGCCGGAGCACAATTTCTGTTCTTATCCTGAAGCAAAGTTATTAACCCAAGGTACTATTTTTGGGTTAGCGGAGTCTGTAACCTGAAGCGTATGTAACCCGAGGTACCACTGTATAGTGGTTTCAGATGCTCCTTAGTAGAAATAAATGGTCAAAAATGACTGCATCAGGGCAAGCAGTATATTGTATCTGTTATATTTACATATTATTCCGTCACGTCCCCCCAGCAATCACATTTTAAACTTGAGGGTGCTTTATAAGATGTATGTACCTTTAACAAAATACAGCTTTCATGCAATAGATTAAAATAAAATCCTAGGCAAAAAGGACTAAATAATACAATGGCTCATGTCAGATACCACATATGAAACCATGGTTAAGGAACTTTGACATGGTTAATGTTTTGCGTGAACTGATCGTGGGTTGTGATCCAGTGGCAGATTAGAATGGGAAATGGATTTGCAAACCATGATTTGTGCTATCTCTCATTGGTGTGACGTCTGAATTGACAAACCATTGTTAACAGCCATTCCTGTGCCTCTGAAGGCCATTGCAACTGGAGACTGTAGTGCTGAGCAAATACAAAACAAAAACAGACCACAGGTTTCCTGAACATACAGAAGCTCCAACTGTGGTTTGGGATCTTAAGCCACATTTACTGTAAACTATGGTTAGGCATGCTGTCTAACTGAGCTGGTGTGCTGTGGAATCCCCTTACATAATTATCAACAGCAAGTTGTGCTAAACCTTCCCTATCCAGATGCACCCTAAGGCATATTACACGACAGAATCCATTGGCCAGTAGCTGCCTCCTGAAGTGTTATCCTACCTCTTTTCACCAGGTTTGGATGTGTGGAGGAGAAATAGAAATCACCCCGTGTTCCAGAGTGGGCCACATTTTCAGGAACGACAACCCTTACTCCTTCCCTAAAGACCGCCTTACCACAGTGGAGCGGAATTTGGCCCGAGTTGCAGAGGTTTGGCTGGATGAATACAAAGATCTCTTCTATGGACATGGTTATCACCTCATCCAAAAGAACCTGGACGTTGGGGATTTGACTCAGCAGAGAGAACTGAGGAAGCGGCTTCAGTGCAAAAGCTTCAAATGGTACCTGGAGAACGTCTACCCTGATTTAGAAGCCCCCCTTGTGAAAGCTAGTGGGCTGGTATGTTCAATTTCCCAACTCCAATGTGCCCCTTGGGCTAATGTCAACTTGACACATCATCGTATTAAAATTTTATGTCTTTTGTGTGATATTTGCCTGCGATGGATTTCGCCCAGTGTTTGGTAGCCCAGAGCTGAGGAACATCTGGCCCTCCAGATGTTGTTGGACTACAGCTGTGTCATCCCTGACCATGGGCAACGTTGACTAAAGCTGGTGAGAGATGGAATCGAACAACATCTGGAGGATCAGAGGATCTAAGGAGATGAACTCATGTCCAAAGGATGAGTGGGAAATTAATGTGGGGGGAAAGATCTTGGTGGATTTTGCATGTGTTGCAATATATTAAATGGGTTGATGTTTGGGGTCCAGACCCCACCTCTCTGCCTTGGGCTTGGTGAGCTGAAGCTACTCACTTATCTTAGAATTGTAGTGTTGGAAGGGATTCTGAGGATCATCTAGTCCAACTCCCTGCAATGCAGGAATATGCAGCTGCCCCATGCGGGGATCGAACCTGCAACCATGGCGTTCTCAGCACTACGCTCTAACCAACTGAGCTAAGGCATCTGGTCCAGAATTCTGCATTCGCTAGTGACCACCCAAATGCCTCTGAGAAGCTTTTGAGCAGGGCATTGGACCCTGCTGTTTGTCCCCAGCACCTAGTTTTTCAAAGGCCTCTGAAGATGAAGGTTCTATTCAGCTGTTGTAGCTGAGGTAGCTGTGCCCATTTAAAGCACTGGAATCTGTCAGGGAGGAGGAGCTTTGGGTGAAGCCAAGGGAAGATGTCGGGAGCAGCCTAGTGTCGGTAGCCCCTGCAGTAACAATTAGCAGCTGAAGAAGAGTTGTTGATATTTTAGATGTTTGCCCTAGAGTATTGGTGCTTAAAAGACCTTAGTTTGTTTTGTTTTTCTTCTTCTTCTTACATTCCTAACTCAAATCACCGAGGCTCAACTTCCTCTCAGATCTCAGACTTCTTGTTTGCAGCCACTAGAGTGCAGTAGAATCCCATTTTCCTCCAGTTTCTGGAATAATATTGGCATTTTGGTACCTTATCCCAAACCCAAAATTTTCTTCTGTAAAGCAGTGATGTGGCATCCTGATGAACCTTCCGTGCCCACCATCCAATTTCAGTGCTAATTTATAAGCTGTAATTAGGAGAGAAATTGCATTGCTGGTGCTGATGGGAGTTGTAGTTTTATCAGGGTCAAAGATTCCCCACTCCTGCTTTGCACCTTATGCATATTTGCAGAGTGTTCCTTCTGCCCCTGTCGTGTCCCCTCCTTGCATTCCATGACAGCAGACACAGACCTGTGATGTTGCGGGAGCTTTTCTGTGCCTGGCAATCGCAAGAACTCTGACCTTTCCTTGTTTCTACATGGTCAGTAGGTGTGCGGAGAAAGTGAGAGAGTTCTGTGCTCTATGCCATCATGGGGAGAAATGGGGAACCTGCGGGCTCCCAGATGTTACTGCACTCCGAGCCCTAGGCATCATGGTCAGGGATACTGGGAGCTGTAGTCCAGCAAATATCTGGAAAGCTGCAGGTTCCCCATCCCTGACCCTGGGCGAGAGAAGGTGTTGTGATGAGAGAGTTGGAAAGAGATCCTTGATAGGCCACTTAGTACACGGCCGTAAAAATTGCAAAATGCAATCAGCCACTCATCCCCCAAATCCATTAGCAAACTGAGATCTGGTGACAGCAGGAGGGCTTAGCCACTTATTTATATTTATTTTGTTGACCTTTGCATTAACAAATTACAGTGCACATCATTAACCCAGAAGATTTTTGTTTAAAACTCCAAATTAGTCTTGCTTAGGCAAGATAATCTCAAGATGGAAGATTGCTATTACGATGGGTTGGGCAACCCAATTGACTGCATAAGGTCAGCTGTGGAGAATTGCTCTTTTTACCTGTCCCTGGCTTAGGTTTGCTGATAGGGGGCTGCAGCAAATAGAGATAAGTCATCGTTGCTCCCTCCAGCCTGAAAACAAACCTGAATTACAGCATTTGAATCAGTAGAATGAAACTTTTCATACTTCCAAAACAGAAAAAAGGGTTGATTTTAGGGCTGTCCACAAACACAAGAATTTGAAACTGATTAGAAACAATTTGCATGTCACCTAAACTTTTTAATGGGATTACAAAGACAGCTAACAATTTAATAAACAAGCGCTGCCAAGTTGTTAAAAAGAAAAGGCCATCTTTTACATTTTCTTTTTCTTTCCCTGTTAGTTGTCACACACCTGTCAAAATAGCCTCAGATGCTCAGGCCAACTAATTAAAAGTGAGCCCAATCTGATTGATCACCTTCAATGACTATGTTTCAACTTACGAAATACCCATCAAATGTCAGAAATGGGGTAGAGGAGCTCTAGTGGCTATTGCCCACCTCTAGATATTGAATTGGGGTTTTTAAAAAAAAAAATGCTGCATTCCTTCTTCAGGGTCTTTACGCCCACTTTGACATCACATTTCTAACCTTTTGCTTCAATTTGCTTGTTTTATTTTAGATCATTAACATAGCACTGGCTAAATGCATCACTGTGAATACGTCTAGCCTGGCCTTTGAAACATGTGACGTTAATAACAAGGTAAGACTGTTTATTGCCTTTCTGTTGCATTTTTTCATATTGGAGGCCTAATATGGTTGCTTTTCTTTAATGACCTTTTTGAAATTTCAACTTGGGAGGCTAATACTGGGCACAGTCTTTGTTCTGGGCTCATAGTGAGGCTTCCCTCACTATCGGGAGATGCAAGAAGGCCCTTTATACTTAACCAGAGGCACAGATGATGGAGTGGAATCTGTAGCCCAGTCTCCAGTGAAGTCACAAACCAGTGGCACTGGCAGATTATCCCCACTCCATTTCCTGCAGCTTCCAGGAAGCATAAAAGATAGGTAATATTTTCATGGGGTTGGTTACTACTTTTTGCACTAATGGGTTGTTCCAAACAATCCAGTTCCTTTTCCCGTTCATACCAATGCGAAGTGTCACGGGTGAGACGCGTTTTTCACCCACCAAACCAAAGGCAGGCTTTCATGCCTACCCTTCACCCGTAAATACAGGTAACAACAATATCAAAAATTATTAAAATTAGTTGAAGATATATAAGCCAGGCAGCAAAATAACTCCATAAACCAGGGTTACCATCACCAAAACGGAACGCCTAGTTGCCATTTTTGGGCAAGTTGTGTTTTTCAATATGACTTTTTGGTTCTTGAAAGTCATTCTGACTGTGCAGATAAAATATAATGGATGGAATTCTGCAGGATGTGTTCCAAGTGTGTGGAAAATGCACCTGGCGCATGGCAAATTTCGAAAGCTGCTTTAGATTGCCTGCATTTTGCATACTGAGGGATTCAAGGGCATACTGGAAAGGCCAATTTTAGTCATTTATTTTTTAAAAAATACTTGTATACCAGCCTCTCACAAAACATCAGGGAGGTGTACAGCAATGTAAAAAAAAACCCATGTAAAATAAAAGCGGTACAGAACAATCATTAAAATGACTAGCTACTGAATAAAATTTCAAGGAGCTGCATATTACTATTACTAAAATTTATTTATCAAATCGCCTTCCAAACTGGGTGATCTACATGTAAAATAATTTAAAACAGTTTAAAACACACACAAAAACCCAAATACATTTAAAATAAGTTTAAAGTCCTAACAAGTGGACACCCATTTATCCAGCTGAAAATGCCTGTTTGAACAAAAAGGGTCTTCAACTGTTTCTGGGAAGTGCAGATATTGGACGCCTGTTGTGTAGGCCTGTTGGCATAAAAATGTCTTCCGAGCGGCACCTGAAAGCAGGGTTGAAATTGAGCGTGATAACCAACCACCGAAATTTAGCCTGCTACTAATTCTTTCCCATGCGCAGAACCAGAAGTTCAACTATACTTGGCTGAGACTGATCCAGCACGGAGACTCCTGTGTAGCAGTGACTGATGCGGAAGGGACACTGGGCCTGCACCCTTGCGATAAACGAAACAATAGCCTGAAATGGTTGCATAAATCACTGGTGGCTTTTCATCCAGAACTCGTAAGTGCAGCAATTGCAAAGGGCTCCTCCTCCTCCCTCCCAGCCCCCTTCGCTGTGGCCAAACTGGAACCGGTGCAAAACAAAGGGAGCCTTTTCTCTCATTTCCATTTGTATGGGGGCATGTGAGAGGCATTCGTCATTCAAGTAGAGAAAGGGTTTGTGCAGGTGTTAACTTTTAGCTATATTTGATGAATCGAAGGGCATTTTTTAGTTATTTCCATATGTTTATCCTTCCCTTCCCTTCCTCCAAGGGGTTCGGGGTGGTGCACATACTTCCGTTTTATCAACCCATTCTCTCCTCACAACAGCCCTGTGAGGTAGGTTAGGCTGAGAGATGATGGCTGCAGTGAATGAGCGTTCTGGCAGAACATGGGTTTCCCTGGTCCTTAGCCCAACACACTTAAGCCAGGGGTGACAGGCCTTTTGGCTGTCAAGAGCCACAGTCCACCAGGGTCAATCAACCATGGCACATTGCGGCAGTGGGAAAGACTAAAGCCAAAAGTGGACAGGACACACCGTTTACCCCCACCCTCTTTTTACACCAATTCTCTCCTTCCTCTACGCCTAGTAGCCTGGTACAGGCAGGGGTGTAGATTGCTTTTGTCAGTTGTCCAGATTTGCTCACCTGTGCTCTAATCATGCAACCACACAGGATGTAGCAAGCTTACATACTTCCAGGCCGTACAAACGAATCAATGTAGACAGGGTTGTGGGTGGCGCTGTGGCCTAAACCACTGAGCCTCTTGGACTTGCCAATCAGAAGGTTGGCGGTTCGAATCCCCACGACGGGGTGAGCTCCCGTTGCTCTGTCCCAGCTCCTGCCAACCTAGCAGTTCGAAAGCACGCCAGTGCAAGTAGATAAATAGGTACCACTGCGGTGGGAAGTTAAACAGCATCTCTGTGCACTCTGGTTTCCGTCACAGTGTTCCGTTGTGCCAGACGTGGCCTGGAAAGCTGTCTGTGGACAAGCGCTAGCTCCCTTGGCCTGAAAGTGAGATGAGTGCCGCACCGCATAGTCACCTTTGACTGGACTTAACCGTCCAGGGGTCCTTTACCTTTACCTTTATATGTGTGTGTTGTTTGTTAGTGTGTGAAAGAGAGAGAGAGAGAACAGAAGGAATCATTGGAACTTTTCCGAGCAGGTGCATTTCTTAAGCCCCAAGTCCTCTTTCTCCACTGAGACATACGTGCAGGCCAATGAATTTGTGGGATTTCTCCAAAAGCTTCCTTGGGTCGCAAAATCAGCACACGTCTTGAGGCAAAGGTCTGAAACCAGGTGGCTATAAAAATAACAGGTTGGATTCAGACTATAAGTGAGTCTTGCTGGAGTCCCACTGAAGTGACTAACTTAAGTCATGTTGATCTCAATGGGTGGGATTCAGTGTCTCCCCCTGTGTTGTATTGTGTCCACAACCCACCACCCTGCAATCCAGTTCCATCAGCAGAATCCTTGTTTCAACACTGGCAATGGAACAACATCCTCTGCTGCAAGTGTGGCAGCTGGGTAGTTTAGAAGTTAGAGAATAGGCTAGTTTAAGGAACTCAAGGGACATGGTTGGGGGACTGCCCCCCTCCCCACGCCACCTGAGGCAATAACCTCACACTGCCCTGGGTGCTGGGGGTAGTTTTCTATTTTAAGACCTCAACTTTGCCTTACTAAGTACTGTGATTTCAGTTTCTCACAGATCTTCCTTCCAGGGTGGTCATCCATACATCATAGAAACACTTTGCAGTGATAAAGAATAGATTCTCTACACTGTCCTGGTGCAAAAATCAATCTAATGACTGTATTTAAAACACGAACACCAAAATCGTTTGCAGCCTCCTCAGCTATAGCTGCTAGAAATAATTCTAAAGGCTTTAAAAAAAAAAAGGACCAAGGTAAATTAAAATGATTTTCCCTATCTGAAAGAAGCTGATTTTCAGCAGGTCCTTTCAAGACTTTTGGGTGGGGGCTGTTGAAAGGGAAGAATAGCAATTATAGGAGCTGATCGATAATCTTGTACAAGATCCTGACATTGTGACTCTTTCCATCTGTTCCTCCTTTGCCAATCTTGGTTCAAAACCTCCTAAAAAGTGAAAATACTCCCTTTTTTAGGCTAAGACATGAAAAAGCATATGAAAAATGACCAGCCATTTAAGTTACCAGATAGCTTGTCAGGTAGCACTGACATTCTTTGATCTACCTCTGAACTCTGGGCCTTAAAACAGATTGGACCTTCCACAATATAGAAAGTTGTGTTTCCTTCTTCTTCTTCTTCTTCTTCTTCTTCTTCTTCTTCTTCTTCTTCTTCTTCTTCTTCTTCTTCTTCTTCTTCTTCTTCCTAAATTGTAATACCCAGTTCAGCACAATTGGATACGGGCAATTGCACCTGTACAAAACTAAGCCAGCAGCAAGTTTGAGCCATACAATTTTATCCGCCAAGGTAAAAGATCAGATTAGTTTTTTTATGAAAGCTTTGGAGGGCAGGCTGGCCCTGTGGGAGCCTAAAGTTATTGCCGTCACTTGAAACCAAATGATGGATTTATTTCCTACAAAGCTAAGGGCTGTCCTCTGCAGACTCGTCTTGTACCGGCACTGTTCAGAATGAATAAAAATCGGCCACAGCACAGCCTGTTCTTTGGGGGTAATCAAGAAGCAAACCTGTACCTTTTGGAAGCTTTTGGTGTTCTCATTTGTACATTTCAGCTTACGTTGGAGTACAAAGAGGGGGATTTGAGCATACAGCTCCTATGTTCGCCAGTTCTGCAACAGGTAAACTGCAGTTGTACATGCATAGGCACCCCCAGGTGATCAGGACTCCCGATTGTACAGGGCTACTTACTGCATGACATTTCTATGTGCACACAGCTGTATGTGCATGGGTGCTCTTTTTCAGAAGTCCTGTGCAATGCATGAATGTCATGGGTGGAGCCAGTGCGGCGCAGTGATGTTCGCCCAGATCTGGCAGCTGAATATATCTACACATGGAGCAATGCATGGAGTTTATTGATTGATTTATAGCCCATCTTCTCCTCCCAAGGAACTCCCAAGGCTGCATACATAGAATAATGGAATCGCAGAGTTGAGAGGGACCCCGAGGGGTCATCTAGTCCAACCCCCTGCAATGCACCGATCTCAATCGAAGCATCCATAACTGGTGGCCACCCAATCTCTGCTTAAAAACCTCCAGTGAAGGAGGTTGGACCCTCCAAGGATTCGCCTCTCCTCTTGTAATCTCCACAACAACCCTGTGACGTAGCTTAGGCTAACAGGCAATGCCTGGGTCAAGGTCACCCAGTGAATCTCATTTGAACCCTGGTCTTCCTTCCAGGTCCTAGCTCGACACTCCAACCACTAAGCCGCACTTGCATGAGGGTCCATGAACTGGGTTTTTAAAATTGCCACCACTATCATCACATTAATAGTAATAGTAATAATTCATTATTTATACCCCACCCATCTGGCTGGGTTTCCCTAGCCGCTCTGGGCGGCTCCCAACAGAATATTAAAAATAGAATCAAACAGTTAAAACTTCCCTAAACATTACCGCCCATGCAATCCGCACAGGCATCCTTGTGTGAAATGAATGGAGGCTGTTCAAGAGCACTGGTGGAACTGCTCAAATTGATTTCATTGGAACACGACAACTTCACGGTGGATGGTGCTTTGTGGTCCTAGGTTTCCAAAACAGCAGGCAATGCAACAGAGCTGAGTTGAAGATGCAAATCTAAATGCAGGTGTGAAAACTAAGAACCAGAGCCACTTGATGCACTTTTTTTTTTAACCCTTCCACTCTCAAAAACCAGGAATGGGCTTTTGGTGGCCTGCATACGGTCACATCCCAGTGTGCATTTGTTGGCACAACTACAGCGCTATTCCTAAAGGATATATTAGCCTCGAGTTTTCCTTAAATGGGTTGTTCCTTAATGCTTTGTACAGTGGTACCTCAGGTTAAGAACTTAATTTGTTCTGGAGGTCCATTTTTAACCTGAAGCACCACTTTAGCTAATGGGGCCTCCCGCTGCCACTGTGCCACCGCCGCACAATTTCTGTTTTTATCCTGAAGCAAAGTTCTTAACCTGAGGTACTATTTCCTGGGTTAGCGGAGTCTGTAACCTGAATCGTCTGTAACCCGAGGTACCACTGTATTTACTTAAGTACAGTAGTGAAGTGAATAGAACCTGTAGACATTTTGGAATCTATAGAGGGCGTTTTCCAGAAAACAAACAACGGTCTTTTGAGAGAGCAGATCCAAAGATTGAAATGATGGGAATTTTTCCTGGGTTTCTACCAAATGTCAGCTCTTCAAGAATATTCCGTCATTGCTAAGACAGCTATGTACTGAAGATGGCATATTGACATAATCTCATTTTCCCCCCAATCAACCATATTCATGACTAGATAGAAATCAAATAGAAAAGAACTTTCCCAGCTAAAAACGTATTGTGGAGTGTGTCCATTGTACTATAGGCTTTCCCTCCCCTAAAAGAGCTTTTGTCATTAATTCGTTAACAAGATTACCATTTTATGATTTGTTACTCTGCACTAAGGTAGCAAAAGGAAACGGCTCTGGACAAATCCACAGAGCAGTTTACTTTGCTTTTTGATCAGTGTAGTGCTTGCTGTCTCTGCTTTCAGATAATGGCTGTAGCTTCCTCTGTACTAAAACACAGAACTCCATGGGCACAAAACTCCTATCCTGTGGACTCCACCCACATCAGCTTCTCATGACGGGCTTTATTAAACCAAAAAGGCTAATTGGACAGCGTCTGAAGGATTTAGAGCAACAGAACAATCTGGCCATTATAAAGAAATTCTGTCCTTGGTATGCCTCCCCCCCCCCCTTCTCAGTTTGATTCCCTGGCACCATATTTGTATAAATTAACTATCCCAAAATACAGGTGTGCCTTCACACTGGCCAGATTGGATGTGATGCCCTCTGCTGTACTTGAGGGCAGATACCAAAAGATTCCAACTGAGAAACGACTCTGCCCATGTGGAGATGGCAATTTGGAAACAGTGGCTCACGTTCTCCTGTCCTGTCCCCTTTATAAAGATCTGAGGAATGAGACCATTACCCCACTCTTACTTACCATCCCAGGCCGCCCATTTGAGGCCACATTGTTCTTTCTTTAACAGATCAAAATGATCAGACAACAGCAAAGGTTGCTAGGTTTATCGAGGGTGCAGTGAGATTAAGGGCCACTATCTGAACGATAATCTTGGCCATTTGATTGCCATTTTTACCCATTGCTGACTTTTTTATTTATATATATTTTATTTTTATATATTGCTTGTTTTATGTTGCTGTGGCCGTTGGCTAATGCGAATAAAGTTTATCTACTACTCCATGGGCACAAGTAGGATGAAACTTTAGCATGAATCTACCATGATGCACACTTACTGAAACAATACGTAAACCAAACCGCAGCTATCCTTTGCAATTTGCACTTCTCTGAATTGTGCAATGCAGTTCTCCAACAGCAACAGAAAATGTGCACAAAGATGCATACGTTAGGGTAAACTGTGCTTAAAAATGCAGGTATTAGTGAAAATAACATTAAAATGCATTATATTAGCAAAAATTGCAAACAATGTGTATTGAGCAAAGTTATATACAAATGTGTGTCTGTTATGAGAAACGTGAACAAAAACGCTGGCATATTTTTGTGAGCGCTTTAAAAAAACCTCTCAAACTGATGCAGAAATGTGGGTAACTGAACTTAAAGGCTGGGAAAACAAGAAACCCAAATTGACAAATTTGCCCCTGGTTGCAGGCAGAATGAACCATGAAAGTTATGCCTAACAAGGAACGAACAGCTCTTGCTGACTTGTGTATTCTTCTGCATTTTGCCAGTCATGTGTAGTTTAAAGACACATGATGCAACATCATCAAGTTAAAAAAATCCCCTGCCCTTTGCAAGGAGCAGCCAGTGGAGTTGATCAGAGGTAGAGAAAACACTGAGCACAATTGCATTATAATACCAGCATGTGTTGACCAATCCTGGAGTACTGTACTGGCTGATACCTGGACATGTGAACTGACTCATTGATGAATGTTTTACCTGAAGAGCTCTGTCTCTGATGTCAGATATACAGTGGCTGATTCACACATGAAAATCCATCGTTAGGTATTGCAGTCATCACATATGCATGTGTAAACCAAAGGCTATGATACTGGGCATACTACTGTCGTCTAAGAAAAAGAGTAAATTTTGTGAATGTCTGAAAACTCACAGATACACCACTGAAGTGTGACTATCAACATTCACGTTTAAGTGTCTGGAAAATGGGTAAATGCCTGTTGTCTAATTTTTAGGCAATCCTAAAATTCAGCTAGCATTTTCAGCGTTGTGAACATCAACATTCACCAAATTGTGAACCATCGCTATAGCATGTATGTCAAGATAATAGTATTTCCACCCCCCCAACAATACATTTTCATTTTTTACGATTTGCTGTTTCGATCAAACGATGCTTCAAAATATTAACCTGCATTTCTCAAAATTCAGCCTAGAGCAGCCTTCAATATAATGGTACTCTGCCTCATGAAAGATAGCTAAATGCAAAATAACCAGAATAGGATCCCCGCTCATTCAAAACTTCTCACGATTTCATAATCCAGTTCTGTATCCCAGCCCTTTGGATTTAATTAACAAATTACCCAATCCACTTCCCATCATGGTATGTGTCTGTCTACTTCATCAGCTGAGACATAATGCGATATGAAAGGCAGGATCTCCTGCCATAAGTCATCCTATATTGCAAATGCCATCTGGGATTATTTCCTTTGCAGGGTAATTGTCATTCAGGCAGCAAGAGTTCTGCTCGTTGCATTTTCAAAGAACTGGAAAGCCATGTGGCACAGAGGGTGCAGCCAAGTTGCGGTTTGAGAACAGGTGGAAATATTGAGCGCTGTCCAACATCCCCATTCAGCTTATAAATGCATACCAGCCTCCTCCAACCTGGTGTCTTCCAGATGGTATCAGCCAACGGTTGGTTGTTGAAGGATCAGTAATACATATTGAGCAGAAGCAGCTAGGGAGGTCCTTCCCTAGTCCCATGTAAAAATAAAATAAAATAAATAAACCTTTATTGTCACTACACCACCTGTGTACAGTGAAATTAAATTAAATAGCAGTTTATCAGTTTGCTACTTGCAGCCCATTGCCCATACCTTCTCTCTCTCCCTCTCTTTCCAGATGGATCACATTGTCTTAGAACACCTTCCTCGGGCCACATGTTTGGAAGTGGATCGGTCTCAGAAAGGCCTGAGGGCCGGCGTTTGTTCCTCCTCCAATCTTTATCAGAAGTGGCAGTTTGGAAATTATTATGCTGCCTGAAGAGGAAGACGAGCAAACCGGACAGAAGAGTCGCTTTGTAATCCGATGAATTTGAAAGCGGCAGCTGTGGAACTTCCGATAGCAGCGAGCCATAAACTCCGATCTCCCTCCCAAACCGCAGTCGGAACCCGACACTTTAGAAGAAGCATATGGCCAGATCAGAAGATGGAGCGAGAGCGCAGGTGGTTTGATGCGGCTTAATGACACATGGCCGGCACGTAGACAGGGGAGGAAATCACCAGGAAAAAAATTACCAAATTTCTTCCTGCCTTAGAGGGTTTACCTGCTTGGCATTCTTACATTTCTGGGGTTTTTTGTTGTTGTTTTTTTGGGGGGGGTTTACGAGAGCATTACGGAGATTCCACTTCACAAGTTTCTCTCTTCTCCCTATTTCAAAACAATGCCGATCTTTTGGAAACCTTGAGAATCACATATCTCAAATCTGCATCCCATAATGTGTGGCCTGTGTGTCCGATTTGATTGGTAGTGGCTGCCAGCTGAATGGCCAGGCTGCACTTTGAGGTTGTGGCAAAAGTCTGACTTTATTACGTGTGTGGAGGTGGCAGGAGTTTGAAAATGTCTTACGGGGCAAGCCCTGTTGCTGTCACTTCCAAGAAGCTTTGGGGACAAACTCGGGCTAAAACAGTCCAGATTGGAGAGATCAGATGCACAGTCTATAAGCTCTAAGTGGCACAGTCCAGCAACAGATTCAGCATATGTGCACAGTAGGGATTTTCAGGTGCCTTCCTTTTTTTACACATCTAGTCTATGTGCATGGGGGAAAGTGCGACTTCGCCCTGACCAGCAAGCCAATGCGCTCAAGTGATACATTTCATAAACAAATTCCCAACATCCATGTACTCAGAGGGATGCCAAAAAAAGAGTTCCCATGTGTCCATAGGTGATCGAGGTAATTGGGAACCTTCTGATCCGAGGAGCTGTCTTGTGTATGCGCCCCTTCAGAGAAATTCCACTGAACATGTGAATGTCAGCATTTAGAACAGTGGGTCATGGCCCTGCATCTCCCTCCTCATGTAGGCTATCTTGGGTATTGTTGGAGAATGACAGCCGTTGTTAAGTCGCTTCTGTAACTTCGCGGGCCTGAGCCCTCAAACCATTTATTTCAGAGCAGTGCCCTCTGAGCAACTTGAAAGGTAACTGCTGAAGGACCACATAAACTTCAGATGGCCATAGTCTTCAAGAGCCACAAAGGCGGTGGGGCTACTCTGGAGTAAGAAGCGTCCTTTGCCTCAGAGCATTGCCCTGAAGCTGTACCTCACAATACAAGCTTTGATGACAGCCGAGCTTTCATCATCCGTGATGTTTACAGCCTTTTACAAGTCTGCTTTATGTCCATGAGAGCCTCTGTATAATGTTGCCGCGACATCGCATATCAGCACTGACAATGTTTGGCAAGCTGAACCTGCGAAAATATTGATTTGCCTAACAGACTTCACAGTCAGCTTCATTCCCAACTGTCTTTCTGAGTCTCTCCTCCCCACCCTCCACCCCCCAGCACCCTCCAGTATTGTTGCCCTGTAGTTGCCATCAGAAAAATTACACAGATGTTGTCTGAACACTCATGTTTTATCAAGAGCATGAATTTCATTACATTCTGTGCGCTGACATTCCATCATTTGTCATTTAACAGGCACGGAGTGGCCATATGTCACAGTCACATTGCATTTCCCCTCGTGCCATTTGCAAAACGTTCGCGTCCACCCTGGCTTCGCTTATTCTTTAAAAAAGGATATTGGGTGAACCTTCTGGACTCTCGACACACACAAAAATCTACAACATTGAGTACTGGGGAACACTGCCCAAATAGGCTTTTCTTGCAGGAACAACAACCACGCCAAGCTATATATTTAAAAATCATAATTATATTTCGAGCTCCTGGAACCCAAAACCTAAGAACATGTTCCCAAAGCATTCCTCCATCCTGATATCCCCAGACAGAAAACCATTGCAACTTCCAAAGATGCAGATGGTTTCAACGATGCAGATGGAAATGACTTCGAATAAAGAGCGTCCGCCATTTACATTGGACCCGATTTCGTGGCTAGAGCAAGTCTTTTACAGGTAGGCCTCTGCCGTCGCCTGTTTTGCAGCCATGCACAGCCTTGACTTGCTTGGTTCTGGAAGGTGGGAAAGACACTCCGCTCTAGATTTTCAAACTTTTTAAAAATAAAAATGCTGTATTTGCAAGCAATAACATGGGTGCAAAAAGCTAGGAACCCAATACTCGCTGGTTGCTAGATTGCAGAAGAAGGCAGGAAGCGTATGACGGGGAGGGGTTAGGAGAAAACAGATGAATAAACACTGCTATTTTGACACAGGAATAGTATGTGTTGCGGGGGGTGGAATAAGTGAAATGTTCTGCTGTGTAATACTTGTCTGTCCATACTACTACCATCAACCCAGTATCTGGGCTAGCACTGCCGGCTTTAATAATACGCTCCAAAGAGGTGATTAGTGCTTGATCATCAGCTCATTCAGCTGCACACCCAGCCTCAATCCAGTCTGAATCCCCACTGAAATTTCAATGCAATTGCTCCTTCTGTTCCAGTAGAACTTAAGCTCAGCTAATTTTTCTCTGGACTGGGCCGCGTTTCCCACCCCATTGCCAAGAGTCACATGTGCAACGCAGTACAGCATCCACCCATTTGTGGGTTTTTTTCAGAAAAGGAGCATTCCAAAGCTTCTTCCATGCACCACTTTCCCAGTAGCTCGGTGTGTGTGTGTGAAGCGATCTTGAGATGAAAGAGTCCCATCTTCTTAAGATAAGGAGCGTCCTGTTATTTAAAGGATAGTACTTAGCTGAACTAAGATGGTAATGAACAGGGCAAGGCAGCATAGCTGTGCTCCTCTTTCCTCTCCGCCTACATGACCTTCAAGGAAATTACTACCTAACCACTTAAGGAAACTTGAACATTACTCTTACATTGCTGGAGCAGCACAAGGAGGTGCATTAGTGACCAAAATCTGACCCTACCAGTCGTTTTAGCATTTTATATACTGTCATAAATTTGATCCAGATGTAATTTAATGATGGATCCTGTATATGTTTCATTCTCAAAGTTAAATTTAATTTGCTTGATTTTGTTATTGGGGGTTGGGAGGAAGGAACCTCAATTTGCATCCAATGAAAAAAAAAGCCTTGTGCAATGACTTTGAATGCACTTGTCCACTGTGAATTTTAACTATGTGCTATGCAATGTATATAGCTCAGAGATGAACTCACATTGATAAATGAACTAAAAGAGTGGTGACTTAATTCATTTTTTTTTAATTTAAAAAAAGCTGTATATATATATTTTAAAAATGTGAGCCGATGTCTTTCATATAATAGAATTTGAGGGTTTTAAAATATATATGTAATTAGTTCCTTCCTGTCTGGCGTTCGTATTGTACCCTTATCTGTAGGTAGCAGTAATGCGCTCACCTGGTGGTTTTTTTGTTTGTTTTTTAAACATAGCTTTTATGCATTTCAGACAAAAAATGTTATTTACACATGGGAAATTCTTATTAAAAATACTGACATAATTTTTTACAAACATTGTCTCACTGCATCTGTCAACTGTTTTCCTTTAATAGCAGTGGAATCCGCATAAGCCTGGAATCTGCTAAGGTAAGCCCAATACAGAAAGCCCATTTTTTAACTTTTGAATTACAGTGGTACCTCGGGTTACATACGCTTCAGGTTACAGACTCTGCTAACCCAGAAATAGTGCCTCGGGTTAAGAACTTTGCTTCAGGATGAGAACAGAAATTGTGCTCCGGCGGCAGCAGGAGGCCCCATTAGCTAAAGTGGTTCTTCAGGTTAAGAACAGTTTCAGGTTAAGAACGCACCTTCAGAATGAATTAAGTACATAACCAGAGCTACGTACACATAAAAACCCTCTGCACTGAGAACATTCTTGGCAACCCTGACCATCACATTGCTACCCATAAGGACTACAACCTTGTCCAGATTGCCCAGATGGCAGTTGCCACTATGTTTGTGTTTGCGTATGTTTCTCTCAGGGAGGTTCCTATGTCTTAATAACTGCATGACAGACATAAATTCAACAGGTCAGCTTTCCTATGTAAAAGCAAAATCTGCAAATTCACTTTTGGGGGGAGGCGGTGTCAAACTAAACAATCAATTTTTTTAAAAAAAAAAACATTTATCAGGAACATTTCATGAGCTATGCTTTAATTTTCTCTCAAATATTTAACCCAAAGAGGGTTTTGTAAAAATAAAAATAAGATCCCCCTCCCCCGTTTCTAGTTAAATCAGAATTACACACATCCTTGTTCACACTACAATCCCAGAAGGAATTAGGTTTTGAATATGAAATGTCCAGGATTTGTCTTTTATCTTCTGGGAGGTCGTTCATAACAAAAACCATACTACTATAACTCGGGAAGAGGAGACATCCTTTGAATGTACACAGACCAGAGGGCAAATAAACAACTTCCATTGGAACAATGAGGTTAGTGTTTGGTTTGTACAATGCAGAACTGTCTTTCCCCCTCCCAGTTAGAAAATAAAGAATGGCCTTGTACAATGAACAACAAAAAATCTCAAACAATATTTGATCCTGCCAGAAATGTGAAACATCAAAGAACTCTTTAGTACTGCAGTAACATAAGCTCCCAGTTCCAGACCCTCGCAGATTTCACTGCAACCCAGGCTTCCCTGCCCCATACCCCTTTCTTTTTTTACAGAAGGGAGAAGTGACTGCAAGGAAAATCTGGAAGGGAAAGGGGTTAAGCACCACCACTGCCCTTACCCTTCCTCTGCTCCTGATTTCAGTTCCCAGTGGCTTTTTCCCTAATTAAATTTTGAATATTTAATTTTAATATTAGAAAGGGGCAGTCCAGAGAACTCCAGATGATCTGCCATTAATATTTTGCACGGGTTTTTTTTTTAATTTAAAAGTATTTATAAAGCCCTTAATATAATTGTTATTTTTAAGCTGTGCACAATAGTACGAATCAGCATAAAGCCTGAGAAATCATATAAAAACAGTGATCCGGTGGTACAGGGCCCAATCTTATGATCAAGAAAAGCCTGCACACAATACATTTTTTTGCAAGACATATGAAGCAAATCGTTGATGCTGCTTCTTGTATGGAAGAGGGAAGGACATTCTCCAAAGAGCAGCAGCAGCAGAAAATGCCTTGTTTTCAGGTCACTGTCCTGTGATATTCTTTAAAGTGCGGTGCCATGAATAAAAACCCCTGAACTTACAGGTCTAATATAGGGACAGGCAGTGATTCACAAAACTTTTGACTAGTAACTATTCTGCAACCAGTGCGATTCTCTCAAGCACAGCTATAAATATGTTTGCATCTTCGCTCTCCACTCCACAACTTGGCCACGGTGTTCTGCACTAGCTGCAGTTTCTGTACCAGTTTCAAGGGAAGCTCAACATAGAGCGTGTTACAGTAGTCCAGTTGAGATGTTACCATCACATGACTCATAATAGCCAATACATCCCTGTCCGGGAAAGGGCGTAGCTGGCATACCAACTGAAATTGATAATGGGTGCTCCTTGCCACTGAGGTCACCTGGGTGTCCAATGAAAGAAGTGAATGTAGGAATGCCTCCGAACTACATACCTCTTCCCTCAGAAAGAGCGCACCTCTCTCCCTAATTCTCAGACCACATAACCACTCATTGAAAATGTCTAGTCATGGCAAGATTCAGCCTTAGTTTGTTGGTTGGCCCTCATCCAGCTACCAGAATGTCACCATTTCACCATGTTGAATCATACCAATGGTCACTGATTTTATATATCTGAAAATTAATGAACAGGAAACTCAAGTATTTAACAAGGAACTTTATTTGAACCATGCAATTCTTAACAATGATGTTAAAAATGCCTGTTGCTCTCAGTTTCAATTCCCTGCTTGGCGCTCCCCAGACTTGCCATAAAACCACCCACACAGAACATTTTAATTCCTGTTCTTGGTCACCTCACCAAAAAGTCACTCACAATGGTTTCCCCTCGCTACCTCCCTGTCAGAATGGTCGTGTGAATCCGATAAGAGAATCTGTTTCAGAAGATGAATGTGGAAACGAAAAGTCTCATTAATTCTTGGTTTCTCAAAGCATTTGAAATTGAGAAACTCTTCATAAGCATTATAATAGCCTCTAATTTTACCTCAGCCTGTTTATTCACCTGAGGTGCTTCCCTTAAGGTTAGTTCCCCCACCTAACATTTTTCAGGAGTGGACTCTTACTTTTTTTTATTCAGGCCATCTGTTAAACATGAAAGCCCTTTTATTTGTGCCAATTCTATTAATTTCCCCCTTCTTATTGAGGAACTGTTGCTACTGGAAAAGTTGCTATCTGCACTAACAAGAGCTGGTTCATTAAACAGTATCATCTGCAACAATTTGGATATGCAAATTTTCTCCCTGTTTTACTGGTTGGAAATGAACTTCAATGGGGTTTTAAAGGGTTTTCAGTTGCCTTTCATTATACTAGCTAAAATATACAGATTGGAGGAGGAAGAAAAAGGAAGGCAAACCTATTTTCATTTTGAATCGCACAATCTCTCACTCACACACAAGCACACACACACACAGTTTATACCCAATCTGGGTTTTTTAAAAAAAGTTATAACAGTATATCAACCAAAGAATGTTAACAGCTGAAGTACATATATTTTAATACTGTAGTCATTTACAAACATGATGTTAACATTCAGTCTGTATATTAATTGATACTAGTATGCAGTTTTGATGTTCTCAGTTGCTGACTGGAATGTGGTGGAACAATATTTGGCAGACAAAATTGTGAGAACTAGTTTTGTGAGAATAGTGGACATACAGTTATTTATTTGTGAGATGGGTAAATCTGGTTCTAGTCTGGATTTCAAGTTTTTGAAATCTAAAACAGTGTTTCAGCCTTTTTATTAACAATGCATATGTTGCTAACAGTTCCAACACCAGCTACCAAAGCTCTGCAGAGAATTCACCATGTTCAGTGGGGTTTTCTCCCAAGAAAATGTGAAAAGTATTGCCATCTTAGTTTTAAAATAGCTCCTGGACTCATTTTGTCAATGCCCATAATGTAAGACTAATACAACTAGCTGGTGCAAATGTACGCAGTTATTTTCTCTCAACACAGAATGATAGAATAGGAAAACAGACAGGAAGTGGGTTTCAAAGGTGGTGTAGTTCATGCTCACAGAACCCTTTAAAAACAGAGATCATAGCAATTGCAACGAGTTATAACTTTATTGTTGTAACGGTATCCTCGTCTACTCTATTTGTCAGGAAATCACCAGAATGGAGAACCATCTTGATTATTCTGTGTGTGCTTTAAGGAGATTACAAATTAGTCCAGGACTATCTAAAGGGTCACCAATGTTATGCCCATGTTGTGGCAGTGTGTCCTATGGCACCCACAAAAACATCTTAATAAATATCCCCTCAAAAATGTTTCTTCTCCCTGCTCAGTTCCTGTTTGCACTGGCTCACATTGAACACACCCTCTTAAACATGTTTCCACATTTCACTGAATGCCAGGATTTGACACCCATCTTCAGAACTGAGGAGAAATGCCAAGAGCTTCTCTCTGTGACAGTGGCTGATGTGCCTTCCCCACCCCACAGCTGTGAGGAGAAGCTCACACCATTTTGTGGTCCTGTCTGTTTTCTTCTCTTTTAGATGTGGAAGACATGCCCTCATAGCAGCAGTTTTGTGTTATGCCATGACCCCATGGCAGCCATTTTATGACTGGTGCCCACAACACTCTTTCAGTGTTCAAAATGTGCCTGCTGGCTGCCAAAGGTTGGCGTCCCCTAGCTGTTTCTTCCATTTCAGTACCAAAAAATGGATAGGGGGTATGGGAAACTATCTCTAAAATACCTTTTTCGATTGAGCTATGTTAAAGTTATTACACTGCTGATTTAAGTTAGTACATGTATTGTTGTGGTTACATTTCTGAGGTGCAGACAAATTGCACTAGCGCCAATCCAATGAAAGTTAGTTGTAATTTATGACTGCAATCCTAGACACACTTGCGGGATTAAGTCCAGTTGAACTCAATGGGACTTACTTTTGAGCAGACATGCATCAGTCCCACCAAAAGCAGTAGGAGTGAAGTTAGTCATGACTAACTTGTTCTGTTAGTTTCAATGAGACTTCCAGCCCAAGTGTATCCACATGCTATGTACTCAGAAGCAAGTCCCCTAATAGTCCAACAGACAGTACTCCCAGATAACAATGCATAAGCCTGCAGCCATGCAGTCCCATCCTATGCATATCTATCTGGAAGTAAATGTGATCAATAGAGCTTGTTCCCAAACAGAAAGGGTGTATAGGGTTGTAGCCTTAGATTACAGGTAAGCTTAGGTTGGATTGAGGCTGCAAAATATATTTTGATAACTTGATATTACAGGTGGATAAATGTCTGGCATTGGGGAGGGGAGGAGAATCGCAGCA
This sequence comes from Podarcis filfolensis, assembly GCF_964270895.1. NCBI lineage: Eukaryota > Metazoa > Chordata > Lepidosauria > Squamata > Lacertidae > Podarcis > Podarcis filfolensis. The sequence goes on along the minus strand of NC_139604.1, from coordinate 32,013,214 downwards.
TGCCCATCAAATCCTCTGCCTCAGTTTTATGAATGCATCATGGACTCAAATTCATCAATTCTCTGTTTAGTGTTTCCTTTCCGGATCTTCCGGTAAGATATTGTATTGTATCGAGAATAACTGTGCCTGGAGATATCATTTTTCTTCACCAAGCTTGGCTGCTCAGCAGGTTTCTCAGTCTGAGAGTTACAGCTGGCACTGGCAGAAAGGAAATCCTTGCTGCCACTCTCCAGCCTCTTTTTATGTTTATCCTCATTGCTTTCCTTCTGCATTATTTCTTCAGTGCCATCGAAGTCTTCCTCTACCATGGTTTCATTTTCTTCTAGTTGCGTTTCCTTTTTCATTGGCTCCTTGGGTTCACTCAGCTCCGCCTCTTCCTGTTCCTCCTCCACCACCACTACCTCGTTAGTGCTGTAGACTTCTTCAATCTCGGGTTCCTCCATCTTTCTTTCTTCCATCTTAGCTACTTTATGGTCTATAGTGCTCACAGGATGCTTCTCCTCACAAAAGCCTGTAACAAATAACAGTGGGGTTACAGTGCAGTAGAGCTAGGGTAAAAGTATGGTGGCAAGGAGGCTGAGATGCAAACCTGGGAAATCCCTTGTTTAAAGTTTGCCGTTACCTCAGTAGGTGGCCCATGGGCATCCACTGTCTCTCAGCCCTACTCACAACCTACCTGCTATTTAAGACTAATAATACTGACAGGCTTGGTGTGAGGAATACTGAGATAATATATGTGGAAGCAGAATCAGAAGAGGTTTTGTCTTTGTAAAAACTAAAGTAAAAAGGTAAAGGTAAAGGTACCCCTGCCCGTACGGGCCAGTCTTGACAGACTCTAGGGTTGTGCGCTCATCTCACTCTAGAGGCCGGGAGCCAGCGCTGTCCGCAGACACTTCCGGGTCACGTGGCCAGCGTGACAAGCTGCATCTAGCGAGCCAGCGCAGCACACGGAACGCCGTTTACCTTCCCGCTGGTAAGCGGTCCCTATTTATCTACTTGCACCCAGGGGTGCTTTCGAACTGCTAGGTTGGCAAGCGCTGGGACCGAACGACGGGAGCTCACCCCGCCGCGGGGATTCGAACCGCCGACCATGCGATTGGCAAGTCCTAGGCGCTGAGGTTTTACCCACAGCGCCACCCGCGTCCCTGTAAAACTGAAGTACCAGTGTGCATATTTTGATTAAAAAAAATTAGTGGGTGCCAGTACAAAATGGCTGCAACGGGCAGCAAAAAAAAGAGGTGATGGTACTTTGGAACAGTGAGTACTATCACAAAAAAGCAACAAAGCGTGTTCTCCTTCAGGGAGAGCACGTGTTGCGGTGGGGTCTACTGAGCCACCCCCTTTGTTGCTGGGTAAGTTCTCCAAGATGGCCAGGGGGCATTGATTGGATTGCCGAGTTGCTGGGGGAAAAGTTATGTTGCAATTTGGGTGGGAGGGGTAAAAGGTTTAAATACTCTGCACGCAGCCTTCTACTTTCTCTTTTGCTGCGTGCAACGGATCACCCGCCCACCCGCCCTAGAATAAGGGGTTGTTGCGTTGACCTTGCTATGCCTGTCATGGGGTCGTCTGCCTTTGAGCAGGGGCCTGGTAGGAATTTTTCCACCTGGCAAATTGGCTGGCTGGGTGGTTTTTGCCTACTGCGTAGCAAATCGTCACAACTTGTAAGGTTGTGGTTAGGCATTGGTTATAAATCTGGTGGAGGAGGGGTTAGGATAGGCTGGGCCTGCCCCTCCATGGTTGCTGCGGAAAGGGAATTCCGTTAAAGGAATCCTGGGGCTTGCCATCTTTTCGTCCAATCCCTGGAATGGGACTAGGGCCGGCAAGCCTTCGGGGAGCAGGCGGGTGAGAGTTGAGGGTCTGTGTCTCAGCTCCAATTCTTCCCCGACTTGCTTTCCCCCGCACTGTCTTTCGGTGGTGCCCGGAAGTCAGTTCTGTCCCCAGGCGGGGGGACAGATAGTCTTAACCAATGCCTAAACAACCACTCACAGTTTGTATTTTAATAAAGTTGTGGCCAAAATCATGCCAAAAATCTTACACAAAAATTACGTCTCCGTTGTGAGTTATTTTGGGGGGTGGATTGGGGACCTCAACACGCAACAACAACAATATTGTACTATAGAATAATGAGATTGTATCGCCATGGTCCACATACAACAACAGCAAACTGAAGAGTCTACCAGTGCCCTACAGATCAATCTAAGCGTTCATAGGAGTGGGGAATGTTGTTCCCCCTTCTGTTTTTCACACATTTTCTGAAATATATAAAGTAACAGTGCCTACATTCCTATACACCAGGGCTGGGGGACCTGCTTCACTACATCTCCCATCATTCCTGATCATGCTTGGCTGGGGCTGATGGGAGTTTATAAGCAAATGGACTAGAGACCCCATGCACTCTTCTCCACCATCCTTACCACCCTATTTTTCAACACTACTTCTAAGGAGCCCCAGTGGAACGACTTGAATCCTGAAGCATGAGCTCTCTAGCAATATGCTTGCACTAACAAATTGTTAGTGAGGCATCCATAAAAGGGAAAGAGGGACACAGGAAGGGCAGGGGTTTACCAGAAATGGATAAAAAGACATAGGAACTGTCCCCGGAGCAGATGGTCTTATCATCATTACTTTGCAAAAATTTATAACCATCTAATTTTCCCATACCACCACCACACACAAACAAATTAGCAAGATACCTGAGGTGTAACATACAGCGCTTGAAAGCCTTTAAATAGATATTTACTAAATGTGGCACAGATTGCTATATTTTCTTGGTTCAAAGTGCAACTAATTGTCTGCAAACAGCCACTTTTCTCAACCTTCTTATTAGGGTAATGTGCCTGGAATTTTTCAGACAATATCTGGTCAGTAGGGGGATTCTGAGAGGTCAGTAGGTGGAGTCTGGTATCTTTTTGACAGGTCAGGAAGTGGTACCATAGGAGAGCAGCCTAGTTTGATACTGGCTTGCTCAGCAAAATACCTGATATAGACTGACCACCTATGTATTCCCAACAAATAGAAATGCACCCCCCACCCAATAAAAGGACAAAAGATGATATGGATTTGTATGAAATAGGCTTATGCTAATCAATATGTTCAGGTGCACATTTAGAAATTACCCTAATCGAAACAGAAGCGCATTACACAGTGAGAAAGACTGTGATGACGTGACCTGTCTTGCCTGCTCAGTCTCCTGTTCTGGTGGTAACTGTTGATGGGCAAATGCTCTCCCTTCTTATGGTTTTTAACCTTGAAACGAGATTTAAACCATGCAGCCCTTCATACCCAGGACTGTCCTCCATGTGTAGGACACATGGTCACTCTATCCTGATATCTAACTGGGCAAACATACTGAATAAGCAGTAGACTATCCAACTCTTGGTTGGGCCTAGTAGTGTTACAGTGGCTTCAGTCCTTCCTGAAGAATCGGCCTCAGAAGGTGGTACTGAGAAGCTTATTTTCCACCCTCTGGCCAGTAGGCTATGGGGTACCTGCTGGGAAAAGTCATCTAGAGGTTTGAGTCACAGCAACATCAGCATGCAGGTGACGGTCATCTCTACCTCTTGTTTCCAACTACTTGAAATTATTGAAAAGTGTGTGTGTGTGTGTGTGTGTGTGTGTGTGTGCGCGCGCGCGTGCACGCGCACCCCACTGAAGTGCAGTGTGGCTTGCTAGATAGCTCAATGGTAGGATAGCCAGGGAAAGACATAGTGTCCCATTCAATTGTCTACAGCAGGACCAGGGAATCTCTGACCATCCCAATGCTATTGGACTCTAACTCCCATCAGCCCCAGCCAACATGGCCAATGGTCAGGAATGATGGGAGTTGTGGTCCAAGAACATCTGGAAGGCCACAGGTTCCCCATCCCTGGCCTAGAGTCCAGACTGAATGAGTAAACACTAACATCTGGCTGTGATTAAAGGAATGCCATATTGAAGATAACTATGCTAGGCCTTCTACTGTAGCGTCTTTCAAGATTTGGAGTATTTTGCCAAAGTCATTTTATAAAAGTTCAGTGCACTTCTGTAAGCTCTGCGGAGGGTGTGCACACTGATAAAATAGCATCACTTTTTGCCCCTCTGTGTGGCACTGGATATTGATGGCTTTTGACATGTAGTTAAAGTGGATCTAAATGTATGGAATGACTTGCCCACTGTTATGCAAAATCCAAATAACTGGTGTTAATGCGTTGTCAAGATTATGAAATCGCACACTTAGCAAGCATAAAGCTATAAAAGCAAAAAAACCTTCTCTTATCAAACTTGATTCAACCTGAACTATTTCTACAAGCTTCCTACACGGATGTTCAAGGTGAGAAGGGGTATCAAAAGCCCTTCCTAAAATAGTCACCAGAACATAGGCATACATGCAGCTTCCTGATACTCCTGGAGAAAATATTTAAAGGTGGAAGGAACCATAACCCACTTTGGGAGAGACATGGTAATTCAGTACCACCCCCTGTTTCACTTGTAATTTTCAAATAGAGCAGGCATCTATTTAAATTAACAGGAGTACCCATTGTGGTTTCAGTTGTGGGACTATACAATCCTATGCACACTTGTTAGGGAGCAAGTCTCACTGAACTTAATGGGACCTCTATCCACATAAACATGTGCAGGGCTGAGCTGTATGACAGCAGGAATGTCGCAACCCATGGAGAGCCACATAAAAAATGATGTTAGCAAAATTTGCCAGATTATTCTCTGGATGAAGAAGAGCTGTATGGGTCGGGGCAGAAACTCCTCATGGTATTTTTAGACTTCAGCCCTCTACACTCTTACCTGGGAGTAGGTGTCAATGAACCAAAAAACCATAAAAGTTACTTCTGAGTAGACTGTGTACACACCATATATTTTAAAGAACATGGCTCCCCCCCCCCCAAAGCATCCTGGTATTCTGTAATTTAGCCCTCGCAGAGCTACAATTCCTAGCACCCTTTACAAACTACAGCTCTCAGAATTTATTGGGGGAAGCTGTGTGATTTAAATATGTTTTAAGTGTATGGTTTGCATGCAGCCATGCATACCATTGCACTGTTACTCATATTAGATAGAACTCAACATGGACAAGGAATGTGATCTGCAGATAGTTTCTCTGTAGAACTTATAATGAAGAAGAACTTTGCAAGTGTTGCATTCAAACAGGCAGCTATTGGAGTTTCCAAGTAGATTTTAAACAATTGGTTCATGCCCACTGGTTTTTAAAAAGTATTTGTGAACTATCTGCAGGGGCTTGGACTAGATTATCCTCAGGGTCCCTTCCAACTCTACAATTCTAGGGTTCTAAAGTGTGTTGTTTCAGATCTCTAGAAATATCACAAGCAAAGAGGCTGCCTATATCTGCAGGCTTCATGAGAATCTTGATCAGGCAAGTCACTCAGGTGCTTACCTCGCTCTTCCCATAAAAAGAGGTACTGATGATGCCATCTCCTGGACTAGGTACCCTTCCTGCCTTTATATGTCACCTTGGGAATGCAGGCAAACACTAATAGTGTGCCATTTCTGGTGTTAGGTGTGAACACATATTGCAAGAGCACCATTTTCCCCCCAGCTTTGCCAGAATTGGGATCCTTAACGCTGTGCACAAAAACACGGGAAAGCAAAGGTTCTGGTGGTTCTGGTTAAATATTATCTTACTTCCATTTTGTGTTTCTAACTACAGCCCTTGTTGACCTTTCGCCCCTCATATAAGACACTGGTCCATAAAAGATGAGCAGAGTGGTTTTTGCTATCCTTGCTTAAATTGTTACACAGACTGCCACCAGGGAATCTAAAGTCAAGAGAAAGGTAAATGGCAAATGTACCTTATATACATAGGCATGAACTGTCTAAACATTTGCCTCCTTCTGACATATAAACTTTCTTAACAGAGCTGTGCCTATGCTAGGGAAACTGAGGGGCGCAGGGAGTATCCTCAAATAGAAGATAATGCACACCAGTTCAATACAAGTATGTACCTCACTCTGTTTAAATTTCTCTGCCTAGTTAACAACTTCATGTGGGATTTTCTAGAAGATCACAGCTGAATTCAGATTAACAATCAAGAGAATAACCTGAATCAGACAATTCCTTCACACAGGTCTGTATGCACCTGCCTACCAAACGATGCAACTTTGGTTGGAATGTAGAATCCAGTTTCAGTCCCTACCAGTGATCATCATCACTGTCCAAGCTGACCATACTGACCATCTGTTAGAAGTTGTGTGTAGAAAAGCAAATAGGATAGGTATCCATGCCCAAAGCCCCAGAAAAAGGAAACCAAATGTGCATCACACTCCATGGGATTCAATCCATCATATATATGTTTAGAAGCCTGTCGTCCCTTGTTTGTTGACAGCGATGGTGTTTGCTCATTAAGTAGAAGCTCATGGGCAGTCAGACCACTTGCATGAATGAGTTCAAACCAGCCATAAAGGTTATGTATCATAGAAGACCATTTAACCATGTAGAGTATATATTGCTTGTCCGTAAGCATGAAATTTTGGCCACTCACTTTGCAACATGCTGCAGTTGCTGCTGTGTCCAGCTTCACACATGCAAAAGCAGCTGCATCATCGCAGCAAGTTAGAAGATATTGCAAGAGGCTAGGATGCAAAAGCAGCTGCATCATCGCAGCAAGTTAGAAGATATTGCAAGAGGCTAGGCTGCAGTTTCCATTATTAGCAGTTGCCACAGGTGGGAAGTGCCACACTCTACTGCAAGTGAAGTTATTACCTTAAAGATCATTTCTAAGGCCACAGCAGGCTCCAGATTTTTGTTTATTTGGTGTGTTTTTTACATTCCCTCATCTCCACAGCAGGCTATGGCACCACACAAATCCAAGGATCATCAGTGACTGAGGCTCATGTAATGTTCTAGAAACTGCAAAAACTAAGCAAGAGCAGAACTTGGGTTGTCCATGAAACGTTGACCATTCAGCCTCCACACAAGTGTTTGTAATATGACAGGGTTATTAAACTGGAAGATATATAGGGTTCCTTAAGCAGAGACCTAAACACAGGTCTGCTGCAGGGATTTGCCCCTAGTCTAAGGGAAGAAAAGGGAGAACATTATCTGAATGTGGGGCTGTGTTTAAACAGGACACAGTTAATTCGCTGTGCCTGAACAGTACCTTAAATAGGAGACTACTGGTTACCCCCGATTCAGACTTTGTTTATTGCAGTATAGTCCCTTAACAGGGCTAGCCAAAGCCATTTTGCTTTCTGAGACAAAGGACAAAATGGCACCCTCCCCCATTCTACATGTAGAAGATGTGTCATGGGCCAGGAGTCAGCTTTGCCTGCTGAACAACAGCCTGAAGGGGGAGAAAGCAGAATGACTCCACCTGCAGCTGATCAGCCTTCAAGGACACAGAGGAGGATGTGCTGATGAGAAGCAGCTGGCTTCAGGCTTCTTAAAGCAGAGCTTCCAGAAGCAGTCAGATACTGGTAACAACACTTGGAGTTCTTGGCCCTACCTTGCTGCTTCCTGGTTGTTTTGACCCTGGACCCTCTGATCATTGGATTCCCTGACTCCTGGACTGTCTGATCATATAAGATTGCTGTTCACCCGACCCTAGGACTAGACCAGACTTCAAATGCTGTCTCTGTCTCCAGGTAAGTACATCTCAGACTTTTGGCTTCCCACTCCATTGAGTTCTGCACATTGTTGCTCAGCAACAAAACTATAACAAGCTGACTGGTCTAGTAGTCAAATCTTATTTCCAGCCGTTGCAACAGAATATTTTTATTTATTTATCCTACCCTTACTCCCAAAGGGGTGCAGAGCAGGAAACAATAATAAAACATTTTTTAAAAAATTAAACAAAATCTAAATGTTAAAAACAGCTATCTCAGTTTGCCATATTTTTTTAAAATAAGAAAAAATCCTGACATCCGCAAAGTTGTTGAGCAAAATTTGGAGCTGCTTCCACTGCTATTTCCATCGTGTTGCCATATATCCCGGTTTTCCCTGTTTCAACAAAAATTCCCCCTGATGCCATTTTTACACCCAAAAAACAGGACATGTCATGCCCTGCTCATGGTCCTGCCTTCTCTGCCAGTTTGCTGGCTGCTCCTTTAAAGGTTCTGACCTAAACAGAAGAAAAGTCCTGCTGGACTGGGCAGCTCACAACCCTAGTAGCCATTGACTGCCCCACCCTCCATGAATTGGTCAAACCCTCTTCTAAAGACATGTTTGTGAGACCTGAGTCACACTATGGGCTGTCTTGAAGAGACTAACCCACCTATCATTATGTGTAGTATTTGTTCTTTATTGTGCAGCAAGTGCATCCAGTTGTGTGCATGGCTACTCGGCTAAGCAAGTAGCCATATGGATTGACCAAGCGCCACATTGCATATAGTCTCTTTGCATTACCCGAAGATAGGCAGGCTACATGATCATTTATACGGGTGTCACACACTTGTCGTATTCAACTCCTCTCTGGCTTAATTGGTGCTTTAATGTTGTGACAAAATTCTCCATTCAACTTCTGCCTGTGGTGTCTTAAGTATTAATTAGGTTGAATTGGATAGGTAGTAAAAATGCTGTCTGCAATTTAGAGATAAAGTGCTTGTGCATGGGAGTTGGGGAGGGGAAGGTATCAAATTTTACTTAATAGGTTTTATTGTGTGCTTGTACAATGCAGCGTGAATGCAGATATGTGTTGGCGGGGAAAGCCATTCTTCATGAGCTGAGCTCTCCAAAATACTGAGGTTTTAAGACTGACAAGGTCACTTCTGATAAATGTGTAGATTATACCACCACCACCTTTCTGAAGCCAAGACAGCTGTAAAATTACTATCCTATTTCCCCTAGACTGAAATCCGAAGCACAATGGGACTCGCATATAAGTAAATGTACATAGGAGTATGATCTAACTTGGTCCTAATTACTCTGCCTTTCCTAATGGAGTCTATTATTGGAGTCCAAACCATGATTTTTAGAGAGATGGGTAGATAAAGAGAGCAGGTGCATAATATTTGTGAGCAAGAATGAATAAATGTGGGGAGGGGGAGAAGAGACAAATCACCCCTGCCGTGGGGCACAAATTTAGCTGTAGTCTTTCATCCATGCATCTTGTACATGCAAGTGTCACTGACATCCTTCACTGGGATTTAATCCTGTATGCAAAGTTGGCTGTCGACCCTGAAGAAATAGCCACCAGTTTTAGTATAAACTCATATTGAGTTGAGCTCTTATCCCTAGACTGAATTAGCCTCAACTGATTTCCGTGAGAGAGACTTGTGCATGTGCTTAAGTGCCTCATTAAATTAAATTGGATCTTGGTTAGACCGTTAACAAAATCTGTGGCTTTCTTCCTACTTTTTAAAAAAGTAAGGCAGCTCTACTCCTCACCTTCTCTGGATTCTTCTTCCCAGCTTCTTGTCTCCTGGGAAAAGATGTCAGTTTCTCTCTCCTTGTTTCCCTCTGGCTCTCCTTTAGAAGATACAAGACAGCGTAAAATTGACATCTCCTACAAAGTGTTTCGTGATTACAGCGGCAATTACTAATCTCTTCAGCCATATAGTGCAGCTTAAACCTTTCTGCCTGGAGTGATCTTTTCCCATTAGATTTTGATCTAGAGCCACTTGCAGCAGAAAATATGTGCCACAGCAATCAATGGACAGACTTCCAGTGAAATGGAATGTAATGCCTTCCCCTCCATTTTTCTTTTTAGGGAGGTACAGCAAACACTTAGAAGCAAATTCAATTGATAGAAATTAAAACTCAATTAAAATTAATAGAAAATCAGTGAAAGTTGCGCACAATCCAGCCCAAAGTTAAGCTACTTGAAAGTGCATCGATTTCAAAGAGAGAATGCAACACATGCTTAAATCTCTCTTGCTTTTAATTCTCATTCATTTCACATTTCTCCCATTAAGGAGAATTAAAAGCACTTAACTTTGGCTAGATCGTGTTTAGAACTAGATCCACATTTGCTTTTTAAAAAAATGTATATCCATATCATCAATGGGACAGATCTTTTTTCTTTTTTTTGAGGGTTGGAGAAAATTTCAGAAAGTGTCAGCCACTGTTACTCATTCAGCACAAAGGATTTATAATCTTACAGACAGAAGTAAAAAGAACGTTTTAAGAAAAACATTTAAAACACTTATATTTTTCACATTTCATGAAAAATAAAAGATCTCAATATAATAAAGCATCTCACATCATTCCCAAGACAAAAAAAAGGGGGGGACGCATAGGATGGCATTTTACCTTGAAGTTCCTTTATCCCAACTGAAACTTCGTAGGCTGTGCTCTTTGCTAAATGTTTGCCTCCTCCTCCTCGGTTTCCTTGTGCAAGTGGGGAACCGGGAATAGGCTCTGCGGTTTCGTAAGGAAATATCTCGACAGAATTTGCAATTTGATCAATAATATCAATGACCTGGAGCTGAGGTTTTTCAGAGGGCACGTTCCGATTATATTCAGACATGCTGGTTGGAACCTGGACATCTTCTGTCATGATTCCTGCAGTATCCAAGAGGTTCCTTGCGGATATGTGTCCAGAGATGATCTGGTATCCCAGAATCGCTGCAGAAATCAAACCATCCACAATGATCCCTCCCCCACCAAATAGATATATTGAAGAGTCAACAAGCTTTCCGTCCTCCTGAAGTTGTTGCAGCCAAGCAGGGAATAATGTCAGGATTTGCCTTGGCTTTGTCAGAGGTCCCTTTCCAAGAGGCTTGTCCAATCAGCACTTTTCTTGTCACTTAGAGCCTTTCCCCGTTGCATAATAAAATGCACCATGTCAATTTACATAAACAAACAATCTACAAGCAACAAAGCTTTTTGTGCTGGCATGCAGGAGTGGGGCTTTCAGCATGTCAGCCTGGCAGTAATAAACAGAGATTGTTGTCCTTCTTGTCATAAATGGCCCTTTGTATGCCAGCCTTGTAACAGGAATGGCGATTGTTCTAAATCTTTAATCCACACCAAGTGACTACCTTGAACATTAGCTGTGAGTTAACCAGCTTAACATTCCCAAACAGGTTAAATGTTCTGCATAAACCTTGAATCGCTCTTGTTCGGACAAAGAGTCCATTGGAAACTTGTTGAAAGTGGGAGGTGAGGGAGGTAGGATTGCATGCAATTTTGTCACTTTCAGCTATCCTTCTTCCGGATAGCTCTGTGTTCCATCTGCTGCCATCACACACCCACACCCACAGGCCCAATTATTTCCATTTTTAACCTGTCCTTACCCACAAAAGCTCATAGGTTGTTTTTCTTTTATTGCTTTAAAACAATTGATTTAAATTATATGCTAAAAGGATGGGCATCCAATGCTCCGAAGCAGAGGGATCTTTTAAGAATGACTTTAAATAAGAAATTTTGTCTGGTCCAGTTTTTCTTACTGGTTCAAGCATTACAGTTTGGCAAACGACAATTGTCTTTACCATAGGAAGAGCTCTGCTGGATCAGTCCAAAGCCCAGCCTTTTATTCTCACAATGACCACAGTAATAAATTATTATTATTATTATTTTATTTTGTACCCAGCCACTCTGGGCAGCTGCCAGCAGATATAAAAACATAATAAATCATCAAACATTAAAAACTGCCCTATACAGTAAGGTAAAGGGACCCCTGACCGTTAGGTCCAGTCGTGGCTGACTCTGGGGTTGCAGCGCTCATCTCGCTTTATTGGCCGAGGGAGCCGGCGTACAGCTTCTGGGTCATGTGGCCAGCATGACTAAGCCACTTCTGGCGAATCAGAGCAGCGCACGGAAACACCATTTACCTTCCCGCCAGAGCGGTACCTATTTATCTACTTGCACTTTGACGTGCTTTCGAACTGCTAGGTTGGCAGGAGCAGGGACCGAGCAACGGGAGCTCACCCCGTCGCGGGGATTCGAACCGCCGACCTTCTGATCAGCAAGTCCTAGGCTCTGTGGTTTAACCCACAGCGCCACCTGTGTCCAGCCCTATACAGTAATGAGTGCTATTTTTCTAGAAAGAGGTGTCAGAACTCACCATGAATGCCTCCCTTGTTCTCTTATGAAGGCAGTGAAGCCCAGTAATGCATACTGCAAACTGTATCTATCCAGGCAAGGCTTGCTGCACTCTGCACATGGAGGGAAGGGTGTGTGTGTGTGTGTGTGTGTGTGTGTGTGTGTGTGTTGTAAGGGGTGAGGGCATTATTAACCAATCTATGTGTCATATGATTCATCTTGTGGGAGCCACAGGATCCCATGCCAGCCATGGCATAATCATCTGAAGATAGTTAATCTCATTTGCTTATGTTTATTTCATGTCCGTCTTTGTTTGCACCCCACTTTTCCTCCCAAAAGAAGCTGGTCTATAGAGACCTGACAATTATGAAGAAAATGAAATAATGCCAAAACCCAATAAAATTATCAAACAGGACATGGATCTCCCCACTTAGGAGTCCCAGTGACTGGCATTAGGAGGCATATGGCCTCTGACTTTGGAGGTAGAATGCAGCCATCAAGAGTAGTTGCCTTATCCTCCATGAATTGATAGTCTGATATTTGATGGCTTTATCCTCCATGGACTATCTAATCCTCTTTATTTTATTTATTTTAATTTCCTTCATTAATTAAATTTCTATCCCACCCTTCCACCCAAAGGAGTCCAGGGTGGCAAAAGCCATTGTTAAATCCTGTGGGAGGAAATTCCATCGTTTAATTATTTGAAGTTCTTTCTCTTGCCTGTCCTGAACCTTTCAACATTCAATTTCATTAGACAGCCGCAGGTCCTACTATTATAAGAACAGTCCCGGGTTAAACCCTGCGGAGGCCCCTAAGCAGTCAAAATCTTGGGGTGGTGTGGGGCGCCTTGTGTGCACGCTCTAGTGGGATAACATTGAACTAAGGAAGCTTGATGGTAATTTACTTCCAAGATCAAATCAATATTATTTTGATCCATTGCTGCAGGCTCCTAAAAGGCATGGGGCCCATAGGCCGCTGCCTGCTCTGCCTATTTGGTAATCTGGCACTGTATGAGAGGGAGAAAAACTCTCTCTAATCACTTTCTCCATACTGTGCTTAATTTTATATACCTGTATCATGCCCACTATCCGCTCGATTGCCTTTTTTCCCCGAACTAAAAAGCCCTAATTGTTGTACCCTTTCCTCACATGAGGGAAAAAAGATGGCTGCCCCCCACAACACCACATGTGAGAAGCCACCTTTTCCCTGTACTGCCCTTACCAACAACATTATGTGATCTCACAGCACCATTTCCAGGGACATTTCCAGGCCTGTTTTGCAAGCACATAGCAGTTTTGGACAACTTTTTAACTTTAAGGAAGTTAAATAGATAAGAAAAGGGTGGTTTCAAGCTTGCTGAATCAGCTGTACTACTGAATTCTTCTTGGGGGAACCTGGTAGCGCAACTAGTCACTGTCCAAAGTGGAGGTTGAATTGGAGTGGCTTGGATTTTCCTTTGTAGCACAACTTCTCATGCTACAAAGGAAAAATGGATCACCTGATTTCATGGATCACTTAATTGATGGTTCAGAGGGGGGCAGGCAGCATATCAAGAAATCGGGGAACCCAGGATCTGGCCTGTCAGTCAGATCCAATTCACCCCTGGTTTAGAATCATCTCATATGACTATAATTTTATGAGAAAAAGCAACAACACCCCAACCATTAACACTACAGAGGTGCAAAAAATAAATAAATCAGCTTCTAAAAGATCTCATTTGAATGTTCTCTAATTTAGACCAGTGCACATGTAGAGCCATATAAGCATAACCCCCTATCTTGTGGGCTGCTATGGTGCAGAGGATTGTTCTTCTTAGCAAAAACCATGAGCAGTACAGAATGTGTATAGAAACCCTCATATCCCTGGAACAGAATTGCAAAGCTAGGGAGCAACATACCTACATGCTCTTTCTCAGTGGAACATGGTGCTTAGAGGCTCACCACCACCAACCAGTCTTGGTTGGTCTTCAAGATAGAATCCAGAGATATGAAGACCCCAAGATTGGTTTTGTTTTGTTTTCTACCACTTTGCTAGGAACTTCCCTAGTTTTAGGTGCTGAACAGCAGCTGAAACCCTGTTTTTAATCTGATGCTTCAGGAGTAGTTTGCTTGCTACCAAATCCATGTTTACCTGGAAAGATGTCCCACTGAGTTCAGTGGGGGCTATTCCCAATTTACATAGGCATAGAATTGTTGCCTAGAAGTTTTCTATCAAATCTGGAGAGGCTACAAATGGCTATTGGATAGAGTAATCTTGGTCTTGAGGTCTAAGATCAGTAAATCCCCTGCCCCCGCAATTTAAAATTAAGAAATTACCCTGCATCTAACTGACCATAGGCAATTTTCACCTCATCTCAGCTTGATTCCTTACTTGCTTGCTTGAGCCAACTATCTATGTTCTGCTGAATGGACTCATTTATCCTTAATATGCATCTGGCATGGTGCACATTTTTTATTAAAAAAAATACTTATTCTTGATCCTGCTTGTGGATGAAATAGGCTAATCTAGTGCGATGCCAGATTTAGAAGAGCGTGGCCTTAATACATAAGGAGTTGGAGAATATAAACTTCAAGTTCTTTCAACTCTGCAAAGTCTTGTTCTCCTGGCGTTGTGAGAGTTCAGCCTTTCTCGAGAAGCAGTTGGCCCTTAGAAACGGGGTGGGGGTGGAGAGTGAGATTTAAATAAGCAACAGTACAGAGAATGCAACACATTGCGAGATGAATCAGCAGCGCTTATTTTATGCTTCCCATGAGACTAATTATCAAACAACTCCAAATATTAATATACAGTCATATCCTGCTACCAGTACATTGCCAATGAAGAAGACCTGGAAGCAGAATCAGTCTGCATGCAGATTACATGGCTACATTAGGAACCATGCATTCAGTTTTCATACAATGTGCAATTAAATGAAATGCAGCTACAGTGGTACCTCGGGTTAAGTACTTAATTCATTCCGGAGGTCTGTTCTTAACCTGAAACTGTTCTTAACCTGAAGCACCACTTTAGCTAATGGTGCCTCCTGCTGCTGCTGCCGCACCGCCGGAGCAAGATTTCTGTTCTTATCCTGAAGCAAAGTTCTTAACCTGAAGCACTATTTCTTGGTTAGCGGCGTCTGTAACCTGAAGCGTATGTAACCTGAAGTGTATGTAACCCAAGGCACCACTGTATAGCAATACTTTCACATTATATCCTAGGGATTGTCACATGTTACATTCAATGTTGTTGAATTATATTTCTATCACACATTTTCTTTCAATGATCTCAGTTTGATTAGTATATGATCTGTGAACCTATGTACACAAATAGTTTTGTGCAGATTAACAGGTGTACATTCACACAAACATGTGAATGTGTGTAGTACCTATTTTCATTGCAACACATGAGCAAGCTTGTTGTGAATGGGAGTCTGGGGTACTTGTGGCACATAACAGCTGTACAGTGGTACCTCGGGTTACATACACTTCAGGTTACAGACTCCGCTAACCCAGAAATATTACCTCGGGTTAAGAACTTTGCTTCAAGATGAGAACAGAAATAGTACTCTGGCAGCGTGGCAGCAGCAGGAGGCCCCATTAGCTATAGTGGTGCTTCAGGTTAAGAACAGTTTCAGGTTAAGAACGGACCTCCGGAACGAATTAAGCACTTAACCCGAGGTACCACTGTATATCTGTGGAGTTTAAGAAGCATACATTGTATAAAAGTCAAACAACATACAGTATTTTTTAAGAGAAAAAAACTGGGTTGATGTGTATATATAGAGAAGCCTTCACTATCTCCTTCACTGGCCCAGCATCTAAAGCCACATAAGACAATAACAGCAAGTTTTATATGGCATCCTTTCTACTAGGGGCAAAGCATATACTGTACACACTTTTTAATTTTACTTGCTTTTATTTTAACCTTCCTGTTTGGCTCAGTTCCAGCACTGGGAAATGGGAGCAAAGCCCAGGTGGCCTCTGATGGTCCCTGAGCTCACATACTTAAATCAAGAGTTGCCATCACTGTCATAAAGATGAGCTGGGAGGAGGTGACTCATTATCGCTATAGCTGTTCATGAGAGTCAAATGAGCTGTGAAGGTGCAGAATGAGCCAGACTTTTACCAGTAAAAGCAGTCATGATGAGAAGGAAATCCTTTCTCCCCAAGTAGGGAGAAGACCTACGTATTCTGCGACCCACATATTCAAGGAACTGCCTATCTCTTTGGCAGCCCATGTGCCTGTTGTGGTCAGGAAATCAGGCCCTGCACCATATTGCATCCGGATAATAGTATGGCAGAATAATAGAATAATAGAATTGCAGAGTTGGATGGGGCCACGTGGGTCATCCAGTCCAACCCACTGCAATGCAGGACTCTTTCACCCAATGTAGCCAATCCCACAACCCTGGGATTAAGAGTCTCATGCTCTACCAACTGAGCTATCCAGCAAGGATAGCTTTGCTATCACAGGCCCAAAGCTGTACTACTGAATTCTTCTTATTGAGGTGACAAGTGCCTCTTCCTCCTCTGGTTTCACAAGGCTGCTTATTTGGGCCACACTGGTTATTTCTACTTGCCTTTGGTGAAGTCTATGGTTGGCTACTTAAAAGTTTTTGTGGTTTAAACGTTTTCATCATCTACGGTTGGTTTAAATGGGTGCCTTTCACCAGCTTCAGTTGTTCTGGCAGCTGCAGCCATTCCTGGGCAGCAGATGCCCCTTAAAGTGCTTAACACCCTGGTAACTTCCTGGCTTGAGTGCTGCTGTCTGTCTAAAAGAAGACCCAGAAGCTTCAGTTACTGCAAAGCTCAACTGCCAGAATCCTGACTGATACAGCCAGAGTCTTTCCTATTTTGAAAGACTTCAATTGGCTGCCTATCTACTTCTCAGCAACAGCGACTCCACCCGGTGGGATGGAGCCACAGCAACAGCCTCCTGGCAACAATGCCACTGCTATTTGCTGGAAGAGGAGAAGCCATGTAGCTCCACGCTCATCACTTTCTCACCTCCCTAGGAAGCAACAGTGCTGCTGCTGTTGCTGGGAGGCTATTGCTGTGGCTCTGCTGCCCCAGGCAAGCCACTCCTGATAATGAGCACCTTAAAACAGTTTCCTCAGTTGGGCTCTGTCGACTGCCCACCATGCCTCCCTCTGGGACCATTCATGAGCTGGACACAATGTCCCTTATTTTTAATGCCCTACTCTTATGGCTAGATGTTAGCACAGTGTCCTCCAGGAATATGTTATTCTGGGAATAGCTGGACCAGACTTGAGTTTTTCCATTGCTCCCCATGGATATCCTTTATAGTGCTTTGCCATGACTGTCTCTTCGAGCTTTGCAACAGCCTTGTGAAGGAGGGACTTAGGACCACCTACCACAATACAGTTCTCGCATGGAGGCCCATTGAAACCGTCAGTATTTTGTGGACAATCACTGCATAGAATAGATTGGCTCCTACTGTGTAGCCTGCTTCAGTGCCGCTCCTTGAACAACTATGAATAAACTGTGCAAAAGAGCAATCCATTATTTATTCGTATCGCAGACTTCGGCTTTCCTCGTTGCAGAACATGGGCTACCTTGCTGCAGAATTCCATATCGTTTCTTATCGTTTGTAGCACAGGGGACTCACACAGCCATGGCAAAAAGATTATGTCCTCAGCTGGGTACTACATTGCAAAGGACTGCCTTGGCAGCCCACAATCCCTGTGGGGCCCATGAGACAAGAGAGTAATTATAGAGCCTTCAATTATGCTAGCAGTGAAAGCATCTCAAATGGGCACTTGGAAGGGAAGAGGAACAAACAGCTCCGGCCTGGCACTCGGCAAGCCACGTGACATACGAATCCTGGATGAATAGGAGCATCAAATGCAAGTCTGCATGACTGAGTGCAATCACTGAAACGAATAAAGTCTGGGAGAGGGAGATGCTAGTGAGGAGGTTGTGGTCAGAAGGAAGGCACATAGTGCAATAACCTTGCTGAAGCTGATCTGATCTGTGTCTGGCCAAGGTTTAGGCGCGATATAGCCTCAAGTCCACTGCCTTGAGATCCACCATGGGATATAAACAAACTAGACTTTTCGTGAACAGCTGAAGCCATGTGTTGGCTCTGAAGACCCATTGGTACCGAAAATAACAGCTGAAACAGGGGGAATGTGTTCCACCCACTGAAATGCATCAGGAAAAGGCACACAAGATTTATCTTCAGCTGAAATCATGAGATGCTATGTGAAATTAGGGATCTGTCTTAAACTGAGTCAAGTCATTGGTCCATCTAGCTCAATACTGTCAACTGGCAACAGTTCTCCAGGGCATTCCCAGTCCTCTGTGTAGATGCCAAGGTTTGAACCTGGTAGGACGTTCAGCATGCAGAACAGATGCTCTCCCACTGAGCTATGGCTCTTCCTCAAGTGAGCAAGGAAACTGATGAAAGTGGTTGTTTTTCCATCAGTTCTCCTTAGTGAGCAACATTAACCCTGCTATGTGGGAATCCCTTGCAGACGACCGCAATGCCTGGAGACAGACAGACAGGTTGTGCATCCATAGCACTGACCATAGGAGGAATGACAGCTGGGAGGAGCACAGAGAGAAGAAATACTGTGGTACACTGGCACCAGCAGAACCACAGCTGCAACAAAACTTTGGTCTTTACGGCCACAGCAGGTGCTGCAACCTTGCAACAGTTTGACTTCACCCCCAAAGGCGTACACCTCCATTGTCTCCCAAGACAGATGGATGCCAACAGCAATTAGCCTATAAAGCACTGTGCAGTTCAGTACTGCCTTTGCAGTGCCTCTGTTTTGCAGAGGTAAAATTAAAACCATTTTCCTTTGTGTAAGACTATCTGTAGGCTGATAGAGGGTATGGCTTTTACACTCAGCATATTTCTCCATGTAAGAGACAGAGAGGCCTCCAAGCCACTTTCCCAAGATAGTTTTTCTGGAGCACCGCAGCAAATTTTGTTATTACTAGTGCCACCTATTGGCATCAAAACATATTTTTTTGCAGTTAGACATTGCTGCAAATTACATTCTAATCTAAACTGAAAAATCTGTTGTCTGCATAGCACCAAATGCTGTACACCACAAATTAGAAATATAATTTGTGTGTCCAGATGTATCACTGGTAGCCTTTGATCAACAAATATTGGCACAATGCACTTGTTACTGGTTCATAAGACATACTGAGGCAAATTGTCCAAGTTCCAGTTATCAATACAAAGGATTAAGCAATATGTGAGCAAATTCACAATGGCTGTCATAATGGCATTCCTTAAAGTCTTTCTCAATAGGAGTTCTTATTTCCTTTGTTAATAAGCTAGAGTTGCCCTCTTTATCCTGAGGTTAAGCAGGGGATAAAGAAATCCCTTGATGCTTGGGACATCAAGAAATCCTTTTAAACCTAGAATCAGTAAAAGCAAATCTAGCATTGAAGGTACATAATGTGCTCTGTGGAGAAAGGACAACCAGCTTCCTAATAAACCAGTGAATCACAATCACATTTTCTACAAAACCAGTTAATATGATTTCTTACCAGCAGTGACATCATGAAACCTATGCAATTTTATCAAATCATTTTATTCCATTGATAGAATATTACCTGCTGCACCTAAATGAAATATCCATATGACTTTTAGAAGTTGATTTCTCCTAATGGCCTTCAATGTCTACATTAGGGTATTCCAGGGGTTCTCAAACTTCTTAGCCTTGGAGGCCACTAGAGAATGTTAAAAAAGAAAAAGGAACATAAGAAGAGACTGCTTGATCAAGTGGCATTTATTGACATCATTTTCATCATCATCATCATCATCATCATCATCATCATATTATTATTATTATTCACATACTGCCCTTCACCCTAAGATTCCAGGGTGGTTCACAAAAGAAAAATGCAAAATACACAAGAAAACAAAAACAAGCCAATAACCTCCTGCTCCCACAAACACATTTTAAAATAATCAGCCAAACACCTTGTTGAAGAGAAAAATTTTTGCTTGGTGTCTAAAGATATGTAATGAAGACACCAGGAGAGCCTCCCTGAGGAGAGCATTCCACAAATGGGGGGCCACCACAGATAAGGCCCATTCTTGTGTTGCCACCTTCCGGACTTCTCGTGGAGGAGGCACATGAAGAAGGGCCTCAGATGGTGATTGCAGGGTCCGGGGCAGTTTCTACTGATATCTAATCCATCTTTGGGAATATCTAAATTCTTTGCTAGAGCATTGCTCTTGTGGAAATTTCACTGCTCAGCTTTCTTCAGGGTATGTATGGATATTAGCACTGGATGGATGTATTGTGATTTGGCACACCCACCCACCCCTCTTAAGGCAGAATTTGCTGATCTGGAGGCAACCTTCGACTCTTACCTTTGTACAGTGAGCTCCATCCCAGCTGTGCAAAAGCCTGAGGTTTCTACACCACCACTGTCGCCTACCCACTGCGTTCCTGATAACAATACCCCACACCCCACCGCCTGACAGTGCAGCAGCAAATTGGGCAACAAAGGCTGCTAAAAACAAAGATGTGTACAAGAGCAGAAGCTAGGGTTTTCTTTTTTTTACAGACACACCCTTGCCCGGACAGAACTTCCTTGTCAGAAATGGAACCTCACAGAAATTCAGCAGAGTCCTAAACTGAAATTGGTGGTCATGAATCTTATCTGCAATGTTACTATGCTGCATTGATGCAGCTCCTGCATCCTTCCGACTCCCACTGCGTGGGGCAGCCAAGCCCTCACTCAAATCCCAGGCATAACAAGGAATTGAGGTGCTACATGGTTTTCAACAGCAGCCAACACTGCTGTACGTCATGTCATCAAAGGCAACCAATGAATGCCATAGGAGAGACAAGACTGTAATTTAGAAACGGAATATGAATCTTTATGGTGTATATATGCATTTGTTTATATCTGACAGTTGTATGTAAGGAAGTTAAACCACTGTTCATTTGCTGTTCCCCATCTGACTTCCTTGTTTCCTCAGTTTATTTGTACAGTTAGTACATGGACTCAGCTGCATTAGTGAAGAAACAGTATAAACATGCAACACTAGATGGTGGGAGAGAGCAGGAATTTTTTATATGCGTTTTTCCATAGAGTTTGATGTTATAACGATCTAATTTCTGACTTATTTATAGCGGGGGGGGGGTTGTTTCCTGTGTGTAGATCCACCCTATGATTACTTCCAAACTTTGTTCACTGACACAGTGAGTGAGGCTATGTGAATAGAAATTTTATCAGTGGAGGGCAGTAGGAGCTGTGTCTTGGAACCAAACAGCAACTATAGTATTGCAGTGAATGCTAAAAGTTGAACATATATGCCTTTCTACACACTTATTCTTGGCTGTATTAAACTAATCTTTAAAAAGCCATTTATTGCATATTCTCTGTTTGATCCTAAGGATGGAGACAGACAGTAGTTTTTAAGAGCTGACCATGATGATGATGCCCATTATGATAAGCTGTTCTTTTCTCTCTTTTTTAATAACCAACATTGACAAATGATAGTAACATTGCTTACATTTTAGATTAACCGTTAACTGAGCTTCAGATATGCATTATGCAGGCTAATAACATTTTCAGAAAGGCTGTCATCCAATTAAAGATTAATCTGCTAAACCCCATACCATTAATCTAATAATTAAATTTGCAAATGGGTAAAAACAGTATTTCTAAAGCAAGGCAAAAGTTCACTTTTGTGAGGAGGAAGAGAAGTTCCACTCTTGTGTCTGGTCAAACAACAGTTAGGATTTTCACCACGCTTCAGAATAATACAGAAAAATGCATCATATCAAACTTAACACTCTGGGGTGAAAAAAATAATTTATGTCAAGCCTGAAAGTAGAAGTCATCCTCCCTACTGTGGTTAAACCATGCCTGAGATCAAGGGAACCATTTTAAGCACCCTCCCATGTATCTCTGACACCCACTTCCTGTTTGTCTTACCAACCGCATCGAAAAGCTTCAAACATTTCGATGTATGAAGCACGCCACAGAAGCAGGCGAGTGAGACAGGGGTGTGATTTCTTTGCTGAGCTTAGCTCTAGTTTGCTGTAAAATGTCGAATTCGGGGAAGAATTGGCCACTTGCAAAGGAGCCTAACACGGGATTGACAAAAGGTGTTGCAGAGAGGCACTGATCCTGCATGGTTCAGAGTGCTTCCCCGCAGAGAATTGACCCCTCTGCTCTTGGTCAGAAGTCATGTGGGGAGGAGGTGCAACATCGCCAAGCTAATTTGGGACCAGATTCAGGGCAGGTGATTCCTGGGTGGGCTAACCTGATTGGGGGACCCAGATCCGGTCCATAGGTGGATGCAGGGGGCTTTGCACACAGCTCTAGTATTTATTTGCCAATAAGTATGTTCATATGGCTGCAGGGATGCTGATAATCTCTTTAAACTTCATCCAGGGCATTTCATTGCTAAGCTAATGGCAAGGTGATGTCTTCTCACCATTTCACATACAGAAGCAGACTGGACTGGCAGCTGAAGCTTACTTCAACAGTGGCAATGTTGTCTTCTGCGCTTGAAGGCAGCTGGCTAAGTTAGGTGGACAGGGTAGGTCGCAGTGCACACACTGTGTCCACTCTTTGCCGCTCAACATTTGCCACACTCTGTCTCATGGTAGTGCTATCCCTGACTTCACCGACATTGACAGGCAATAGTAACATTGCTTATGTCCTAAATTTCCCGTTGACTGAGTTTGAGATATGCACTCCTTGGCTAATACATTTTCAATAAGTCTGTCACCCAGTTAAAGAAATCTTTAGTAGTTTAATCTACTAAAAAATTATATGATTAAATATCCAGTTGGGTAAAAGCAGTTGTTCTAAAGCAGCATGGATATGCTTTGCTTTTGGTGACACAGAGGGGGATAGCTGTTAAAGCAGGAGTGGGCATCACAATTATTAGTCTGTTTTCCAGGAGGAAAAAAGTCTCTACACCAATGAAAATGCAATACAAAGTGCCACTGGCATACACTGTGTATAAATGAAAATAAGACATGTCATGTAGGCCCTGCCCTCAGGCTTAGAAATTCAAAGGCAAGACTTAGCAGAGGAAGCAGGGAAATAAAAAAGCAAGAGGAAAGAGATCTGTCTGATAATGCCAGAAGAAAGAAAAGAGATGTTAAGAACCAATTACATCTGGTTGGGTCCATGCTGAACTTCCCTTGCTGGTGTTCCTGTTGAGATGGACGTGGTGCAACAACTACCTAGAAGTCCTTTTGGCCCAGAAGTCTTTTGCCAAAGGCAATTGGCAGACGGTTGCCCCCCTACGTCAGCACTGCTGGTTGCGGTAAGGTCGACGTTACTGTGGCAACAGCTGATGTTAGCATAGTGGCATGACAGAAAAACACTTCCTCTCTCCCATGCTATATTAAACCTGCAGCTGTAGAGAAAATGGAAATATCCTCCCACAGAATACCTCACCTCATTTATTTATTTTTAAACCACACACCTAAAAGCCCACCCACCTCAAGAGTTGTGCATGGGCAGAGACTGTGGGTCAACCTCATGTGGTGATATTAGCTCTTGGCTCTTCCACCCTCAGTAGGGAACTGCAGTAAATTCTGACAAATGGGTCTGTATATGTGTGTGGTACCACAGGGCACCACCAAAGTGCCTTAGTAACCTTGTGACACATGTGTACAATACAGCCAGCATAGAGGTCTGTGTCTTTTTGAAATTCCTAGCCAAGTTGTTTGTCCAAATGCACAGGTAGCTGATGTAGTGACATCCAGATGTTGTTGGACTACAACTCCCATCAGCGCCTCGGGGCATCACAACTATAGCCCCCTATAGAGGTGAGGGAGCTGAATTTTGGCCTTGCACAGGGCACTGCTGAAATTTGAAAGACCAAAGCCCCCCTCCCCTTTGTGTGTGCTGAGAATGGACATGCAGAAATTTGCTTCCCCGCATATTAATTATTTTTTGAAAAATGATATCCTGCTTTTCATCATGTAGGTCTCACAATAAAACTTACAACATACAAAATTTAAAAACATAAACCTCCAAAATTTAAAAGCTCAAGAACTGAAAATCCTTCTTTAAAATATGTAAAATGTTTAGGTTTCACAGACCTCCTGAAATAGAGCAGTTTTGACTAGGTGTCTGAAACCCAGAAGGGGCAGTGCTTGTCTAATTTATTGTTAGGCCCCCAATTTAAAAAATACGAAATTATTTGTGTGCAAGTAGTACTTAGTACAGGTACTCTGGCTCCCTGCAGTCAAGGTGTTTTGCTTATTAATTTGATACGCTTATATCTTGCTGCATCTCTTCCAACGTAGATCTCAAAGGTGGCAGGCAGAAAGTTCCCATACAGCCTCTCACCCAGAACCTGGTGAGATCCAGACATGCTTAGCTTCTGCACGGTTGCCACATCCTCCTCCCTTTAGGCCACGTCATGAAAGACAGCTGCTAGCAAGCAGTTCCAGGATTCATAAGAAAGAGGGGCCCTGACCACATCCTCTAAATGTTTTTTTTTTTAAGTTCACTCTGCTTGAGAACAGTAGGTGAAGAAGAAGCAAAGAGGGCGCTGATTGGAACTGAACTCTCCAAACTGTGCAAAACGGTTAATGTAGTTCAATGGGAACAGTGTGTACAGTGATGAACACTGGGGGGGAATCCTAACTTTACATATACCCTGATGGGGTCTGGTTTACTATGAGGTAAACATGCTCAGGGGACGTGGGTGGTGCTGTGGGTTAAACCACAGAGCCTAGGACTTGCTGATCAGAAAGTTGGCGGTTTGAATCCCCATGACGGAGTGAGCTCCTCTTGGCTCTGTCCCTGCTCCTGCCAACCTAGCAGTTCGAAAGCACGCCAAAGTGCAAGTAGATAAATAGGTACCGCTCTGGCGGGAAGGTAAATGGCGTTTCCGTGCGCTGCTCTGGTTTGCCAGAAGCAGCTTAGTCATGCTGGCCACATGACGCGGAAGCTGTACGCCGGCTCCCCTGGCCAATAAAGCGAGATGAATGCCGCAACCCCAGAGTCGGTCACAACTGGACCTAATGGTCAGGGGTCCCTTTATCTTTAAACGTGCTCAGAATTGCAGCCTTGTTCATTGCTATATTTTGCTCCTCCATTGTCTATCCTTCCTATCTTCCTTTAGAGCATTTCAGGGGCCTAATCTGGCCTGCCGGTTGATTTAAACAGGCCCCAGTGGCAGTATATGTCCCGGGGGGAAATCCTAAAAGCTCAACAACCTCAACCCTAAAAAATGCTCAAGAACTTTGGTCAGCCCTCACACATGTTCACTTCATCAAATCTGGCTCTTTGGAAAAAGTTTGGGCACCCCTGCTTTAGAGAGTTCAGAGTTTCCAGGACATCTGTCATTTAGGTGTAGGCCATGACCAGACCTATTCAACTCCAGAGGTGGAGCTATGCATGCCTTTCTAAAACCAGCCACTTAGAAATCAGAATCTCAAAACTCCATTTCCCCCCCAATGTGGACCTTGAAAATTTATTATTTTATTTTTTTAGCATGTTTGAGTTTTTAACCCCTCCCACCCCCTGCCCCTCGAACAACTTCTGATATCCATATCCCAATATTTACCATTTGGTGACCACCTTTCAGTTGTTTTTTGAAATGCAAATATCAACCACTACATTCTTCAAAACTGATATTCAAATATATACACATGAAATGCAATTTGAACTATATTTACAAAAGGGGGGGCTGTATTAAAGCACTTGGTCTTTTTTTCTTCTGGAACACACACCGTACATCAAAGAACAGGAACAGGCAGTGTAGTTACATCTGAAGGCTATAGCTCTAAGAACCCAGTTCATTAATGCTGCCAAATCTTCTTTGCACATACAGTCATACCTCAGGTTGCGAACGTGATCCGTGCAGGAGGCATGGTCGCAACCTGCAGCGCCACGTCTGTGCACATGCGTGATGCGATTTTGCGCATGTGTGTGATGTCATTTTGTGCTTCGGGGTTCGGTGCGGTTCGCAACCCGAAAACGTGCAAACTGCAGCGTTTGTAACCCGAGGTATGGCTGTACATGCAAGAAATAATTCTAAATATACTTGTATGCTGGTTCACAAGATTGCATCAATTCTCATGCTTATAATAGATTTGCTTTGCTTCTTAAGGCTCCTCAAATCATGCTGTACTCCTGCAAACCACTACACACATATACTTCTGGCTCATGGGTTACTTTTTCCCTGTGATCAGAAAGGGAGAAGAAAACAAGCATGGACAGCTGCGAACCCTTAATAACTGTGTGAAGGAAATGTGCTGCTAGAGCCAAACTTGTGAATGGGCCTTTGTTTGATCACCTAGATAATAAATATGTCTAATTTTCTTGTTAGCAGCTAGTAAGACTTGGGAAAGGACCATTGTGACACTTAGTTCCTAGCAGTTGCCATGTCTGACCCACAATGTATGAATGTCATTTGAAAACAGCCATCCACCCTCCTGCCCTTCACCCCCCAAATGCCATGTATACATATATAATATCGATGAGGATATCTTGAAACTATTTCAGGCAAAAACAAGTCTCTCAGTCTCAAGTGTTCCCTTCACCTCCATTGACTTTTCACTGAATGAAGTGCAGGCGCAATGTTAGGGATGGGGAAATCTTTGGCCTTTAGATGTTGTTGGACTCCAGTTCCCATCAGCCTCTGCCAGCATGGCCAATGATCAGGGATGATGGGAATTGTATTTTGTCCCTGACGTAGGACCTGCACTTCTGTTTGAAAGCTGCAGGTTGTTGCCCAGATATTCACTGAAGGATGCAGTTCCTAGCCCACTTCAGTTGTCAGACACGACTTTCTTCCTCTTCCACAGCTCGGTAGAGGCCAGGGATGAATTTCAGCAGCCTCTTTCGAACACTTCCCTTCCGGCTTTTCCGCGGGAGAGTCCCAAATATGTTCGAGACGTTGCTTCCATCCCAAGAGGGAGAGGCTGACCCACTGCTCGTCACACTGATGCTTCTGTGCCTTCTCAGTGAACTCTTCACAAAGGCAGCATCACTGTCCCTCGAGAGGAAGCAGTCGTCTTCTGTGCTCGACTGCCGGCTAAAAGTCCCACTGGCAGGATCCTCCGAATCGTAGGCTTGGTAGAAGCTGTCCTCACTGTCCACAGTCATTGAGCTCAGGCGGCTTAAACAGCTGCTTTCGCTGGGAAATCGGGGTTTGTTTGCCAAGGCTGACCCTGATCCAGCAAAATCACCAAATAAGTTAGATTCTTCCAGTCCCACAAATTCAAGTGGCGAGCACATTTCCCCTAGGAAAGAGACAGAAGAGAACACGCATTACATACCTCAAAACACACAAGCTGGAATAATATACAGTGGTACCTCCCTTTATGAACTTGATTCGTTCTGGAGGTCCGTTCTTAACCCGAAACCGTTCTTAACCTGAGGCACGCTTTTGCTAATGGGGCCTCCTGCCGCCACGCCACCGGCATGCGACTTCCACTCGCATCCTGGGGCAAAGTTCGCTACCCGGAACACCTACTTCCAGGTTAGTGGAACTCGTAACCCAAAGCGTTCATAAGGAGGATGGTACATAACCCGAGGTTCCACGGTACTAAATGTACTGATCTTGCTGAAATATCATTGGAGCTCTCACTTTGGAATGGGGGAGAAATTACATTCAGTTTTCATTTAAAGGTGATCCTTCCTAATTCACACTCTCTGAAACAACATGAGAACCAAAACACAGCCATCTTTCAAAATTCACACTTTCCTGGATTTTGCAATGCAGTTTTCCAGCCAAGTAAGGTGTACAAAAATCCATACACTGTGGTAAAGTGTGCATTAGATGCATATATTACTGAAAATAACATACAAAATTGAACTGTTATTTTGGGGCGGGGGAAATTGCTTTGCAAAAATGTGTAAGGCAATATTGCATACAGTTATGCAGATTAGGAGAAACGGGACTAAAATGCTGATGAATTTCCATTAGGACTTTTTCTTTTTTTAAAAAATTGCAAACTGGTGCAGAAATGTGGAGATATGAAATTAAGGTTGGGGGGAAATGCAAAATTGAATGAAACCGAAATTGACAGATCCACCCATTGGTAGCTCTCAGATGACACGATAAGCTCCCCAGTGTGTGTGTGTTTCACTTCTGCATTCTAACTGTGCACATTGTGTGAATGTGAAAGCTGGTGAAGTGTAGTGTGGTAGGCGAGACTGAGCTATGAATTGCATTTGCCATGAACTTATCAGGGAGCCTTAGGCAAGTCTCTCTGCCATCTGCAGAAAAGGAAATAATAATAATAATAACTTAACCTTGCGGAGTCGCTGTAAGGATTACAACTAAAAAATGCATGGTAAATTCTTTGAGTACTCAAACACGCTATGCTAGGAATGGGGAAACTCAGGTCCAGGGGCCAAATGTGGCCCTCCAAGTCTCTCTGGCCTCTCTTGGAACTCTAATCCCTATTCACCCTCCCACCAGATGTCAAAGGGAAGAACAACTACCATATTTTTAGAAGACACCTGAAGGCAGCCCTCTTTAGGGAAGCTTTTAATGTTTAACAGACTACTGTATTTTAATGCTTTGTTGGAAGCCGCGCAGAGTGGCTGGGGAAACCCAGCCAGATGGGCAGGGTATAAATAATAAATTCAATTCTATTCTATTCTATTCTATTCTATTCTATTCTATTCTATTCTATTCTATTTTTTCCCTTCTTCACACTCCAAGTGTTTTTGCCTGACTAGAATGTGTCATTGAACTCTGATAATGCCTCTTGCTTGCTTGGGGTGTGTGAGCATGCATAGAGGAACTAGCCAACTCTACAGAGGTGTTCACCCTCATTGCTCTTCTCCTCCTTTCTTACATTTATATACCACCTTTTCCTCTCAGGAGCTCTGTGGTTCTCCCCATTTTCTCCTCACAACAACCCTGTGAGGTAGGTTAAGCTGAGAGATTGCGACTGGCCCAAGGTCACCCATAGCTGAGTGAGGATTCAAACCCTGACCTCCTAGGCCCTAGTCCAACACACCACAGTGGCTCCACATTTGCCCCTGGCCCTGCCAACCTCTGGAAGTTTGCTCAGAAGGGGAATGTTCCTCACCCCTATGCTATACAAATGTTAAATTCTATTTTTTACTTAGCCAGCCTGAGAGCTGGTGTAATATAATGGTCAGAGCAGCGATGGCAAACTGATGTCCCTCCAAATGGTGTGGGACACCAACTCTCATCAGCCCCAGTCAACATGGCCAATGGTCAGAGATCAGGTGAGCTGTAGTCAAACAGTATCTGGAGGGCCACAGGTTACCAGCCCCTGCAATAAGAGCATCAAACTAGGGCTGGCAAGAATTGGATTTAAATCTCTACCCAGCAATGGAACTCAGTGGCTGATGCTGGACCTGTTACCATCTCTCTCCCTAATCTACATCACTTAAACTCTTCGTTGTTTCCAGGTCTCTGTGGAGGTCCCAGATCTCCTCTCTACCTTCAGTTTAGAGATGAGCCTAATTCATGTGACCTTCTATTTTGGGGCCAACATTTGTTTACACTTGTATCACATACTACAAATAATATTGCGTTTTTATACTGTAATCTGCCCTGTGATCCTCGGATGAAGGGCGGTATAGAAATTAAATAAATAATAAGTAAAGGCTGTTTATTAAGACTCTGGGGAGTTCTGCTTTCTCCAGTGTGGCTCACAGCAGCCTTGAAAAATCAATACAAGTGGATACAAAAATCATGTATGCATATTTAAGGCATTTATAAACTGCCCTTCATAAATACCTACCCCCCAGGCAGTCTACAATGCAGATTAGAAACAAAATAGCAACAATAATAAAACGTAAAGGTAAATCAATAAAACAAATACAATTAAAAACTAATCGGCTGGATCAGCAAGGTGAAAAGCTTCGTTTGCAGTGTTTAAAATGCAATTTCCTGAAAGCAGAAACTTTCAGGAAATGCACATTTCAGGCAAATGTTTTAATACCAGCCAGAGGTGTACAGTCAGTGTCATATGGCCACATTCACACCATATATTTAAAGTATTATCATATGAATTTAAACAGTAATAGCTTCCAACGAAGAGTTCTGGGAGCTGTAGCTTGCTAAGGGTTCCGAGAGTTGGTATGAGACCCCTGTTCCCCTCTGAGCTACAGTTCCCAGAGTGGGTCAAGAATCAATTTATCTTCACAGGGGAGTCTGGGAATTGTAGCTCTGAGAAGGAAGCAGGGGCTGCCTTCTCAGCACCCTTAACAAACTGCAGCTCCCAGAATTCTTTGGGGGAACTGAAGACCTATCATGGCAATTTATGCTATGGTGTTCTTCTATAGAGCTTCTCCCAAACCTTTTATCTGCAGGAGAGAACAAAGGCAAACCAAAATCTGAAACTCAGGAAACTCATTGACTCACTGGTGTTCACATCATTTTTGCAGAGGAAACTGGGGTGTTTATGCATTCTTATTTTCTATCATAGGAAATTCAGCCTTACCATTAGCAAGGTGGTGTTCTCGTAAGCACAGTGACTGGAACTCCAGCAATTTTTCTTGCAGGGTTTTCTGTAAAAGGCAAGCAGAGATCACTGCAATTTAGGGCACAACACTTTATAAGGTAGCTCGGTTATACACTCGAGCCCCCATTGTGATTGTGACAAACGTGTCCAGTGATTTTCTCTGAATTGGTCCAGTTGTGTCTGAGGGATTTGTATTTGTTGTTAAATGCAGTTTAGTGTTTTATCCCTCTTTCTCATGTTGCCTTTTTCCTGTTGTTGTTTTTTAAATCAGTATTTCAACCCCCCCACCCCCCAAAGGCATTGGAGTCAGTTGGACACTAATTAAAGTGAATGGTGGGGGTTTTTTGGAGGGGAGAGGGAAGGTATAATGCATATCCAAGTTATTGGTGTGGGGGGGGGGTTATGATGGACTTTGGGTATTCAGATTTCGAAATTTGCTTACTGGTCACACACCTGGGGAGTTGAGAAACTTCCAAGGGAAACATCAGAATCTAAGAGAAATGACCAGGAAATTGGACTAGGTGGGTCTTTGGTCTTATCCAAAAGGATCTCCTTATGTTCTTATTGGGACACATAATCCCATCTCACTTTCCCCTAGAACAGCTGAGCAGTGACATTCTGTACTGTGTATCATAGATTACTGCAAATGTATGTATTGCACTTCCTTTAAACTCCAATCCCTTTCCTTAAATCCCAGTGCGATTCCTAAAGCTTTCCTTCCAAGAGAGAGAAAGATCATCATCAGGGAGTTTATCCAAGTTTTGGATAAGTGACAAGACAACATTCTTCCTAGTTTGCCAGGCTTCATAATAATCAGCCACTGTGCTCTCTCATTAATCAGAGCAATGAAAAAGTTTGGCTCTGCGGTTCAAGCACATTTTGCTAGCTCTTTCTAGGCTGGATGGCAGGAATCCCTTGCCTTCTTAGCTGCTTTAATCAAGGCGCTTGCTACCATCCCAGGATTTGGTGTCATCTGGAGGTCACGCTCAGGTGGTGGCTTTGGGGTTATGTAAGCAGTTTGGCTGGGCCAGTGGCCTTCCCACGTTTCCTCCTTCGGTTTCAAGATTTTGTACCAGAGTGGAACAGCAGCAGAGTGCAAGGACCTTTCCCTCATATTCTCTGCTGGATATTGGCAGCATGGTTGCGGTAATGATTTATGGGAATTTCATAGCAGCTAACGACTTAATCAAGATGAAGGCCCCATTGTGCAGCTAAAGAAACCTTTAACCCTGTCCCTGCCAGGATTTCACGCCCAATGAGTAGAAGGGAAGGTGAAATAAGTTTAATTCCGAATCAGGGACAAGAATTCATGACCTCTGTGTTAAGGATAATGGTTTAATTTCCTGAGATGTTCAGTTATAAATGCATAGGTGCTTCAAGGGAGACCTACGTGATCAGGTCTCCAGTTAAATGCAGAGGAGCCTGAGCATGTACAATGGTATGTGTGCAACTTTCCACTAGGTTCAGGCCTTCCACTGAAGGTGTGGAGGAGGAGAAAGAGCAGCAGCAAGGCCAGTGGACACAATTCTGCTTTTTCCTTTGGTGGTTCAGTATCTGTGCAACTGAAAATCCGAACAAGGCTACTTTTTCTACTGGGTGTTGTTCCATCATGAATTAGACAAGGAGTTACGTTGTTAAAAACTCTGCAAAGTGGGGCTTTCCAATCATCAGAAGCTAGGTGGAATCACATGATGCTTGCTGACTCCCCTCTCCCAATATAAATATTCGGGGGCTGAAATGTACTTTCCTGGCTTAAGCTTCAGGCACAGAGCCCAAGGAAGGCTGAACGGATGCCATTCTGCTTGAGCTGCTGCCTGCACTAAGTCCTTTCCAGCAAGCAGAAAAGCTGGCTGCTCATTAATCACATTGCAAAATGAGTCAAAACTGGCAATAGAAGATTTAATAATTTTGCGCTCTTTTTATAACTGAAGACATGCAGCAGTACGTTGAGGCCCATTTTCTGTCTTCCTTGTCCCCAAAAAACAGTGTCTAGGGCAAGTGCTCTACTCTTCATTAGGCTAGCATTAGTGTAATATCCATCAGAGATAGATGGGCTTTCCCCCCTAAGGAACTTTCCTCCTCCTCTCCCCCACCCCCACCTGTTGAGACTACATTCTTTGGGGAAGGGGGTAATTCGTTGGGAGCAGCGGGCAGGGCTGGAGTAAAGTGGGTGGGGCCATTATTTTCCCCTTTCTGTTTCCCTTTCTCCTCCCTCATTCTCATTCTCTTTTTCTCTCTTCCTCCTCCTCTTCTCCCCACCCCCACCCCCAGTTGCCAGGGGAAGGATAGGATGAAAGATCTGAACAAATCTCCAGCAAAGGGCTTCCTCCACCTCCATATCAGATTTTCCCCAACTCACCCCATGTTTTCCCCCTCCTCTTCTCCCTCTGAGCTCCTCTCACCTGCATTAAATTAGGCTGAGAGCAATTAACATCATCCAACTGCTGGCAACAAATGCAGCTGTTTTAGAACAAGGGTTATATGAGTTCTAAATGTAACTCCAGCTGCTGCCTTTTGGACCAGTTGAAGCTCCTGAGTTATCTTGAAGGACAACCCCATGTAGGCTGGAACAGGCTGCCCCCCCTCCACTGTCTTGACTTGAGAACTTAGAACATGAAATATACTCAGAGTTGCAAAGTGATTTCATGCTCTTTATTCAGCTCATAGTGGTGAGGAGGAATGAATCAAAGTCCCCTCAAAGTATCTGCTTTATATACATTATTTTCACAATGGGCTGCACATGATTGGCTAATTCCGGAATTCTACTGTAAGCCAATCAGGTTGTGGATTCACTTCTATCTGGAGCATGATTGGGTGGTTCCTGCCAACCAATCATACTGCTGCATTGTTCTAGGACCAATCAGACTGCTGCATTCTGAATCCTATTGTTCTCGGACCAATCAGACTACTGCCTTTTGGATCCTATTGTTCTAGGACCAATCAGACTGCTGCAGTTTGGATCCTATTCAACTCAGTACATAACAGAACACATGACACCTCCATCCTTCAAGGATTTCATCACTGCCCCCAAACACCTGCCTAGCCCTTCAGCTGGCTCTCCTGATTCAGGTAGGACAGAGAAAAGGCTGGGTAGTTTCCCTGGATGCAGTGATTATAATGTTGCTACTTTGCATGGCAGATGTTGTTTTGTTGCTCTTATTGATTTGGGAGTATGTATATTGAATTTGCTTTTATGTCTCGTATTATGGTTTGTTATCTGAACCACTCTGAGTTCACTTTGTGAAGAAAATCAAAGATATAAGCCCCTAAATAAACAAATGTATCTTCGGGTGGTTTCTGCATAAAGGTTAAAACTGATGCTTTCTATCCTTTATATAGAATCAGTACCTTCAAGAACCGCAGCTTAGTTTCCAGTTCCATCCGCTTCATTATAAAGGATTCATTCACAGTATCTAACCTGCAAACAGTAAGTATCATTATTATTATTTATTATTTATTATTACCACAATTAATAAAATTTCATACTGCTAATATGAATGTCAGGCATGTGTTTCCTGCATTGTACTGTGGCTCCAAATAGTCTTGGTTGTTTCTCCCTTACCAAATATAAGCCATGCTAAAGCTCACAAGGAGAATGGCGATAGCCATCTCCTGTTCCAGTGGTACCTCGGGTTAAGTACTTAAGTCATTCTGGAGGTCCGTTCTTAACCTGAAACTGTTCTTAACCTGAAGCACCACTTTAGCTAATGGGGCCTCCTGCTGCCGCCGCGCCGCCGGAGTACAATTTCTGTTCTCATCCTGAAGCAAAGTTCTTAACCTGAAGCACTATTTCTGGGTTAGTGGAGTCTGTAACCTGAAGCGTATGTAACCTGAGGTACCGCTGTACTTGCCTCTGGCAAATATGAACGTTTGCAGACATCATTTGCATACTTGATTTTTGAGACAGACAAGATTGCTATTGGGACAAGAATGTTTTATATTTTGATTTTGTTCTGTGAAAACCCCCTGAGACCTCCGGGTATAGGGTGGTATATTAATTCAACAAATAAATAAATAAAATTAAAACAAGCTTAATAACTTCTGGCAGCTCAAGTGGATAAGGAGGCAAACTTGGGCTCATGTCATCACTGATTCTTGCCTAATCCAAGAGAATATGTATTACTGGTTAAGAATGTGAAAGGACTTGAAATCCATTTCTGATTAAATGCCATTAAATAGTGCTTGAGTAGTGGGGGCAAAGAGATATTCCAGGGTTGTGGTTGAGAAAGAGAAGGGAGCATAGGAGAAAACAGGTGTACTTTTATTAAGATGAGGAGCCTACATCCCCTCTGAGTTCTGTCCCATTGATATGTCCCAAAGGAGCCATAGCGTAACAGACTTTAATTGATTGTCATATGTCAGCCACATTTTAGGCTGTGTTGCAACTATCGGGCAACTCAGGCTCTGAGACTGGCAGGTGCAGCTTACTGTCCCATCACCTTGCTGTGAAGTGACATGAAAGAGGGCCTTCTCTGTAGTGGCACCCAGACTACGATATTCCTCCTTCCTGGAGGTATGGCTGGCCACAATATTGTTGGAATTCTGTTGCCTTATTAATAAAATGCTCGGTCTCTCAGGCTTTGGAGGGGCTTGCTTAAGCAGTTATGAATTTTCTTATGTATCTGGATTGTTCTGCTGTCCCCACTGTTTTGATTTAAATCTGTTGTCATTTTAATTGTGTTTTATGGTTTGAAGTAGTGCTGCTTTATTTAAAACGTTGTAAAGTCCTCTATGATCACAATGCGAAGAGTTGTCCGTAAGTTTCTTAAATAGATTGAATACTGTTTCAGATTCTGGACTTAATGGCTGTACAGACACCACCTTTTTCAGTTAAGCTCAATTTATGGTAAGCCAGTTCTGTTGCTGCATTTGGGCTCCTGCTCATTCTGCTGAGTGGGGCCCTGGACCTTTGCCCCAAAGTCCTGCCCTGAGTGCACCATTGGCTTTTGATGGCAAATGCCTGCCTGCCTGCCTGCCTGCCTGCCTGCATACTCTCTCTAATATTCTGAATCCTGGAATGTTTCTTGTGGCCTGTGCCCATTGCTGGAGATCGGATGCTGCCTTGGCTGTTTCTCTGCAGCAATAACAAACCATGAGAGACCCCTTTTTGTCTTCTTAGGGCAGAAGGGCTTTTGATTACCTCAAAAAGTTCCCTGATGACTTGATCAAGTCCACCATTTGCTTATGAGCAAGTCCTTCGGTGCTCATTCCGTTGATGTTGGTCAAAATATAACCTGTGATAATTCAAAAACGGATATAATTAGAGACTGTATATTCATTGTTCCCTCTGTATCCCTAAAAAAAAAAAAAAAAAGCAAATGGGAGAAGCAGTAAACCAGGAGTGGGAAACCTCAGGCCCAGGGTCTGACTGTGGCTGTCCACACATCCATGTCCAGGCCTCAAGACTCTGTCCAGGCCAGAGGTGCCAACTTGAATAAAATATGGGAGGGGGCAGGTAAGCCCTGCCACACATAATCGATCACATGATGCAGTGCATGCACACCATTTGAACGGCAATGCCCATCAACTGGGGGGGGGGTAAAGGCCCCTCTGCCCCTAGAGGTTGGCTCCTATGGTCCAGGCCAGTCTGCTCACTGGCTTCACTCTGTGCCATCTTGTAGTGATTTTATCTGACTAGAATGTATCCTTGAATTCTGGCGCCTCTTGCTTACCTGCATGGTGAGAGGGGTGGGTGTATCTGTGGTGTCTGTGTCTACGTCCACACACACACACACACTACTGGTGTGTGGCCCCTGGAAAGTTGCCTGTGAGGAAGTGTGGTCCTCGGGCTGAATCTTTTCCCCATCCCTGCAGTGAACTTTGTTTGGGTGAATTTTAGGGTGGGGAAAAAGGCTAGTTACCACTTTGGAGTCCGGCAAGAGAGGCGGGGCTTCCTTCTTTAACTTTGCAGATGTACGTGCAAGTTTCCAAGGAGTGGCTGATGTGGCGCTGCAATCGAAGGGTCTGTGAACAGAAACACAGCGTTGGGAACAGGAAAAGGTTTATCTTGCGGCACCAGCTCACAGAAGTAGTATCGAAACTGGCTTACGTACCCATCAAACTGCATCCTCCTACCCAGTCACTCTCCCACGCAACACTGAAACAAATGCTTCCTCTTTCTAAAAGATAAATAGTAGAGGGGAGGAACTAACAGGAACAAACAGTGTTCCCACCCAACAACAAGGCTGTCCTTCTCCTTCCCAGACATTTAAAGAAGATCAGGAAGAAATTGCTCATATGGCACCACAAAGGAAAATATGTGTCCAAGGCCCTGGTGTGTTACACAGCTCTAAGACAGTCTGACAGTAGGTGTGTATAATAATTCAATAAGCACCCAGTAGAACAGGGGGACACTTTATTATTATTATTATTATCATTATTTATTAAATTTGTGTACCACCCTATACCTGTAGATCTCGGGGCGGTTCACAACATAAAATTACAATGTCAGGATCTGGTCAGAGGCAAAGCAATGTTCCTTAGGTCTCCTGCCTGGGCATAGCTATTGGCTGCAACTAACAAAATGAAGGGAATGTGAAGCAAATCTAAAGTACGGTAACTGTTTTGGCCCTAATCAGGTCCTGTCCAAATGACTAAACAGTGTCCCCTCCCAAGGTTAGCTCAAGCCATTTTGCTGCCTGAGGCAGAGCAGCAAATGCTGCTGACACGGCCAACCAAGTGGTTTTGGCACCTCGAGCAGGAAATCTCACAAGCATCTCTGCCCCTCCCTGGCAATAAAAATAGAACAGTAACAATTTGCTGTCCTTTCATGACACCCCACACCAGCTGCCTGACGCGCCTAATGGCAGGGCTGGCCCTGCAACACCACCTCCCCGCTCCAATGGTTAAATGCCCACAACAGATATTCCTCACAATATAGCACTGGAAAAGGAAGTGAGGGGAAAGGAAGAAGAGGAACTCAGACACCTCAGGGGCCTCTTTCATTCATCTCTGAGGCATTCAGTGCTGTGAGATCTTCTGAGCTCTCACAGAAAGCCCGATCCACCTCTTTATGCATGGTAAATAGCTGTTGTTGCTGTAACAGTTATATCCCAAGTTTCTTCCAATGGGGGTCAAGGTGGTCACATGGTTCTTCACTGTGTCCCCATTTTATCCTCAACAACAACCCAGTGAGGCAGACTGAGTAGAGTAGCCTTCTAACTTTCAACCCTTCTCTTCCAGGTCCTCATTCAGCACTCTAACCAGTAGGCCACACTGGGTCTTTCATAGTTATGAAATGCTGGCTTAGCATGGAATAAAGACCTCCCCATTCCAGTCAACATGGGGTAACAACCACGAGGAGCAGTTTAGCACCCCATGAAACATTCTCTTTCTAACGGTTGTGAAGAAGCACTTCTGTTTTGTTTGTTTGCATTTTTGTCCCCTCCTTCCTCTAAGCGGGATACATGGTTCTCCCCATTATATCCTCACAACAATTTTGTGTTAGGTTAGGTTGAGGAAAAAGCCAGGACCAGCTCCAGGTTTGAGAGAGCCAAGTATCCCATAGTGTGTACACACACACACACACACACACACACACACCTGCTTACATGTATGAGTGTGCTTGGGCTAACCTGATAATGGCAACAGCACTCCAGAATGGTTTGAGAGCTCTCATTTTAATATCCCTGCATTCATAGTGTTAAAGGCTCACCTGAATTTCAAATCCAAATGTTTCATTATCATCTTTGAAGATTTTAACTGACTTTCTGCAGAGAGAGAGAGATACACAGATACACACAAAGTCAATAACCCATTGGAAGGAAATAACGTGTTTAAGGCTTAATTTAGAATAAATGTACTGTTCATCATAAGCATCAGTAGTTCTTAACAAGTGCTGTGCAATGAAAAATCTAGAATCTCCCCACATCTCCAAAGATCACATGGACAGGATTATTTACAGGACGTATTGTGCACATCACCATTCCATCATCACCAATTGTACACATCACCAATCCATCATTCTCACTGTGAGAATGTGGATTGACTGGATGTGTGCAAAGCTGAGCATTCAAGGAAGCAATCGTGTCATTGCCTCTCATCTCCTGCAGCCAAGGATACTTGAGGAATTCATCCTCTGACCAGATCTGCACATCCCAGACTTAACAAGCAAAACTGTAAACAGTTATGCTTCAGATTTCACACTTCCCTGAATTCTGCGATGCAATTTTCAGCTTCAAGAAAGATGAAATACTGAAATGCATATAAAAATGTTTAGGAGAAAATACCTTTTTAAAGGGGGGAAATACATTCAAAAACACAAATTTTCATGCAGATTTGATTATTTTTTTAAAGTAGCAGAAGTGGGAATGAATGGACTTCTGCATAAACACATCTGAGAGTGACATGGATGAGAAATAGACTCATCCATTCATCCTTCCTCCCAGCTCCCAGCTTACCTCCATGTTTTCCAGCATGGCATCATTTCAACCCACTTTTGAGTTCTGTGCTGGGCATATAGTGAAATGACCACCTAATTGCTTCACCCTTCACAATACTATATGCATGAATCCTTTCTGTCCCTATATTTGGCTTTCCATTTTGGTTGTGTGGTCTGGGCCACTGAATGAAAGGAACGCATCACATATAAAGTGATGCCCCACTTCCTCTGCACCCTGGCCTTCTGTCTACCCAATTGGTAGCACAGGGGAAATGACCAGCCATGCACCGGAGAAATGATTTCAAATCCATTCCCAACATCATCATCGTCATCAAAGTATATACCACCTTTCATTTCAAGTAGAAATACGAAGGTGGTTAACTCTCTAATGATACTCTGCCACACTGCAATATGTAATGGTGGTTGCATTAGCTACTGGGTTTAGGGATGGGCTGTGGGTATGCATTGCTCAGTCTTTCCACAACTCTCCAGCCCACGGATTTCATTGTAGTTATTTGTTTTTTCACACTTTCATCTTCCTCTTTCAGTATCTGTCTTGGGCCTCCACACACAATTGTCACATTTCTAGTAGCAGTGTAATGAACTAATATTTAGAGAGAGAAAGCAATGCCTTTATTACCTTAAGGCAGCCCTGTTCAGGGAAGTTTTTAACGTGTGATATTTTATTGTATTTTTGGTTTTTATGGAAGCCGCCCAGAGTGGCTGGGGAGGCCCAGCCAGATGGGCGGGGTATAAATAATAAATTATTGTTATTATTATTATTACCTTTGAGGGCCAACAGAGTCACCTGAAGAGATTGTCCTACTTAGAGCAAGCTGGAAGGAGAAGAGAGAAAGGAGGGCATTGCATTAGAAATTCATTTGTGTCTAGAAAACAAAATGCTAGATGAAAGCTTTACATATGCAAAACTGCCGGTGAGAATTACGATCATATAAGGTCCACCTGGTCCAGGGTCCTTTGAACAGGGCGAAGCAGGTGACTCTGAAAGTTCAAATTCAGGGCATGATGAAGACGGTTACACCCTCTTGATTTCCCCCAGCTTAGGAACACAGAAATGTTAAAAATGGCCCTCCTGGATCAAAAGCCCATCTGCATTCTAAACCCCACAGTGGTCAACCAGCTACTGTATTTCCAGGAATCCCTCAAGTGGGGCAAAAAGGAAAAATTCCTTCTCTCCTGGTTGCTCACCAGCAGGGTGGTGTTGGGTGGCATCCTGACTCTGGTTCAAGCACATATCATGGCTACTAGCTGTTGATAAAGGCATCTCTCCAAAGAGTGCTGGCCCTACCATTAGGCAGAGTGAAGCTGCTGCCCCAGACAACTGATTTTGGATGTCATGAAAGTGAATAAATTGTAAGTCGTGGGTTGCCTTTCAGTTGTGACTCTTCACTAACAGAAGTGGTTGTGCTTGCTCAAGGCAGGGCACTGGATTTTCAAAGAGTCCTCCTACCCAGTACAGCTCTTCCTGTTTTGCAGTATCTGCTTCTGAAGAATAGCGGACCCTCTGAAACAGAATGGGGTATGCCATAGAGGGTGCTATTGGTAGAAGGGATCAAGGGAAAATGGGGTGTCTCATCTTGTGCTAGTGAAAGTGCATTGCTAGGGCAAAGGCACCATTTGATACAACATCATCAACAACAACGCGTTTACTTCCAGGGAAGGGGGAAAGGAGCTTATGGGATTTTCTTCCTCAGGTGCCAAAATAACTTGACTGGCTTTGGGTACTGTGCCAAAATACCTAGGGCCAGCCCTGACTCAGAGGCACCAACAACCCAGTCATCACCATTGCCTGACGTTAAACGATTTACACTTGAGGGAACAAATTTCAGCTCCCAAAAGTGGAAAGCAAGAGCCTCTCTTGATTAAAAATATAATCCATCTCAGCACATTTGTCAACTGAGAGCAGTCCCAAGTATGGCATACCTTAGTCAATTTAGCAAGCAGCCAAGGAACTTATTGACAGAGGTGGCTTGAACAGTGAATTGATCTTGGGCCCAAAGCCCACGCCTATGGTTTCTTTCAAGATTTAACCACAGCACAAGCAAGCACTTCAGACCATGCCTGGCCACAATCCCTTAGAATCAACTGGGATTGCCTGTGCCAATCCTAATTCCTGCTTCTGTGCCCAGGGCCTGAGAAGGAACACCACCTTTCCAAGTCACCCTCCTTTCCTAATATTAGTACTCAAGTTGTTTTGGCATCTGAGGAAGAAAATCTTACAAGCACCTCTCCCACAGAGTAGAATTAAAAAGACAACCCTTTGTTTCCTGGTCTCAAAGCTTCAAATCAGCTGGCTGAGCATCTGAGGCAGCTGCCTCCCCCTGCCTAATGGGCAGACCAGCCCTAAAACAGTAGCCTAAGACATGGAAATTGAACAGGTGTAGATTTCTGTGGCATAGAGATAAATGGAGGGAAAGCCTCACCTGCTAAATTTCTGTGGTTCAGGTGAATAATATAGGCCAGCATCTAGGACTGTTAAAAGATTGCAACTCTAAAAGCAATAGACCAGGCACCCCCAAACTCAGCCCTCCAGCTGTTTTGGGACTACAACTCCCATCATCCCTAGCTAACAGGACCAGTGGTCAGGGATGATGGGGATTGTAGTTCCAAAACAGCTGGAGGGCCGAGTTTGGGGATGCCTGCAATAGACAGTTCAGGGCTGGCCCAAGACATTTTGGCACCCGAGGCAAACCACAAAATGGTGCTCTCCTCACCACCAGGGAAGAAGGGGTGAATGAAGGTCTACATCAGGAACGGGGCAGGGGTGATAAAGATCACACCTTGCCTCATGTGTGGACCAGCCCTGAATCTACCCAACAAGTCGTCTGCATGGTTATTTCCCATTAGCCCAACTTGGAAATGAATGAACAAGAGCAGCAACGGAAATGTGAAGCATAAGAAAGACATATCCCAAAAAATTACGTGGTGTGCTGAAGGCAACCCTCTTTATCCTTGATACCTCTGATAGATATATTTCCCACCCCATTCTCTTGACTGTAACTTGGTTTAACTGGTTTTAAAACTCTTTTGAACACTTATCTGCTTTTAACACTCTTTTTAAATTGTTGTAACCCACCCTCGTGGTGAAATCCGGATTAGAAATAATAATAATAATAATGAAACATACCTGCTTGTAGTCCCTAGACAACATGTCTATTGAATTTGTGAATGCCTGGCTTCTTTTGTTGTCCAGTGGTGGGTTACCTACTGGGTCCAAGTATGGGGTGTAAACTGAGCCCACACAGTTGGCGTTGCGGTTCTGCTGAATGAGCCTCTTTAAGGACATCTTGAATTCAACTGGAAGTCATTCACAGGCTAGCATTGCTTAACGAACCTTGCGCGACTGAGGAAGGAAGCAAACTAAAAACATAACCTCAGTTGTGAGCAAAAGTAGCAAACGCACGAACGGGGTGGGGAGGGGAGAGGAGAACAAGGCCATGTGACTTGTGGTTTAGGTGCAGTTTACATAAATCTCTTCTCACAGATCAGTCAGTGTTACTCAATGTTTCTTTTTAAGCTTACAAGAGTTTGTCCCTGCAATTAAAGCAATCTGCTTATTCCCTCCCCCCCCCCAACACACTATCAACCCCCCACCCTCCCGTCCAGGAACACACACTGCTTGGATGCAAACAGAAGCAACTCTTTATCGTGCAGTTTCTATGCCCCCTTGATAGTTTGTGTCTAAAACACC
This sequence comes from Podarcis filfolensis, assembly GCF_964270895.1. Taxonomy (NCBI): domain Eukaryota; kingdom Metazoa; phylum Chordata; class Lepidosauria; order Squamata; family Lacertidae; genus Podarcis; species Podarcis filfolensis. The sequence goes on along the minus strand of NC_139604.1, from coordinate 31,970,776 downwards.
ATCTGGCTTTAAATGTCCTTGGAGTTGATGAGTTTGCTGCTTTCTCAGGCTTGTTTAGGTTTGTTTTTAACTCCCCATTTCCCACGGAACAGGACAGACTAATAAGATTTTTGTTAATATAAATAGATTAAAACCATAACTTACATGTAAAGCAGTAATTCTTCAAGTGGCGGCAGCAGGAGGCCTTACCCAGGGATGTGTTATAGAGTTATAGAGATTGAGGGCCACATTCTGTTCTGGACAGCTTTCAGAGGGCCACATGAATGAAGCCAGAGGCAAAAGTGGGAGGAGCAACAAAAGGACGTTTCACCTTTCCTCAGTAGGCTAGTGCTTTTTGCATATCCTCAACACACTCCTCTTTCCAGGCAAACATAGGCAATATCAGAGCAGGGGCGGGTTTTAGGGGAGTGCGACTGGTTCAACCGCACTGGGTGTCGAGTCAAGAGGGTGCTGCAACAGTGACTTGGAGCAGAAGGCGCAAGAGGCCAGGGGTGCCAAATTTTTGTGTCACACAGAACGCACGCCGGAATCTGAAAGTCCAAAGGCCACCACTGAGTGCAAGGGTATATTCCAGTCTGGCAGAAGCACTCAAGGGGGGTGCAGATCAGTGCCAGTGAGGGGTGTGGTGCTAGACCAGCAATGTCCAACCGTGGACCATGATTGACAGGTAGATCGCCCTGGTGCTCCTGGTCAATCGTGACACGCCTTGCCCTCTGTGCTGTGTCCCATCGCTGTCACTGGTGAAGGGGGGGGGTAAACTGAATAACTCTTGCCCCAGTCCCTAAAAGAAGCTCAAGAACTCTTGTCATCCCCTTGTAAAAACAGCTCAACAATTCTGCTCACTCCCCCTCATAAAATGGCTCAACAACTATGGTCGATGACAATGGGTAGATCACTGCCAGTTTTATTATACTGGGAGTAGATTGCAGTCTCTAGAGAGTTGGGCTTGCCTGCGCTAGACCATCCTGAGGTCTAGACAGAGAGCTGCATTTGGCCTCCAGGCCTGACACACACACACACACACACACACACACACACACACACACGTATGACTAAATGTCTGGTGTGTACCCATCCTTAGTGTTACCTGTGAAATGGGCCTTTATCTCCCATAAACAGCTATATAGGGTCAATCTGATATCTGTGCAGGATTGTTATTGTTGAATCACACTGCTTCATTATATGCAAATCGACCTGGGGATGGGGATTAATCTTTAACACAGTTGTTTTTATCTGCTGCAACCTGAATTCATGGATATGTGCTTCTCATTTACTTGAACTTCCTGAATTCCAAAAGACTATAGGCAAGACTAACTACATAGCAACTGTCCAGTCCATCAGGCTTGTCTTTCTCTGGAGATTTCTGAGGACTATATTTTGGGATGCAAACATGTAGATGAAGATGACTTTGTGAGTCAAGCTTATCATCACCCTTCTTCCAATTAACTAGCGATGTTCCCAAAACTCACATTTGGATGCATGAATCTCAGTGGTTTGTAATGGTCACCTCAAATACAAGACATACGTTACAGCCTTAAAAGTTTAGCTATTCTCCATTTCAGAGTTTGATTCCTCCCTCTTTGTAATACTAGTGCAACCATACTCCACACAGTTCACATATTTGAAGTAAATGTGCTAGATAATGGAGTGGTCACATTTTCCCAGTGACAGACTAGCTGTTTCTGCTTGGGAACTGAGAAAACATGATATCCCCCTCAACATAAGCTTGAAGGATGACATCTGCATTACCCACAACTACTGTGAAACATGCAGTTTTATTGCATGAAGAACCATTATCTGTGGAAGTCCCCTGAAATGTTGAGAAACCGGGGTTGGCACAACCCTTTAAAAAATAACTTCAACTTAATCTGATTTCTTAGCTCATTTAAATCATCTTTAACCAAAATTCGGTGCTTTTTTGCTTCTTGTTCCCCACTCTTCTTTGGTTTCCTGTATATACATTTGCAAGAGAAATATGGGTTTCGTTTGCTATCTTGTTTCCTGTAAAGGGTGAATAATGTCTGGCCTTCAGGATGAGTGTGGTCAGACACCCTTCAGAATACTCTTTTGCAGTAGTGCACCTGCATATTCTTTGAGCAGTGCTTTGGGGCCAGTGAGATAACATTTGCACAGAGACTTTAGAACTTCCAACTAATTTAAACACTTTTATCAGTTTTTACAAGGCATTACCCAGTGTAACATTTCTTCTGAATCATAGTTTTCAGGAGAAACTATCTCTTTGTCAGTTGCATCATGTCACTAAACTTGATCTAGGAACAACAGCAAGATAACTGTTCAAAGACAATTGAGAAGGGAAGGAGCCTGGCCACAGATGGGAGGCACATTCATTCTGTGTCCGAAGTTGCCATTATTTCTTGACCTCCCATAAACCTAGACCCTCCAAGTGTCCCTATTTTCCAGGGATGTATCTGATTTAGAGAAACCGTCCCGGTTTCTGTTTTGATTTCAAAATGTCCTGCTTTTCCTTAGGATGTCCCTATTTTCATTGAAGAACTGTTGGAGGGTAGGGAGTTATCCAACCCCGGAGCTGTCTGAAGGCAATCCTGTTTAGGGAAGTTTTTTTAATGTTTAATGTTCTGTTATGTTTTTATATATGTTGGAAGCTGCCCAGAGTGGTTGGAGCAACCCAGTCAGATGGGTGGGGTATAAATAGTAAAATTACCATTATGGAATGGGACGTCCCTATTTACATCAGAGAAATGTTGGAGAGTATGTAAACCAGTGGGGACACGGATGGCGCTGTGGGTTAAACCACAGAGCCTAGGGCTTGCCGATCAGAAGGTTGGCAGTTTGAATCCCCGCGACGGGGTGAGCTCCCGTTGCTCAGTCCCTGCTCCTGCTAACCTAGCAGGTCAAAAGCACGTCAAAGTGCAAGTAGATAAATAGGTACCGCTCTGGCGGGAAGGTAAACGGCGTTTCTGTGCGCTGCTCTGGTTCACCAGAAGCAGCTTAGTCATGCTGGCCACATGATCCGGAAGCTGTACGCCGGCTCCCTCGGCCAGTAAAGCGAGATGAGCGCTGCAACTCCAGAGTTGGTCACGACTGGACCTAATGGTCAGCGGTCCCTTTACTATGTAAACCAGTCAATGGAAGTGATGAAGCTAACTAGATAAAATGGTTTTGCTAACCACCCCTCCTTGTTTTAAATGGGCTCCACCGTGGCTCCGCTTGCTTTACTTGCATTTTCAAAGTAAAATTGTTAAAACTACTCCACGGACACGGAGCGGGAAGGGGAGAAGACACGTGCAGCTTGTCCAGTGCTTATATCATGGGCACTCTTCAGTAGGTGCTCATAACTGCTCAGCGCTCATAGATTGCCATGGTAGTGGACATCATCCTAGTGGAAGCTAAAGACCTTCCTCCAAACACCATTCTTTTGAATTGTTTGAAATCACGGGCCAACCATTCACGTCTGCCTGGAAAAATGATACAGCAGCTGTTGGCCAAGGTATCCACACTCATTTTTATCTGTTTTCCCTTTCAACTTTGATCATAAAGCCTGCTTCACTGGAAACTAGACTGCGACGAAAGAAACGAATGTGTACACCATGATCGATGGCGTTTCTATCTTGCCATTTTGGGCTCTCTTAAAGACTATAGCGTGACTTCATTTATTTATTGAATTTGTAGACTGCCCTTCATCTGTAGATCTCAAGGTTGTCTTCTACCCCCAGTGGTTTGGTACTGGTACAAGAATCACAGCCCAGCAGGAAAAGGCAGGAGGCAGGAATTGCAGTAAAGCAAAGCCCATCCCAAGCTGGGTCATTTCAGGAACACCAGGGAAGTTTAGCTTCATTGTAGAGCTTTCTATCTGCTCAGCCGCATTGCACACATTTGTTTTTCCTTGCCAGCACACGTCCTCATTCTCCGCCACCACCATGGGCCTAACAAGCCAAGGATGCTCAACTCTCACACATCCACCTCACTCTCCATCAATTCCCCTCTCTTTTGTTCCATTTCCTATCCCCCTGCCTTGATTCCATTCTCTTTTATTTTTCTTCCATCCCGCTATGTTATTTATAGCTCAGGGCTAAGGACATGTCTCGCAGCCTGGCAGATCAATCACTGTAGCAAAGCAGAGATCAATGAGCAGATGGAACTGGCTTGAAAGCTACCTGGCTGTTTGCAGTTGGAAAGAGGCTCTAAGTAAGCTGCAAGCAACCTTTTTTTATTATTTAAAAGGTGGTGGGGAAATCCAGTTCCATGTAAGCTCTAACTTTCACCCCAACCCTACCCCACTTTATCTGAGGGCTGCCTTTCAAAAACAAATTTTGTCAGTCTCTCTCTCTCTCTTAATAGAAATTAATCAGGCAGTTTCTCACAAGTGTTCCATTTATTAGGGTAGTTTGAACCACTCTCTATTACCCCTATTACTAGGTGCATGTGATCATAGTTGGGGGGAGAAACACAGCAGTTACTGTAGGATGAAAGTGAACCATCTGCTTGTCACTGCTTGTTTTCTGCTGAACACAAACTAGGTGGTTCCTCTAGGAATAGCATCATCTCATCACTTGCTTAAGTGATATGACTAATGTCTCCAGTGACTCTCTTCCTCTTTTCTTCCTTTATTATGCATTGCTTTGTTGTGTGTTGCAGAAAACAATAAATGTGCATCCCTATGTCTTAAATATTATATGGGCCTCCCACCTTTTTTCTTTTCTTTTGGAAACAAAACAAAACAGGAGAAAGCTATGCTTAAGAGGCACCATCAGCAAATATATCTGCTTGCGAAGTCAAAAAGATCTGTAGATAATAATTCTGCTTTAACACGACTAAGTTTTTTTAAAAGTTAACCAAACATTAATGAATTGATATAGTTACTTATTATATAGCTGCTGCATGAGAGGAGTTTTCTAGGAGACTCAAAAGGCAAAAAAGAAAGCCATTAACAATGCAATTTAGAACACCAAAAGCTTATCACAAATTAATTAAAAACTAAAACAAAATTTAAAACTGAAAGGAGCTGGGAAGAAGCCATATTCTAGACACCTCTCAGGTGGCTTACAGTGTTACAGGAGCAACTGCAGAGCTCCCATACCCCTAAGATAGCCTCCCCAGTCTGCTACCCTGCCACATGTTGTTGGACTACAACTCCCATCATTCCTGGCTGCTGGCCTTGCTGGCTGGGGTTGATGGGAGTTGTAGTCCATCAGCAGCTGGAGGGCACCATGTTTGGGAAGGTCGCACTAAGGCAGGCATCCCCAAACTCGGCTCTCCAGATGTTTTGGGACTACGACTCCCATCATCCCTAGCTAACGGGACCAGTGGTCAGGGATGATGGGAACTGTTGTCCCAAAACATCTGGAGGGTCGAGTTTGGGGGTGCCTGCACTAAGGAAATGCCTTAAAGCAAACTTAGAAGCATATTCATTTGGACATGGATGTTCCATTCAGCTGTCATGGCAAATAGCAATTGATGGACCTGCCCTGCATGAGTATCACTAATAAAGGTAAAGGTACCCCTGCCCGTACGGGCCAGTCGTGTCCGACTCTAGGGTTGTGCGCTCATCTCACTTAAGAGGCCGGGAGCCAGCGCTGTCCGGAGACACTTCCGGGTCACGTGGCCAGCGTGACGAAGCTACTCTGGCGAGCCAGCACCAGCGCAGCACACGGAAACGCCGTTTACCTTCCCGCTATAAAGCGGTCCCTATTTATCTACTTGCACTTAGGGGTGCTTTCGGACTGCTAGGTGGGCAGGAGCTGGGACCGAACAACGGGAGCTCACCCCGCCGCGGGAATTCGAACCGCCAACCATACGATCGGCAAGTCCTAGGCACTGAGGTTTTACCCACAGCGCCACCTGCGTCCCTGGTATCACTAATAGACCTTTTTAAAAGAAAAGGCATTTCAGCTACAGTCCATCATCAGATCATGCAGTAATGAAGCATGTTGGTTTACTGTGCACACTTCCCTTTTTTGCTGATGGAGTTAATCAATTTTACCAGATGACTTCAAATTCTGAGTTTATTTTGTAACATTTTAATGGCTCTTCTGGTGTAAAAAGGGGGGCACTCAGGGTACTCAAAGTGATGTACAAATTAATTTAAAAGAAGAAGAAGCCCCCCAAAATAAAGACAGTAAAATTGGCAAAAGAATACATTCCATTTTTAAAAGAATAAAAGAATTGTTAAAGTATTCAGCACATGAACTCTCCTGGCAGGGTGGCCTGCTTGCAAAGATGTTGCTGGACTCCCATCAGCCCTAACCAGCATGACCAATGGTCAAGGATGGTGGGAGTTGTAGTCTAACAACCTATAGCGAGCCACATGTGACCTACCCCTACAACAGAGCAGAAATAGTGTATACACTGAGGGAAAGAGAGTGGAAATTTGCTGGAGAGGGGGTCAAAACTTATTAAACTGTTTATTAAACCATGGCTTAGCATTATGTGCGAGCCGGGCCACTATGTGATGTTAGAAGCGTTGACTTTTTTTGAACCCCATCACTCTGAACTTGTTTGCACTGGATCTCACGTGCTATTCTACTGCCCACTCATTCAGGTTGGAGAGGTCCCTTTTAAAAAAGTTCTACACACGCTCCCTGAAATGTCATCATACTGAGTAATTTGGTGTCATCTGCAGTCATGACTCTTTGTGAGCTCATGTGATAAAGCTGACTGCCCCACGTGTGTGTGTGTGTGTGTGTGTGTGTGTGTGTGTGTGTGTGTGTTTGACTGGTTCACCAAAAAGGGAAGGGGTAGGGTGCACTCTGGTGCACTTACAGTCAATTATTTTAACCCTTGACGTATTCCCCAAACCTATTGCGCAGGTGAACCATGATGCTGTTTGCACATCACACTCTGTTTCTTCTTTGGTGCCACCATTTGATGGCAATCACTGGTGTGCAAGCCAGCCAAGAAAGCCACTCAGTTGCTAGTCATCAGTGCCAGCCAAGCAGGTCAGCCCATTTCAGAAGTCTCTGATTCCAGCTTGTCATAATAAATTAAAACACCCTTGAATCCACAACTCATTCTTGGAGACATTTGGTTGCATCCAATGTTGTGCAAGCAACATCCCACTCATGCAATGGGATTTCCCCTTCCTCTTATCTCATGCACTCACAGAAACTGCTCCAGAGGGTCTTCCAACCCATATTTTGATGGGACTGGGGGGGGGAGAAACTGCAAGGAAGAGGAGAGGAGGGGGAAGTTCCATTGCAAAAGCAAATGTTTGCTGCACAGGGAGGTGTGCTTCTATGAAATCTGTAGCATTTACTGAGAACCTCTGATTTTATTTTATTTTTAAAGTAAATATGACTTGCATATTTGTGAACTCATAGTGTGCACCAGCTGTTGAATTTGATTTTTCTAGTTTGGAAATAGCAGCAGCAGCAAAGGGGTCTACTAGTGCAAATAATTTCCCATTTAAAACAGTCAATGTAAAATTAATGGCTTCTATCTAAAGATTCCACATTGCAATTATGTTTCCCTTGTGCAAGCATGCAGTGGGAAAGTGCTGGCCTCACCCTTCCCCTTTACAGTCCCTGGTGCCTCTCAGCACATGCTTTGGAGATTCCCTATGGTAGTCAGCTTTCAGGGGACATGGGGACTGGCAAATGGGCAAAACTGGTGACAGCACCTGGGCTGGGGGAGAATTGGCTACAATCCGCTGTACACAAAAGATAAACCTGCTTTGTGTACCCAGCTTAAAGTATATCAAACAAACTTCCCATGCAACAGTGGTTCTTTACTGGTCTGTTATTAGAGCTGCAGGCTTTCACTGGTCAATTAACCAACTAAAGTAGCAGTGGTACCTTTGGCTTGCAAGACTACAACTCCCATCAGCCCCAGCCAGTGTGGCTAATGATTAGGGATGATGGAAGCTGTAGTCCAACAGCATCTGAAAGGCCAAAAATTAAAGCTTTGGTTTATTAACCAGTTTGGGACACTTTTAATTGCTGGGGTAGAGAGTTAAAGGCACGTTTGCGTATTTTGGAAGGTGTTTTGGCTCTGGAATGGAAATATGCTAAGGAATGACAAAGACTCAAAGAGTTCTGACTTGTCTTTGTTCAATTGCCACTTGCAACACAATTCAGTACCTTAAAAAGTCACTAAACTGAAGTGTGGGAATATGCATGTTTATTTAAATTAGTTAAGCAATTCAGCAAATGAGTGTTTAATTGGTTGATAAAGTATAAATTATTCCTTCAGTGACCCACCTTACAGGGTATAAATCCAGAAATATTTTTGAAGGTGAGGTCCTAAAGGGTAAAAGTCACAGTTGTATTAATCTAAAGACATGCAGCAAACAGAAAGCATAATCTAGTCTTCTATCTCATAAGTTGGCTCTTGAAACTGCACTCTGACTCAGAAGTTAATACCTATATGAGTAATAGTTAAAGTGCATTCTCTTAATTTTTCTTGCATGCCACTCAATGATGTATAGTAATTTGTTAACTTCTCTTACATCTACTTTCCCAATCTTGTTTGCAGATTTTAGTAACAAAGTTATTCCTTGCCCTAGTTCCCTTTCTAATGGAATTGTAACACAACTACCTCTCATGAGGAAAACAGGTATGTGTGTGTGTGTGTGTGTGTGTGTGTGTGTGTGTGTTTTAAAGCACTTTGCATAACAAAAGCTCAGTGCTTTTTAAGTGCCATGATATGCCAGGTATGTCAACACAGATAGTACAATTGCTATTTAAAAACAACAACCCAGAAAAGTTAAATAAAGGCCACTTCACAACATCAACTCTTGCCAAATGTCATAGGTAAACCTCAAGGTCACACTTCTGCGATTTTGCTCAGGCCTGTTCTTGACACTGTATCTTATTTACACCTTTAGAGGGTGGAAAGTTAGGCAGTTGCACTGTTCACACTTTTAAGTGACATTCTGAACAGTCTTCACTTCTCTCTGTTGTAGGAAACTCAGGGTGGGGTGGCGCCATTTTACCTTCACCACAACAGTGTGGTGAACCATAAATGGAGCCGAGAAGGACCAACTGCCATTGTTTCTCCTTCAGACTGGTCTCCTGAGGATAAAATGACATAACCCAGGGCTACCCAGTGTTTTGCGCCCTCCCCAGTGTGGTAAACTACAACACCTGCCATCTCCAAGCCCTTGGCCCAATGACCAAGGATGATGGGAGTTGCAGTTGACAACATCTGGAGGGCACCCTGTTGGGTACCTCCGACAGACCACACTCTGAGCTTCTTAAAATGGAGATAAGAAATGGAAGAAGCAGCACTGAGAGTGTCAACATCATCATTTCCCATTTCTAATTCAGGGATGAGGAACTAGTGGCCCTCCAGATATTGGACTACAACTCCTGTCAGTCAGCGATTAGGGGTAATGGGAGCTGTAGTTCAACAGCATTTGGAAAGCCGCAGGATCTTCAACCCTGTTCTAGCTGAAGGTGTCAAATATCATTCTCTTCTCTTTCTTCTAGCTGTGAAACACTTTCCTGCTTCTGTGAAACCAATAAAGCAACGGTGACCCTGCAACATATCAGTTCTACTAAGCAGGAGGCTACAATATCATTTAAGTGTCTTTACATTAAGTACCTTTAATTAGCTTTCTGATTGGGCACGCATTGTGGTTTGTTCTCTTCGGCTTTTGAAAACAAACCTTGTTTCTCAATAATCTGTGCAACTATTACTCAATGTGTACCTCTCTTCGTACTGAAGCCTGCAGAGAAGCCACAATAAACTTGCAACACAGACGTAACATCATGCACCAGAATGACTCCGCTGAGTCGATGACTTAGTGACTCAGCAATGAAAGTTCACTGCAGGACAAATGGGTAGGAACCATAAAGAAATATAGCGGGAATGGATCTGTGGCACTTGCAGCCAGGGGGAGTGGGGAATGGATAATCGCAACCCAGAAAGAGGATGGATTCCCTAGGGAAGTCTTGTGTGTTGTGGTGGTTAGAGTGTTGGTAAAAAGGTAAAGGTAAAGGATCCCTGGATGGTTAAGTCCAGTCAAAGGCGGTTATGGGGTTGCGTCGCTCATCTTGCTTTCAGGCCTAGGGAGCCACCGTTTATCCACAGACAGCTTGTTGGGTCATGTGGCCAGCATGACTAAACCGCTTCTGACAGTGTTGGACTAGGACAGGTATGGCCAAACCTGGCCCTCCAGATGTTTTGTGACTACAATTCCCATCATCCCTGACCCCTGGTCCCGTTAGCTAGGGATGATGGGAGTTGTAGTCCCAAAACATCTGGAGGGCCAAGTTTGGCCATGCCTGGATTAAGATATGGGATACCAGGGTTCAGAAACCTTAGCTGTGTGCACTATGTACCCTCAAAGCACATTGTTTCCCGCAAAGAATTCTGGGGAATGTAGTTCACCTCTCTCATAGTTACAATTCCCAGCAACCTTTAAGTGGAATACAGTGCCCAGAATTATTTGAGAGGAAAGAGTGTGCTTTAAAAGTGTAGTGTGTACAAGCCTTACTCAGCCATAAAGCTTGATGGGTGTTTTTAGGTCACTCCCCCCTCACTAGGTGTTGTAAAGATAAAATTGAGAGGGGTAAACCATGTATAGCACCTTGAACTCCTTGGAGGAAAGCTGGAAAATAAAAGTTAATGGTGATGCCGCCACTAAACTCATCTGGGAATATCCATCTGTGCATGAATATGGCACCTTGTTTAATAAAGATTAAAAGCCAGACTCTCCCAAACTGTTAGTCAAACTCTCCTCACAGTAGACCTTCCATTCAACTAATTAAACTAAATGTTTTAAAGAGGTTTCTATTGTTTCTATTGTTTTGTTAGTTGCTATCCTGGGCTACGGCCATACTGAACACGCCCGATCTCATCTGATCTCGGAAGCTAAGCAGGGTCAGGCCTGGTTAGTACTTGGACGGGAGACCGTCTGGGAATACCGGGTGCCGTAGGCTTGAGAGCCAGTGTGGTGTAATGGTTAAGAGCAGTGGACTCGTAATCTGGTGAACTGGGTCCACTTCCCCGCTCCTCCACATGCAGCTGCTGGGTGACCTTGGGCTAGTCACACTTCTCTGAAGTCTCTCAGCCTCACTCACCTCAGAGTGTTTGTTGTGGGGGAGGAAGGGAAAGGAGATTGTTAGCTGCTTTGAGACTCCTTCGGGTAGTGATAAAGTGGGATATCAAATCCAAACTCCTCCTCTTCTTCAACCAATTAAACAATCATTTGCTGTAGGTAGTCCAAGTGGGAGATAGCTAGAGCAGAAAGGTGTCTATCCCCTGCCCTCTAGTCTGGAGGTGATGCCATCAAGATATTTGTTTCTAAATATCTAGTTACCATGTCCATTTTCTCCAAAGATAGATATTTTAAGAGTAAATACCTGAGCTTTATGTTGTATGCTCCCCACCGCCATACACATGAAGGGTGGGATGGGTGAGATATAAACAATCAATAAATCAGTTCTGAGTTGCACCATAATTGTCCAGCCTTAGGTGGCTGTGCTGGTCCTTCCCCAACTGTCGACAGTGGCTCCACATCACCTGTGAGGTCAGAAAAGGACATGGCGGGGGCTGAGGGAGAACAGGCCCTCTCACTTTGACATCACTGGGCAGTGGGCTCTGTGTAGGTCTCCAGTTTGGGCCCTGAAATCTTAGGGTGTGGGGTGCTCCTGACCTGGCATCACTGCTGCTAAGGAACTGCTAGAGAATTTCTCCTCCATCCGCTGCCTAGAACCAGGGCTGATAATTTCGAAAGTGCCTTTCAACCTTTGCTCTCCTTAAGATTCTCGTATTTGCTTTTCACGTTGCCGTTATTTGATACATGGTGGCAAATTAGCTAGCTAGCTAAATAAATAAAATCACCCCCTGACATCATTGAACAATGAAAACAACTATGCATTGTTTTGTTTTATTTTTTTAAAAAAAATCTAAAGCATAGAATGTTTCATTCAGAATTAACCCAGTATTCAGAGTACACACACTCATAAAAAACCCTTCAAGATCCAGCAGGTGGCGCACTGCTCTCACCAGAAGAAAAGCTGTTGTTTGCTCTCCATGCCAATTTATAATTGCATTTGAGACAGACAGACAGAGAGCGAGAGTGCGCACAAAGTAGAGCTCTCATGCTATGAGGCCTATCCTGGGACACTCAGCTTTATTTATTCTCTTCAGAATAAATAGTTCACTCTGCTTAGGAAAGCATTTCAGTATGTATATAAACTGGCAGATGTACGAAACGTTTTAAACAGCTGCAAGTTCTAGTTGACCTTACAGGTGATAAATTGTCTGTTTGAGCCTATGCTGTAGTTAAGTGACCTGATGGTAAATTTCACTTTGTAATCATGTGTCTCTAATGCAGTTTGTAAAGGCTGCTGTTGAAGGGGTGCAAATGTGCTTTAATATTTATGGTGTGGATGTGACCTTGGTTCTGGCTACCTTGGGAGAAGGAAGCTGTGTGAAGAAGTTGGAGCATATTGGGCCAGAACACATGGAAAGGAGAGAGACCCGTTCATTTCTTACCCCACTCCCCCTAATTAATGGGTGATAGAAGGGGGAGGCAGTAGTTAAAATAAAGAAGCGTCTACCTGCATCTCAGCCACAGCAAAGGTTTCTATCCCCACCTGCATGACAGGCAGATAACACACTGCAGAGTGCCTTCTCTAGGCACTAACACATCACCATCAAGACGTTTCTCCTCAGTGTTTAGGCATTCATTGAAATCTCCACCCATTGATTATAACACCGTCCCCCTGGAACGACAGAGAGGAAGTCCACTCCATTCTTCTGTGTTGACAGCTCTTGGTGGTGGCTGGTGACTACTGGGGCAGAAAGCTAGTAGACCAATAGTAGGCAGAGGCAGAGCCAATGAAGGCAGGCAGGCAGGTAGGGAAAGGGATCTAACTAAAGGCAGACCGTGGTTGTGGAGCAGTGTCCCATTTGTCCTAATGGACCAGCCTCTGCTGACAGTTCTTCAGATAGTTGTCTCCTCCTTAACCTTGTCTTCCCCACCCCAGGCTAAATATATTTAGCTCTTTCAACTTTTCCTCTGAGGATTTGGTTCCTTCCTTCCTTCCTTTTGTATTTTCAAAAAACAGGAACACAAAGCATAGTTAACCTCCACATCCCCCTGTCCCACTTAGAACTTTGTACCAAATACAGCATGTATACATATACCATATGACTTCCCTTCCACCCTTTTCCTGGTTCCTTTGCTTTTCTACTACTCCAGGGGTCAGCAAACTTTTTTTAGCAGGGGGCTGGTCCACTCTCCCTCAGACCTTGTGGTGGGCCGGACTATATTTTGAAAAAATAAATAAAAATGAACAAATTCCTATGCCCCACAAATAACCCAGAGATGCATTTTAAATAAAAGCACACATTCTACTCATGTAAAAACACTCTGATTCTCAGACCCTCCACGGGCCGGATTGAGAAGGTGATTGGGCTGGATCCGGCCCCCGGGACTTAGTTTGCCTACTCCATGTAATCCACATCTTTTTAATCTTTTTTAGGATCTGGTTTCTAGACCGCTCACTATCCCATGACCATGCTCCAGTCAACATCCCTCTTAAAATTTGGTGCCCAAATAGACATGGTACTACAGATGCAGCATGACCAGCGCAAAATAAGGTAAGAAATTTTATTTCTCCTATTCTTCAAACAATATGCAGAGATTTCTAGGCTTTAAAAAGCACCTAAGATTAGGACTTGGGGTGGGGGGTGGGGAGGGAGAGGTGTTAGTGTTTTGTTTTTACTCAAAAAATAAAAAAATACCCCAAGGTCGAATGAGATATATATGACTTTAGGAAGACATAGCAGCAGAACAGGGTACATTTCATAGGCATCGTGTTTTTATTCTTTAAAAGAGGTTATGCTTCACAGAAACAATGGCAAAGAAGGATTAATATAGTAAAATTGCCACTTTACAAAAATACACTTTCAGAAAAATGTAGGTATTCAAAAATACAACATTCAAAACTCATTATTTACAACCAGAGGCAGCAGCAGTATTGAGCAATAAAAAAAATAAATATTTTACTTGTTACAGTATACACTAAGGTTAGACCAGGTACAAGTTTGAAGACTGACATCATCACTCAGTTCCATAACTATGTTTGAAGCTAGTCTCTTAATGAACATAAAAACATTCCTATTTCTATTTAAAAAAGCACAGCTTTTATGGAAACTTGCAGGTTTGAAACGCTACATATTCCCCACTCTGGAATGGCGCTATGCCCAATCATTAAGCATCTCCGAACTCTAAGAGCTGTGCTTTCTTCTGATATAGGCATCTTACCCAACACATTCAGGATCCTTCAAATTCAATTTATTGCACTTCAGTCACATTCCATCAACAAAAAATAATACTCCTTTACTGGCAGAGCCATAAATTTGTGGCGCCTGCTAGCACAGAATATGTGTGTTCCTTTCAGAAAGGTTCATACAAAAGAAGATCACACAGCACATACATAAAGTATTTCAAAACACGAATATGAAGCTTGTGGCAGCATCCAGTTAAATATATATTTTTCCCTGCAAGGCCATTTATTTTTCACATTAGAATTGCACAGTACAGGCAATAGGCATGGGGCTTCAATATAAGAAGATTTCAAACTATACCAGTGATTCCTTAAAGAACGGGGTGGGGAGGGCGTTAAGAAGGAACATTCCTCACATACATATAGGCATCTCTCACTCGACTTGCAGCATTGATGCTAATTTTACAAAGTTAAGCAAATGGCAGGACAGCAAATAAGAGGGTGACAGGTTGATCCATAAAATGAATTTTAAGGATAGGCTCTGTGACTCACAGTGCCAAATACATGAATTAAGAACCAGTTCACACATGCAGTATTTTATCATTGGTTGACTACAACATCAAAGCGATGACTTAAGCCACCCTGCATGGCTTCCATCATATACAAAACCATAATAAAACATACAGAGCTGCCTTCAGATGTCTTCTAATGGTTGTATAGTTACTTCTCTCCTTCACATCTGATGGTAGGGCATTCCACAGGTGGGTGCCACTGCTGAGAAGGCCCTCTGTCTGGTTCCCTGTAACTTCACTGCTTGCAGTGAGGGAACTGCCAGAAGGCCCTCAGAGCTGGACCTCAGTGTCCAGCCTGAACAACAGACATCTAAAGACATAGCTCTTCTTTAAATATATGTATTTAATAGTCTCATCACCCTCCCAGATTCAAAATTTCATGGAAATTTGAAATTTGAAAATATATACCCAAATTTTCATTATCTAATACCCATTGTTTTCTGACATCCTCCCTTCCATTAAGAATCACAGACATATTCTACAGCCTCATTCTAATTTTTGGCACCACATAGTAGCAATCCAAGCTTATCCCAACAGCAGTGGTCCTTGGCTAAGATTCTGGAATACGAAACTAGACACATGTAACAAAATGCTGTTTCTAACATTTAACTATAAATTTGCATTTGAAGCACTAAATAAATGGCCACTTTTAAGGCAACATATAGTGAGAACTTTAAGTTTCACAGTATATGTGTTTGATTGAACGCCTCTCTTATTTGGTTAATAAAAGACCAAATAAGAAACAAATTCTATACACATTGCACCAACTAGTTTACAAAATTCTGTGGGAAATGCTTCAATGAATTTGGTCCAAGATTCTCTCTTGTTTGAAGGGTAACAGCACACGGTTTAGAACATAGAAAGTGGCCTTGTATCAGGTTGGATCATTGGTCTACAAAGCTAAATATAATCCACACCAACTGACCGCAGCTTTCTATAGTCTTGGGACCAAACTACAGCTGTGCCTTCTAGTGAAGGGTTCTTAATAGAGATTTCCAGTGTGAAATGGAGGGGGCAGAGATCTGCATGGGAGGGCTAACATCCTTCCTATGGTTCCAATCTAGATTGGGTCCCCTGCTGCTGCAATTTGCATAGGGGGAAAGTTCTTATTGAAGAAAATGAGTTATTCCTACCAAGCAAAACTGCAGGAATGGGTGGAGGCAATCAAAACTGGTACCACAGCAAGGAGTAAAGGGTTTAAATCCCCTTCCCTCTGCTCTACTAATTTCTGTAACACCACCACCACCACCACCACCACCGCCACTTAAATGCACAGCTACATAGCCACCACGACAGGTAGTGTGGCTGTTAGGGAAGGGTCTGTTATTTCACAAGGTGCTTGGCTGTAGCTGGAGATGCTAGAGAAATATGCTTCCCTTCACAAACATTTTCTACAGTCACACAATGCTCGTAATGTACCTTAGCTTAGAACAGATATACTTAGCACATTTTCAGGAATCCCTACCCAACATAGTAGCAATCCACTGGAGAGGCATTTGTCATGCCCTGGATGGAGAGGGGGCTTATTGCTGCTCGAGGACCGCAAACCAGGAGGAACTTGAGACACTCAGCATCCCTGCAAGTGGGCATTAATGCTCCAGATCCCATGGAGATTTTCCAAGACATGCCTCTCTGGCCTGTAGTCACACTTGAAATCCCATGAGGAAGAAAGCTCTAGGTCTATGTCATGTGGCTTAAGTCACAGTTCTTTAGATGACCTGGAAAGCTATTCATCTTGTGAGATTTACTGAAGGGAGGGGGGAAAGTGTGGCTCGAGCAGGCAATATATCTTAGCACAGAATAAATACTCAGAATATTATATTCAGGTTTTGCTTAGAATGCAAACCTTGAATGCTCTGGTTTCTTCAGTTACCATCTGCACAGACTACAAAAGTCCTAGGTGTGGTTGCATCCTGACCTTCTCCATGTTCTCTCAGTTGTGTCTTAGATGCATAAGGGCTTGCAGGCAGGCGCAGGGAGGGTGACGTCACACAGTGGAACATTGACCAGATCCGGTTTTCCAAAAAAGAGAGGGAGGAGGGTAACTTTTCATTAACCAGGCAAGGCAGTCTGTGGACATCATGAACCAGCTGGAAATTAACCTTTGAACATACCAATGAACTTAATTTCCAGTCCTCTGCTTTGGGCTCTTAAATACTGTGCTCTGCATCATGTGAGGTAGAGAGAGAAAGAAAAAAAAATCAAAACAAATGCAAAACCAACCAACCAACCAAAAAACCAACAGAATTTCCTCCCCTTTCCTCTTCTGTGGGGGTGTGCAAATCTAAGCTTTGGAATCTTCTTGTACGTAGAGCTGAGAAATGGTCTTCTTAATGCGAAGCGCTGTCAGTCGAGCTGCCCCATTGGCGTACCAGCACTCACGCATGATCCGGCCCATTACTCTGAGTGCCTTGAGAAAAGAGCAAAAGCAGAGTAAGAAGAGCACATCCATGGTTGTCGCAGTGCTTCAGTATGAAAATTGCCAGCAGGAACAAGACATATATATCTCTCAATATATCATACACACACGTTATTGTATTTGAACTTGGAACATTTCTGCTCATGCAACAAGACTGTGCTGCCTCCTCCTCCTCCCCGCAGGTCCCTGCACCCCTGAAGAAGTGCTCCTGAGGGGCTGGGAGACCCTATAGGAACACCATGGCAGGGCAAAGAGGGCTGCAAGCAGGAAAGGGGGAAATCAATGGAAATTTGGGGGGGGCCTTGCAAAAGAACTTCTGCTCATGCAAATACTCTTTAAATGGGGTTATACCATTGGGGTGGCAAATTCTATAGGGAGTATATCCGCAATCGCTACTGATTTATCACCAGAAATATGTTCTGATGTACTCTTTTCTGCTGTGCATGTGTTGATATAATTCCTTAAGTTTACTGTCAGTAGTTAACTTTTTTTTAGATCATCACCAAGGCTCAAGGTCTGTCTGGAAGCCATGCTTTTGATGAAAGACTGAAATTCTTTTGAGCAGTAAGCCCCTGTGTGCTTGGTGCAATTAGCTTCTTAGTAGACGTATATAGGACTTTGCTGGAAATCCTAGATATATATATTTTTGTGGGGTGCAGGTATGTGATAGACACTTGGTCATGAGGACAGGATTTTCGACACCTGATTGAGGCACTACATTTAATATTCTTTTATCCCAGAGTTAAGCCTGTGCTGGGGAGCCAAGAGCTGCATTCTCTAGGCAAAGAGTGGTTGGGGGGGTCACCTGATGAGCTGCATATAAATATTATTGTGATTGTTATTATCATCAGACTGGGTTGCCCCAGCCACTCTGGGTGGCTCCCAACAAAATATTAAGAACAGAAGCAAACATTAAAAACTTCCCTATACAGGGCTGCCTTCAGATGTCTTCTGAAAGTGAAACAGTTGTTTATTTCCTTGACATCTGATGGGAGAGTGCCACTACCGAGAAGGCCCTCTGCCTGGTTCCCTATTGGGCAAAAAGTGGGTGGGACCAAAGGAAAGGTGGCTAGGATACCGTTTTCTCTCTTCTTCACACATACTTTCTTAAACCCACCCACCCACAGGCACTCAAACTCTTCCCAATCCTTCCATCATTCATGCATTCTCTCTCTCTAGGTTTGGAGGGCTGCATCGAAGGAAAGTCGCATGATGTCCACCTATGGATTAAACTCTGGCATTTGAAAGGCCTCTAGGGGTGAACTGCACCTCACATTGAGCCCATTTACTTAACCAGACAGGTATATGCAACCGTTTGGGGGGTAAGTTTTCATATTTTAGTTCAGTTAAAAACATGCACTTTTAAGATACACAGTAAAAGCTGCAGTTCAAAGAAGGCGGGAAGCAAGAGAAAATGTTACCTCACAGCTTTGCCACTGATTTGGGATATTCGGTCTATGTTTTTGCTCACAGACTACTTTTCTCATATCTTCTATTGAAGGATCAGAAGGCACAGCATCATAGTAAGGTAACTGGTACTCCTCAACAATTCCTAGAAGATGAATGTGGTAAAAATATAAATTTACTAGGGGACTTTCAGTTGTTATGGGAGCAAAACATGGACAGATGTAGTACAGAAACGGCTTCCTGGAACACCTGGGCAAATATCCATTGTGTCAGCAAATACGTTCTTGAAAACATTGTGCTTTTTCCAAATGCTTCGGTAAAAAAATCAAATCTGTAAAGCCGCATCCTCGAAGCATTCAGAAACTTATTTTCATTCAGGGCTACATGGGAAAGTCCTTGAAATTGCCGGCAATCATTCCTGTCGTACCCACAATTCTTTCTGTCAGCTTATTAAGGGCAGGTGAAGACCCAATATGGGCTAATACAACTCTGGCTTGGATCCAAAGAATGAGAGGTGAAAGGAGATGATGCTTTTCAGTGGGGGAAATGTAATAACGCAACCTATTATATAATGCAATATGACAACTCCTTATGTTGGAGCCGTAGCCCGGCTCTATGGTTTTACAATCCAGTGGGGGATGAGGAAGCGATCCCGAGGGCCATCTAGTCCTACCCTTTGCAATGCAGGAATCCTGTCCACAGGATTGAACCCCCAACCTTCCAGTTAATAGCCAGATGCACAGACCCAGAAGTCTCAAAGATGAAAGAAAGCATTGCACTTGAGCTAGATACAGGCCTGTGGTTGTGGAAGAGTTTGGGGGTGTTTGTGTGGAGTTCATTTATGCTGTGCTTTAATTAGTATGGTAATGTGTTTGATGCAGGAAGTCTTGGTCAAGTTGGGTAACCTTAAGTGACAGCCGAGATAGGGTTGGAGATTGAACTCTCAGTATGCAAAAGGAGGATAGAGAGCGTGCACATTGCGGTGGAGGGCTGCAGGTTCGGAATTCCATGAAAGACAGTGTGATGGGCTGGAGCTAGACTAAGGGGCGGCAGAAGAAGTGTCTATATGTTTGGGTGCTGGTTGGTCCATGTGGGTTTGTGCTGGTGTTCGTGGCTGGCAGCCAGAAGAAGAAGACAGCAAAGAGGAAGAGGATCAAGGAAGAAGAAAGGAGACCTGAGAGGAAGACCAAGTGGTTTGATGGCTGAAGACTTGCTGGGGTAGCTGAATCACTTGACAGGGAGAACTTGTCTACAGGGGTGAGAGGAGTTGGGAATGCTGGGCTCTGGCACCTGGTAGGAGCTCCAGAGGAAGGTCTTTCAATACAGGACAGCAGAAACAGACCCACACTTCAATGGGTGAGTAGGGGTTAAAAACAGAGGCTTCAACAAAAGTCCTCCGTCACAGCGCTGAGGGCTTAATTAACAAGGGCAATTGCCAAAGGCTGCCTGGTATTAGTAATAGTAGTGTAAATCGAGCTGTTGGTATTGAAAGTGACAGTAACAAATTAGCAAAGTGTGTAATTTGAAGCTCGCACACTACGCAATCTTACTATAAATAAATGTTAATATTGTCAAATATAGTAACTATATACGACTGGCTTTATCCCATAGTTACCAGGATTACTGGTAAGTTAAGGGTACAAGTGGTATTAAATGGTAGCAGAAGTACAGGTGCAGGAACTATTGGGTGTGGAAGTTGGATTTGTTTAATGAAGGAAATACCCTCTTTCCCACTACAGGGAACCACCTAGGAAAGGCTACGGAAGTTTGACTCAGGACAACAGTCAAACTGTAGATGGCTTTTGGGTTTCACCAATCCTGAAGCAGCAACTGAATGGCCTACTTTGATGTCATTTTATTAAATTGATATACTGCCCTTCAACCAAGGATCACTGTTCTCTTTATGCTTGCATTTTATACGTATGATATTTGTAACTCAATGCTCTTCTGTTATTACAATGCTACATTTTGTAAGCCACTTACCTGGTGTATATGTTCTTAAAATTAAATAAAGTACCAGTTGTGCAATTTCCTATTCTCTAGTCTCCCCACTATTCCTTTCCTCCTCACCACCAATTATTTCAGTCACTCATAAGCCACCTTTAAGCAGTGTTATTTGTCTAGAAAAAAGAGCTGCCCTTCTTTTATAATGGCAATGGTGCACAACTGAGAGGTGCCAGAAAAAAACCCCTGCCTTTACGCATTATTCATGTGAGGGAGCATCACACTACAGTGGTACCTCGGGTTAAGAACTTAATTCATTCCGGAGGTCCGGTCTTAACCTGAGGTACCACTGTATGTCTAGGACACAAAGCACCCCCATCCCTGCAAGCGAAGGGGATCTTCTTCAGATGCCTGCATTGGTACGGCTAGTCGCATGTGATGCTACAGTAGCATAGCAGTGCTCCCTAGTCATAGTGTGAGACCCTTCTTCCCATGTGTAACACTACAACCCTATTTCTGTGTTAGAAACTGCACTGAGTGCCAAGCAAAAAGGATGAAACATGTCACTGTTTTTATGCTATGTAAGAATAGTTTTAAAATACAATGGCAGGTGTCTGGAGCATTAAAAAGAGAGAGACATAGGTTATACCTGCAACTGAGCATCTTCGGGATATCTCCCAGTACACCAGCCCAAGAGAGTAGATATCTGCACGCTTGAAGGACTCGAAGATACTTATGTTCATTGTGTCATCAAGTATTTCTGGAGCCATGTACCTTTCAAATACAGAGATACCAAAACTCATTATTTACCAAAGAGGTAGAAAGGGGTGTGTTTAGTTAACTAGGATTAAAATTAAGGGACAACAAATAAAAATGAAATACAAATGTGGTATTTTTAGAACACTGAACTTGCTTGAGAGAAAGCAGAAGATTCGAGGCATTCTTGTTAGGTCTCCCAATTCCTGGGAGTTGGTCTTCAGCCCTTCTCATGAGATCAACGTTTATGTATTATGAAAACATTAAGGAGGGAGGCAGGATCTCAATAACTGATCCTGATCCCTTGGACCTGTGCACACTGAGTAGACCATGAGAACAGTACTGCCTAGTTTGTACATCACACTACGTCAAACCATGGCTGCCAAAGAGGCCACTTCACTTGTACCTGGCAGTTCTACGGTAGTACTGTGCTGAACTAAGCCATGACTTGACTTAGTGTATTGTCTGAACCTGGGCTCATGCGTTAGCTCTCTCCAAATTAACCATGTGCAAAACTAAGGTTTTTCCTATGACTTACAGCTTACTGTTTGTCCATGAGATTGGGTTCAGATGACACAGTAAAGCAAACCTTGAGCTCAAGTCATCTTTAAGCAACTGCAGGAATCCTGGTTTATTTGCTTCTCCCCCTGCCCTCCACAGCGCAGGAAATTAGTGAGGGCAAACTTCAAGCTGCATTAACATGCTGTTTAGCACTGCATGAGTTTTTCCCTTTCTTTTAACAAAGCAGCTCCAGAGATGGGCCTGTCAGGAGGGAAGCTCCGACTTTTCTTTGAGGGGAACTTGGTGTGGGGGAAAGGGTTAATTCCACCCTACCTGATTG
Source organism: Podarcis filfolensis (assembly GCF_964270895.1). NCBI lineage: Eukaryota > Metazoa > Chordata > Lepidosauria > Squamata > Lacertidae > Podarcis > Podarcis filfolensis. Next base: position 31,948,675 of record NC_139604.1, on the reverse strand, counting down.
TCCTGTCCCTGCCCTCAGTGGCTGCTATTTTAAAAGAAATCATGCATGCATGCACAGCAGTAACATACACATATTTTGCAATGTGTCATTTGGCCGTAATGAAGGCAGATATGCAGTGAGACTTGAGTAATACAACATTAATTTTTGAAGGATTCTTGGCCACTGGTATCTTGATTCTCATTTGCCTAGTTACACATGTTGCCGCATGCCATGTGGACAAATCTGAGTGAGGGCAATGAGACCGCGAAACATATTTCACCCCGTTTCACCAGCCCCTTCAAATATCTCTGAAACAAACTGGGGATGGGGAGACATTTCACAGGGGGAAAGGTTTTGGGGGTTTTTTTGCCATATGCATGTAGAGTTCCAGCTCAACCCTCTTGGGTGTGAAATATTTATTACAAGCATACTGACTTACCTCTTGGTTCCCACTCTAGAATTCTGAGGTATGTCAATTGTGTTCAACAGAGAGTCATGCTTGACAGCCAGTCCCAGGTCAGCAATGGCACAGGTTTCATTCCTTTTGACTAAAATGTTTTTAGATTTCAGATCTCTGTGGGAAATGGCTGGTTTGCCTGCGAAGCACAAAAAATATGCCCACAATGTCTTTACATTGCCCACTGATCTGTTTAACAGAAACGTTCATTGCATGTATGTAAATGTAAGCCACAAAAATTCAGAAGTAATGTCTTCTGCTCATACGACTTTTTTTCAGCTCTTGTTTTAACACTCAAAAGTTTATCACCCTATCCTTGACAGCAGGGCTGGGGAAGCTTTTCTCCATCGAAGGGTAATGCCAGCAGCAGGTGGGACTAGAACAATGCACACAAACTCTCTTTTGCTGTCTTAAGTATGGGGGGGGAGTGTGTGAGTAATGATGATCTTAAGATTATTAATCTCTCTCTCTCTCTCTCTCTCTCTCTCTCTCACACACACACACACACACACACACACACAGCCAGAGTCACCCTACACACCACACACAATTTCCTTTACATGCATGTATCTATCAATACTGTGGAATGTGATACATAAGTAGCAGTCAAGTACAACATTCCTTGTTTTCCTAGAGTGAACATGCAGGGAAATGTTTGGCTCAGCCAGTTGAAAACTTCCTGTTTCCTCCTGGCTAGGGCATACTTCCTTTGCATGTGACCTTACCTGTCCAGGTAACAAAAGGGCAAGTCACGCAGCACACTCTCTCATTGACTTCCTCCGTCGTTGGAGCAGCTTTTTAGCTAGAAATGCTCTGTTGGATGCCAACAGAGGACACTGAGATTATCCCCATATGGGATAGATCCACATGTATATACTTTGTAACTAACTCTGCCTTCAGGGATCCAACTGTGAACTGATGATGTGAGTAAACTAAGTCAAGATTGTGGCATGTTTATTCTATGAAGAGGGATATAAGGGGAATCTAAGAGTAAGAGGCTTAAACAAGTCTGCAACCTGTTATCTGCTGTGCGTTTAAAAGGGGGAATGTAAAACTCTGCTAAGTAAAGGAACTTGCTAATGCAAGTTAGGAAGACTATTAGAAAACAATATATCCTCTCCTGCCTCCTTAAACATTCCCACAAACACAGTTGCTTCACATCCATATACCTCTCCCCACTTTTTCAATGTAAATTTTAATTTTGTGTTGGGGAGAGGGGAGTGAAAGGCAATTTCCACACTAATATTAATATTTAGGCACCCACTCCCTCATTTATATTAAAAGCATTGGAATTTTTTGTAAACACGTATCTACCAAATGTACTGTGCTCATTTAATACACAAAGATGCCAGAGAAGGCGCAGAAATAATCATGATTCAAACAAATCCTGGTTCATTCACTTCTCCAACATTCATCCAAGTCATCTTCTGCCCGAAGTGAGCTTAATATGAAGGTAACTGCATAAACATGAACATGTTACCTTGAGTGCCAACGATCTCCATGTGAAGATGGGCTAAGCCACTCGCTATGGAAAATGTCATCTTGATCATGCCATTGGCTGTTACAGTGTTGTTGTTTAAGTAGTCAAACAAAGAACCTTGGTCGTGGTATTCTGAGACAAGCCACAGCTGAGTCCAAGTCCCATTATCTGTGGAGAGACATAACTGCATTTAAAAATAAGTAGCAGTAGAGCACAGCAACCCTCAAAGATGAAAATATTTTCTAAAGGTATTCGTTTTGCAAGGCCCGTTTATTTTCGCAATGGAATATTTGGCAATACAGAACATTAGAAGAACCCTGCTGAATCAGGCCGAAGGCCTATCTAGTCTTGCATCCTCTTCTCACAGTGACCAATGAGATGCTTATGGGAAGCCCAAACACAGGACATGAGTACAACAGCACTCTGATCCCCATAAATTGGCATTTAGAGAAAGGCCCAGGGCCTCCAACAGTGAGGGAGAACAAAGTGAATATGGCCAGCAGCCTTGGTAGCCTTCTCCTTCTCCACGAATTTTGTCTCATCCTCTTTTGAAGCCATCCAAGCTGGTAGCCATCACTACTTCTTCTGGGAGCAAATTTCATGGTTTAAGTATGCACTGTGTGAAGAAGGACTTTCTTTGGGCTGCCCTGAACCTCTCAACGTTCTGCTTCATTGGATGATCCCAAATTCTAACATTATGAGACAGGGAGAAAAACGTTCCTCTAATCACTTTCTCCACACTGTGTCATGTCCCCACGTCGCTCTTCTTTAAACAAAAAAGTTGCAAATGTTCTAACCTTTCCTCACAGCAGAATTTCTCCATCCCCCTTTGGTTGCCGTTTTCTGACCCCATTTCAACTCTACAATATCCTTTTTAAGATGAAGCAACCAGAACTGTACACTGTAGGAAAAGTTTAATTCATGCCAGAATGGAATTTCACACTAAAAAGCTGCAATCTCCAACACACTTACTAGGACATAAGTCCCACTGAAGACAGTGGGGGCTTATTTCCAAGTGAACATGCATAGCACTGTGTTGCAAATCTTATTTTGTAAGCCACATAGCAAGGAAATCACTGGTAAAGATCCACTTGTCATTAGAAGAAGAGGAGGAAGTTTCAAGGCTGGACTCTTGAGCTGCCTGCAGCCCATCTGTCTCATTTGCTTGAGTCCTCAACAGGACCTGAATTGTCTTGAGGAATGTCACCTATACTAATCATCTGTTTAGAAAATATCTTTAAAAATCTGTTGACATGCTTTTTTTATAGGGCATGTGTGTGATGTCTCCTAAGGTGTTCAAGAGAATGGATGCTAGTTCCCCCCCATCCCGATAGGAAATTACAGCTACAACTAGCTGCATATTCTAGTAAAGTATCTCAGATAGTTGGGTCAGAAGTCATATGATTGCTGGAAAATGTGAGACAAGCACCAGCATAGGATTAAAATGTATGAAAGAACAGAAATTACAAATGAGCTCCAAGAGTTCAAGTTTGGAAAATGGATAATATAATAATATTGTGCAAGATTAATAACCATAATGCATGGCACCCTTTAGTAATGGGCACTGCCTTACACCTCAAGTTGCAATTATTCCACACCTGAATCAGATCAGAGAATTACTTCTGTACTCATTATCCCCACTCATTATCCTTTGAAATCAATGGGCTTAACAGCATGCTGCATCGTGAAAGCTATAATGATGTATTCAAAAATGCCAAGTACCACAATGAATGGACTTAAAATACGGATAGATAGTTGTTTGTTTTGCAATTTAACTTTAAATGTAACCAAAAATAGACTTTCCGACCTTCCTAAATCTCTTTTCCTTGCCCCGCTACAAACATATTTTAATGATAGACACTGATATTTCAATACTTTAGTGAGATTGCTTTATTATGTATTTTAATCCTTCTGTATGTTTAATGTATGTATTTTAACAATGCTGTGTGATTGGTTTCTATATTTTGTAATATTGCAGCATTCAGAGGTATACAAATTAATAAATAATTATAATTAAACTACTTGTGTCCCCCCCACCCTCTGCCAAAATTTGGAATGGTACCCTTGTCTTCACACCTGTTTTCTAATTAAGTGGGTTGCTATAAACCATTTAAAATGTTCCCAGCAGAATGTAGAACTACTGTTCTGTGGAAACCAAAACAATCAAGTCTCGATTCCCATGCTCTCGCATTTAATTTAAATTATATGTTTCTATAATTGTTTGGCATCCAATATAGTGTATCATGCCAGTGTGCTGTAGTGATCAGAGCGCTGGACTGAGAGAGTGGAGAGACAGATTCAAATCCTTGCTCACCCTTTCTCAGACCAAACTACCTCACAGGGCTATTGTGAAGATCAAAGGGGAACATATGTGATATGCTGCCTTGAGCCCCTTAGAGGAAAGGCAGGATATAAATGTAATAAATAAATAACAAGGAACACCATAAAGACATTAAATTAAAAATCAAATGCTCACACACTGTTAAACACACTGATGAGACACACTAGCAGCACCTCAGTGGCAAGCAATACTAATAACAGCAGAGGGCAGTGCTAAAAGCCACCACCCATGGAAATTAGTGGGGGAGAAACTAAATACAGCAAATCAAACCAGATCTCCTGCCAAAAGCCCTGTGCATAGAGGATATCGACAAAAGCAATTCTCCCCTTGGGAGAGATTGCCATGTTTAAGATACATGCACAGGGAAAGCCTTTTCTCTTTATAACTACTGAACCTCCATTGGTGAGGGAATCCTGGAAAGTGCATACAATGAAGATCTCAGGGGTGGGGAGGCTTGTACAGGAGTATAAACAGAGTGGGACTACACTTGGCATCACATCATCCAAATCATAATAAACCAGGCTTTCTTAAAGAATATAACAACACAGGGCTAATCTAGGACAGGGCAAACATTGTGAAACGGTGTGGAAGTACTATACCCTTGTTGTCAGCAGCAATAAAACCCAAGATATTTTCATGCCTCAGCATAATGGTCTGGTAGATTTCTGCTTCACGAAACCAAGACCTTTCGTCTCTCGAGGAAAAGATCTTCACAGCCACGTCTTCTCCGCACCATTTTCCACGCCAGACTTCGCCGAATCGACCCTTTCCTACTATTTCCTGAAGAACTATAGTTCTTGCAATTGTTCTTTGGACAAGCAGAGGCAAGCCTAACAAAAGAAATACAAGCATTAAAACGTTTTCTTAACCCTCCCTCCAATAATTACCACTGCTCTACAATACGTGCAATATATACGCAGAGGCAATCTCCAATTTGTGAAATCCACATCTTCTTGTAATCAGTGGCAAAACTCCCATTGTTTTCGGTACAGCTGGATTGCTCTTTGGTTGCAATCTATCCATCTAATAGCAAACCCAGATGGCAAGTGCCAACAGGATTGGACCCAAAATGGGCTTTCTGGTACTGAGGAATGCTTGTTGTGGCTATCACACAGCAACAGTTTGTGTGTTTGTTTGTTTGTTTGTGTGTGTGTGTGTGTGTGTGTGTGTGTGTGAAAAAATCAATATCATGGGATCTTCTCAGTCAGGACCAGCAAGTCATAGCTGATATCCCATGGTAAGCATAAGGTTGTCAGTTGTGGCTGTCCCTAATTTTGTGTTATGCCACGTTCCCCGTGGCAACCATTTTGTGTTATGCCATGCTTTCCTCATAGCACCTATTTTGTGACTGGGGTCCCCAGCACTCTCTCAAAATTTGAAATATGCCACTGGTCCGAAAAGGTGGATGACCCCTGCTTTACCGTGTGCCATTTTCAACTGGCATTTCCTGTTTCTACCCAAGGGCAACAGGACCAACTAGCAGCCCACAGGCATAGTCTCACCTCAGAAGCAAACTTGATCTGGCCCTCCTGAGAGTGACACACTAGAAAAGGAGAATGAATTACCAGCAGCAGATTTAACCCTTGATTATTAGATAACTTGGGGGATAATGTCATAACCTTACAGATGGAAAATAAAAGTAGTCCCTGAGAATGACAACGGCACTGTTCAAAGATATCAGATAACAATGACACGAGTACCATCACTTCTGTTTTGTGAACAATTGATAGATCAGCCCTGTCTAAGGCCAAGACTTCAGGACACTCTGCTTGGAAGAAATTAGATTTCAGCCCCAGTGTCTTCACTTCACATAAGGCACGGTGTTAAGCAAGAAGATTAATCTAAATCTACACTTATTTCAAAACAGTTTTAAAGTTTCTGGCTCAGGAAACACCCAGGAATTGTCAGCATGGGCCTGACCTTTGAAGCCAAAACATTTGTCTTCCGCAGACATAGAAAGAATAGTCTGGAAATGCTGCAGAGACTTCGGCTGCTATAGCTTGACAAGTCTTCAACCTCTTCCCCATTTGGCTTGCGGTCAGATATTGCTCAGAATATCAAAGATGGCACTTTTTCCCTGGCAAACTTTAGCTCTCAGTGGAGAAAGACACAGAATATGCTGAAGTAAATAGTATCTCTCAGAGTGGTGAATGGCACTGTTTAGCGGAAAGAAACTCCAATGAAAATCCTCTTTATTACATATTTTTACATGGCTGTTTATCTGTGTATATTTTAAAATTTTATATATGGATGTTTTATGATGGCCTGTATTTGTAATGCGGTGGCGCTGTGGATTAAACCACAGAGCCTAGGGCTTGCCGATCAGAAGGTCGGCGGTCCGAATCCCCGCAACGGGGTGAGCTCCCGTTGCTCGGTTCCTGCTTCTGCCAACCTAGCAGTTCAAAAGCAAATCAAAGTGCAAGTAGATAAATAGGTACCGCTCCGGCGGGAAGGTAAACGGTGTTTCCGTGCGCTGCTCTGGTTCGCTAGAAGCGGCTTAGCCATGCTGGCCACATGACCCGGAAGCTGTACACTGGCTCCCTCAGCCAATAAAGCAAGATGAGCGCCACAATCCCAGAGTCAGCCACGACTGGACCTAACGGTCAGGGGTCCCTTTACCTTTACCTGTTTGTAATGCCTAATAAAGGTTTGGCAAAGTAAGTAAGTAAGCAAGCTGAAGTCAGATGAACATTTCTAAAGCCATCATCACCTTTCAGGGAACTCTTACCTGGAACGTCAGAAGTTTTATCATGCGGGGGGGGGCACATAATTTTTCCACATAGTACACCAATTCTAAGCAGCAGCCTTACTAACTGCATTTCAGGGTGTTTTTCCCCCATGTTACTTATTTGAATATTCACACATGTGTTGGGAAAGATATTAACATTCTCCAGATGGTTTCATGTGCATGCATGTCTTTTACGAAACAGACTGCATGAAACACATCTTGAGAAGAAGGTATGCCTCACTCTAACAGAGAAGCTACACAAAACTGCCCCGGTCATTATGCAATATTGATTCTTAATGCTGCTATGGCCTTCGGTTAATACAATAAACTATTTGGTTTGCATTTTTAATGTCTAGCTGTGACACCTGTTCTTTGCATAGCTGTAAACACAATGCAGTTGCGTAACAGACACCAGATTAAAAGCATTTTTTCTACTTGCACTTCCAAATACCAGGAGTATGCCTCACCCCCTTGGCTTCCCATTTTCAGGCTCTTCCAGAGAGATTTTTTAGCACTGTGCCTCTTGGAATATTACCTTAATCTGCTACACATCATGGGAAATTCCAACAGAATCCACAGCGCACACTCACATACCAGATCCAGAACCTGACGTCGTCATATCAAAAATCAGATCTTTGAGAGTCTTCCCTGGGTTCACCAGACTGCATTCCGACAGAGGCTCTTCAATGTTTTGTCTTCTTTTCTTCCTGAATCTGCAGTTGTTGCCTTGATGTGTGCACAGAGTCAGCATTAAAGCTATAGACAAGACACATACTGGTACAGTTATAACCACCGTCAGTTCCACAGGGCCCAGCTTTGATTTCCTTGCAGCCTCTGGACCTTAAAAAGACACAAACCAAAATCTGTCAAATCCACTATGCTCTCAAAGAAGCATGTAAATGTACTTTAAAAAAAAAATAACTGGAAGTGACAACAAGGATTGACATTATATTGAGAAAGTTGAGAACGTAGCTGTCTTGGTTATCGAACTCCATGGTCACATCCATACCGTATGTTTAAAGCGCATGGTTTCCCTGAAAAAACTTGGGAACTATAGTGTGCTAAAGCAGCTTGGAATTGTAGCTCGGGGGGGGGGGGGCAAACTACAGTTTGATACGATACGATACGATACCTTTATTATCATTGTCCCATACAGAACAATGAAATTGAAAATCTACATAAGACATTCAAAAACCCCTAAAAACTCTGAAACCCCATTTTAAAATATACAATAGAGACCCCTTATACTGCTTTTAGAACTAAAATTGCATTTGGGTAGAAACTGTTTCTCAGGCGGCTAGTCCTGGTCTTTATGACCCTATACCTTCTTCCAGAAGGCAGAAGCTGAAAGAGATCATTTCCGGGGTGCGTACTATCCTGTGCTATCTCTGCAGCTTTCAAATGGCACCTGACAGAATAGATTTGATCTAAGGTGGGAAGAGTGCACCTAATTATTCTCTCTGCAGTCTTTACAACCCTGGACAGCATTGTTTTTTCCCTGGCCGTGCAGCTCCCAAACCACACACACAGTATTCTTTGCAACGATTGTTAAAGGGTTATAAATGCTTGATGTGGATTTGACCCAGGTCATTCCAAAGTCTTCACTCCTCATCAACATCAATTCACCAGTGCTTAAACTTCTGCTAAGCACTTTACAAAGAATAATACAGGTATCTCTTTGTCATGCTTTTCCAAAGTGACTGGAATAATCTGACAAGTCCCAGGAGCCTATGGTGCAACTCCACACACACATACATACACACCCACACCCCACAACCAGTATCATCCCAAGTTTCAGAGGGGTGGTGCTGTGGTGGGGAAGGGCCAGAGCCTGGAGGTTGTCATTTTATGCCAGAAGCACAGAAAAAGTCCAATGCTTCCACTGCAAGCGAAGAAATGGGGCCTAGAAGATGTGACACAAAATGGGGGGAAGGCAGTTCAAACAAAAGGCGAATGTATAAGAGTCTAGATATGTTCAAAATGGCAACTAATACAAGAGGTCAGTTCTGGCATGGAAGAGCTCAATGGCAGTTAATCCTCTGTAAAGTAGGATGCATGTTCACATGGTTAGGTCCTCAAAAAGCCATTCATTCCAAGTCTGCTTTACAGATAAAGAGCCTTAAAGAGGGGGGAGCAAGAGTAGGGCAAGTGTTTCATTTCTACTTAGCTGACAATAATGGTTTCTGAATTTGCATCTATGCCTATAGCTTGGCTTATGGAAATGTGTGTCCTCTTTTTTTGGTGATGCCTATTGGGCCAGCCTATTGACACAGAATTGGCAAAGCGGCCTCTCCCTCTTATTTGGACAGCTACTGTAAAAATAAATTACATCACAGGTTCAGAATGCAAGTCTTTTTTAAACCAGATCAGATAGCTACATACATGCATCTAGTGAACATTTCTGGTGTGTGTGTGGAATTTTCTATTTCACAGCAGCATAGAACAATCAGAAGAGCGCTTGCTTCTTGTAAAAAAAAGCACAACAAATTAAGGCAGAACAAAGGCAGGGATCAAAAGGACCCGGTTAAAATTTGGCTGCAGAATACAGTGTGATGAGGCGACACCTACTGCCCTCAATTTAGCCAATTTCTTTGTTGTGTGCTGCCAAGCACTCAGCTTCTGTAAACAAACCACTCAGTGGGTGGAATGTCATCACTGATAAGCTTATCACCAGAGGTCTAATGTGCATGGGACATGAGCAGAGATCTTCCCACTGACACCTTAGGCCCCTTCATAGGAAGGAGAGTCTATCCACATGCTGAAGAGGTAAGGATGCCACACCACTCAACCATGTGTTGAGTGCAGCGGTCTAGGAAAGGGAAATCTACATGCTCCATGTGTGGATGTCAGACCAGGGCCAGAGAAACTGCATGGCTTGAGAGCAGTGGCACAGTACACTGCTTCTTCGCCCCCTTTGCATGAAGGGGGTCCCTGCCATGTTTCCAATGTGCTTATCACATGCGTCAACGTATTTACACATGGCATTAGTACACCAGATGGGTGCCATGCTGGCATGATCATGCGACATGGTCAGTGGACACATAGTATGTGTCAACCCGATGTGCCGTGCATGGAATGCTTACCTGGAAAAGCACAATGTGTTTAGAGCTTTATAAACAAAAACGTAACACTTTTTTAGCCTGGTTTGGATCATTAGGAAAAGAACTGAAAATCAGAACGGCCAATATTATAGGTTGCAGCCACATGTGGAATACTGTCTACAGTTCTGTTCACCTCACCTCAAAAAGGATATTCAGAAAAAAGACCCTGGGGTTGAGGCAACTCCATTTTGCAGATAGGTTGTGTGGAATCATGGAGTCATGGAATTGGGAGGGGCCGCAGGAGTCATTTAGTCCAATTCCCTGCAATGCAGGAATCTTTTGCCCAATGTGGGGCTCAAACCCACGACCCTGAAGTTAAGAGTGTCATGCTTTACCAGCTGAGCTATCCCAGGAAGGCTTTTGTAGAAAGAGGCAAATAAGGGGTGATACAATACAGGTGTATAAAACAATGCTTGGTTTGGGAAAAGTGGATGGAAAAATGTTGTTTTTTTCTCCCTCTCTCATATCGCTAGAACTTGGGGACATCCAATGACACTGAATGGTGAGAGATTAAGAACTGACTTATTGGTCTCTAAGGTGCTACCGGAAGGAATTTTTTTATTTATTTTGTTTTGACAAAAGGAAGCAATTCCTCACGCACTGCATAACTTTTTTTAAATGCATTTTTATTAAAGATTTTCTTGGTTTACAAAGGTATGTGCAATGTCTCTCTCTCGTTTTTCCCCCCCATGCACTGCGTAGCTAAACGATGGAATTCGCTTGCACAAGAGCCAGAAATGGCCACCGATTTGGCCATCTTTTAAAGAGAATTAGGTAAATTCATGGACTATAAGGCTATCAGTGCTTACGGGTAATGGAAGGTATATTACTCTGCCCACGCCAGTTCCAGAGGCTATGTGACTCTGAAGACCAGTTGCTAGGGAGTGTCAAAAGAGTGCTGTTGTGCTCATACCCTGCTTGCAGGCTAGCCTGGTCTAACTTGAAGGGCTCTGATGTTCTTACTGTGGGAAGCATATTGTTGAACAACTGCTAAACAACTGCAGTTTGATCCATCAGTGGTGGTATTCATCCATAACTGTGTCTATAGTATCCTCAAATATTGCATCAGTGGAGATTACATTTTCACCATGTTAGAAATAATAGCCTTTGCTGCTTCCTTATAGCCCAGGATGTTTACTTGGAAGGAAGGGCCACTTATTTTAATCGGACTTACTTCTGAGTAAACTTGCTTAGGATTTCAGACACCAGTCCCCTGAGAATTTGATCAAGAGATAATGCCTCTGTCTGGAGGTGGGTGGGGCGGAAGAAATCCTGGGAAACAGAACGTTCTGTCTATTACACAGAAAATTTATTTTTAACACTACATCGTGATACTCAATGACAGGTCATCAGAGGCAACAAAAGTCTGATGAGGATAAACTCATGAACTACGCTGGAAATACAATAAAAAAAAGTTAACAGCTCAATAAAGCCAAACTGTGGAATGATCAAAGTCTGGCCAAAACTAAAGGAAAAATTGCACCATCACCATGTTTACAGCTTATGAATTAGGATACATAAAATCTCCTGGTGACTATCTGAGGCCACTAATGGACAACGGTAAACAAAACAGGTCTTCCAGCTCTTATTTAAATACCTACCCAGTTATTTAGGGTTCAAAAACAGAAGCTGTTTATAAATTAACTTGCAACCAGATGAGTGATCCAATATCTGCCTGATGGATTTGAAGTACTGAATGAATCACTGACCATGTTCTGCTAATGAAGACCACTTTTAAGTAATGGAATAGGAAATTTGGTTGCTAAGCAGTTGAAAACAGCCCTTTGAAGGGCAAGGTAAATTAAAAGCAACCAATATATGACATAAAGCAATAGCAATCCAATTTCAATTACTAGCAGAAAAACATATTAGTACACAATAGTGCTTTTAATATGCGCATGTTAAAGCAGACCCCTGGCTTGAAGCACTAACTCCAAAACTTTAAGTGAATTTACAAGGTAAGCCTGTTTACACAGAAATATCTCAGTGAGACTTGCTCCCTAGCAAGTATGTTTAGGGTTGCAGCCGTAGAAGGATATTCTGAAGTTTTACTATAAACCCATTTCTTCACCAAAGCCTGAGATAGCACTTGGAGGTCCTACTGGAGGATTTTAAGGTTTGGGTAAGTATATGTGGGAGATCTTTCAGGTTACCTGGTCCAAGCCTTTTAAGGTTTTAAAGGATAAAAATACTACTTGGCCAACTGCAGCTCTGCAGCTCAGCTGACAAAAACATAGGTGTAATGTGGTTAAACTGCCCAGTACCAGTTTTGCTCTTTGGGGATTAATGCAGTTTCCTGACTGTTTCTAAAGGCAGCCCCATGTACAACGCACTGCATTAGTCTAAACAGGAAGTGAGGAAAGCATGGGTAATTGTGGCCAAGCTATTCTCGCCCAGGTAAGGTTGCAGCTGGCATATTAGCCAAGGTTACAAAAGATCCTCATTCATTTACTTACCTGCCTTCATCTTAAGGTCCCAGGGCAATTTACAACAACAGAAGACCATATACAGTTATAAAAACAGATAAAGCCGTTACAATGATAAAATAAGCAACCCCATTCCATATGGAATAGTAGAGTAGAAATCCAGTAAAAGAGGTGGAGCCCATGAAACAGAAAACCATAGTGGTCAAAGACCAGGTTAAAGAGGTCCACTTTTAGCATATGGCAATTGCTACGCAGTGAAGATGTTAGCCACATGCCTGTGGAGAGGGAGCCTGACAGTTTAAGGGCTGCCACAAAATGCCCTCTCCTGAGTCACCAGTCTGATGAGCGAGCAATAAAGCATCATCCACATACTGCCAATGCCTCGGACAAATCTCTGGTTGAGCTATCCCAGTTGCTTCATGCATGGGAGAAATAACAGAACCCAGCAGAATTCAAAAGCATGACAGTCAAGGGTCGAGCAGTAATCTCCCAGTGCCATCTTTTGGAAACAGTCATTCAGCCAGGAATGGAACTGCTGCCAAGCAATGCCTTCCACACCTAACCTATTCAGAAGGATTTCATGGTTGATGGTGTCAAAAGCCATTGAGAAGTCCAGGAGAATCAACAAGGCAGCACTTCCTTACGCCAAGTCAGACAGTTGTCCCATCTAGCTCCTTACTGAAGCTCACTAAATGTGGCTCCCCAGGTTTCAGACAGGGGCCATTGTCAGCACTACCTGGAGATGTCAGGGATTGAACCAGGAACCTTCTGCATGCAAGGCAAATGCTCTACCACTGAGCTATCTATGGACCTTCCCCAACAGGTTCCCTGCCCCTGGTTCAAACAGCATCATTCTGTAGGGTATTGCTTGCAACATCATACAGGAGAGGAGGGAAGATGAAGGGGCTACTGGGAGTAATGGGGAGATTTTCCACTAATGCACATTTAAAAGGGGTTGGGCTTTTAAAGAGACACACAGAGCTTCTAACATCAAGAAGAAGAAGAAGAGTTTGGATTTGATATCCCGCCTTTCACTCCCTTTAAGGAGTCTCAAAGCGGCTAACATTCTCCTTTCCCTTCCTCCCCCACAACAGACACTCCGTGAGGTGAGTGGGGGTGAGAGACTTCAAAGAAGTGTGACTAGCCCAAGGTCACCCAGCAGCTGCATGTGGAGGAGCGGAGACGCGAACCCAGTTCCCCAGATTACGAGACTACCGCTGTTAACCACTACACCACACTGGCTATGCATGCTTACTTGGAATGTTTACGAAGTCATAAAGAGCAAAGGAAGCTACCTTGTACTGAATCAGTCTGCTTTGCTGAGCTAAATTGACCTATGGTCCTTCCAGGTGGCTCAACCCAAGGCAACCATGGACAGAAGCTGAATGTTCCCAGCTTCATGTATGTGGTATCCTGATACTCAATAAGCAAGTTTGGAGCAAATATTTGGTGATGCTACCAGTCTGGGTAATTAAATATTACTTTTATGAAATACTGGCCTGGTTCAGCATACAAAGCAGGTTCCAAGACTCTCATCAGTGCACAACACACTTGCCTGTTTTTCATGTTCATCAAAGCAGAACTTTCAGAGGGGTTGCCTGTGCTTGAGCAAAGGCCACAGCATATCTGAAGTTTATCAGAAGAGGACTCTTTGCTTAGCTTCAGTAACACGTACACACAATCCCTGCCGCTGCAAAACAGTTGACCAGGCAAACTACACGGTTATGGAGCAATTTGGGAGTTGCTCCTGAGCAAACATTCATAAACTAGTTTCACAGGTATCCAAAGGATTTTGAATCCCAGCATTTTCCTCACCGGACAATGGCTGCATTCAGACAGAAAGACAAATCACGCTTTGGCATTACATCTGAACACGAGTTAGGTTACAAAACATGGTTTGTGAGGGGGTGGGTAAACCAGGGTGTGAGTTATAAACCATGGGGTTGGACTCACGTTTTCTGAACTGAACTAATGGAACCTTGTCAATCTGGATCTGGATGAACAGGCTTGTCAGTGACAGGCCCCTCTGTTAACCCTAATCAGAAATGGGGGGGTGATGTACGTGGGCTTTAAGGCAAATATTTTAAATAACAAATAAATAAATGGGACCCAGTTTTAATTTAATGTGACCACTTCTCAAGGCATTATCTTCACTGTAACATACTGAATTAACAGTTATTCTTTCTGCCTAATTAACCTTGGGAATGACAGCTGCATCCAGAAGTGGATGTAAGGATTTTAATATACAGTGGTACCTTGGGTTACATACGCTTCAGGTTACAGAGTCCGCTAACCCAGAAATATTACCTCGGGTTAAGAACTTTGCTTCAGGATGAGAACAGAAATCGTGCAGCGGCAGCAGGAGGCCCCATTAGCTAAAGTGGTGCTTCAGGTTAAGAACAGTTTCAGGTTAAGAACGGAACTCCAGAACAAATTAAGTTCTTAACCCGAGGTACCACTGTAATTCTCCAAACCACTGCTAAAAAATAAAAAAAATCATGAATTACTGTTGCCAGGATCCAGTGTTAATTTCTGGCTTCCCCATAATTATGTATTTGAGCCAATGAACTTATTTTGTACCACACTAGATGCTTAAGTCTCAGCCCCATCCAAATTCAAAGATTCACAACCTGTGCTAACTTTACAGGCATCTGTGTGGCTATTGCATGCGACCCACTTTGGTGTCGGGTGTCTTGAGCTACAGAGGACGGAATCCTCTGCCAGAATCTCTGAGATGCTGGAATTCATAACAGCAACTCAAGGGCATGGTGAACTGTGCTATAGGAACTGGCCTCCGCCCAATCTTCTAGCCTCTTGCATTATTTCAACTGCTCCAAGAAGACAGCAGATCTAGCTCTCTAGGTCTCCACAGCTTCGCTCTCTGCTAAGATAGCGAGCAGCAACTCAGGCTGCCCATTCTTTACTAAGATCAGACCAATTTAAAACAGATTAGTGCTATAAACCTCCTTCATGGATCACTGCCTTGCCGTGGCAAAGGGGCTTGAATAACTCAAAGAAGCTATGAACTATGCCGAGCAGGGCACACAAGATGAACAGGTCATAGTGGAGAGTTTGGACCAAACACGATCCACCTGGAGGAGGAACCGGCAAGCCACTCCAGTATCCCTGCCAAGAAAACTCCATGGACAAAGACAACAGGCATACAAAAGTTATGACGCTGGAAGATGAGCCCCTCAGGTCGGAAGGCGTCCAACATGCGACTGGGGAAGAGCGGAGGACAAGTACAAGTAGATTCAGAGCTGATGAAGCGGCTGGGCTAAAGCCAAAAGGACGCTCAGTTGCGGATATGCCTGGAAGTGAAAGGAAAGCCCAATGCTGTAAAGAAAAATATTGCATAGGAACCAAAGACAGAAGTGCCTGGCGTGCTTTGGTCCATGGGGTCACAAAGAGTCGGACATGACTAAACAAAAACAAAAAAGTGCTATAAACCAGAGAGGCGGCAAACAGTTTGCTACACATGTGATTATTCTAATCTGATTGGTGGAATCCCAATTACTTGTATCGGGAAGATGTTCTATTAGCACAAACATGGCATAAAGAAAGTGCAGCTTCTAATACAAAACTGCAGACCGCAAAATAAATGTATATATAAAAAGATGATCTTGCCTAGGAATGGACATTTCCAGTTATGTGTTATGTGTTAGTTATGTGTTAATCTGCACCAACATTTTTATTTCGTTTTCTTTCAAAACACGTCTTTCTAAATGCATGTTGGCCCCAAATACACATTATTACATGCCTTATGGAATTTACTTTTTTATTATTTAGCCAAAAATTGCATCACAAAATCTGAAGACGTTTGAACTCTGAGGGACGAGTTCGGTCTGAACTCCACGTTAAATTGGGAGGTGTGGATCAAGTCAGAACAGTTCATATCAGAATTTGCAGAGAACGAATTCCTCAAGCACCTCTACCTACCTTTGAGTTCAATACTGCAATATACATGCTCCTCACATGACAAGTGTTACTGTTTTATGCCACATAGCTTCAAAATCAGAACACCACAGGAAAAAACCTTTATGCAGATTCAGCCAACGATCTTCCAAGTGCATTTTGCTTCCTTTATGAGTAACAGAAGTATAACCTCAGCATTATAATCCTGCTGTAGTATCACCAATTTCCAGGAAAGACTAATCTAATATAACAAAGCAACCTGATGCCCTTCAGCTGTTTTGAACTGTAACACCCATCAGTCAGTGTTAAAAAATCATATATATAATCTAATCACCAAATGTCACCTTAAACCTGGGTTATGGTCACCACAACAGAATGTCTAGGTGCCATTTTTTCCATTGATGGTGGTGATGGTGGTGGTTGTTATTCACTTTATTTCTATACGTACTGCTTTATATTTTAAAGAACAAATCTCAAAGCGGTTTACAAAACATTAAAACATCAAAATAAAACAATCCAGAATAAAACAAATTCAGACTTCAAGGAAAATATTTCAGATCCTTCTCGAAGTGACATTTTGCTTTCCCCAGTCACCAACCATGGATCCAGAGATCTCCACGTGGTCACAACTGGACCACAATTTTGAACACTGATCAGTCCCAGCTATGACTAGTGGGAGTTGTAGTCCAAAGCATCTTAAAGGCACCAGGTTGGTTAAGGCAGTAGGACTCACTTCATTTCATCAAGCATATTTAGATGGAGGATGACAGAAGGTAGGCTTGCACTCAGCTCTTCCCCATCTCTTTCTGTGTCTCTCTCAGTAAAGGAAGATGCCTTATACCAGCGGTTCTCAACCTGTGAGTCCCCAGATGTTGTTGGACTACAACTCCCATCATCCCTGAGCTCTGGCCTTGGTAGCTAGGGGAGATGGGAGTTGTAGTCCAACAACATCTGGGGACCCACAGGTTGAGAAAGGCTGCCTTATACTATGTCAGACCCCTGGCCCATCCAGTCCAATATTATTTGGATGGCTGCAGCTTTCAAAGGAATAAGTCTTTCTTCTTAGCCTGCTACTTTTTTTGTTTTAGCTGGAGAAGCCAGGGATTGATTATTGGGTTCTAATCAGTCAAAGCACGCACACACTGCCGCTGTGCAATGGCCCCTCCATGCTTTAAGAAGCATCAAAAGGAAAGGTTAGCATCATCAGCATCTCCAGTCTCCCACACTGACCAGGTAAATCCTCCACAATGCAAAGAAAGCTTAAAGCAGATCCTTTATGGAACAGCACAGCAGGCAAATGGCTTTGGTGAAAACTGCTTGCTTGCAAGCAAATAGCGCCAGTCACACAAAACTATTATCAGGTTTTATCTCTAAAGGCAAGGAAAAACACACACTTCACAGTTTTCTATCAGCTTAAAACATAGCATAGCTTAAAAACCCAACACCACCCCATCACACAAAAAGTCTCTCAAATGGAATCACCTCGTCTCAACTGTGAATGTTGGTTTCATTGGAAACATTTCCTCTCCTTACTGATGTTATGAATTCAGCCTCTCGAAAAATCTCTTACAGCTGCTGTGCAGCATTGCTTTATATTAACGCTATTTTCTAGAGCCTGGTGGCATAGGAACATTAACCATCCTGTGGGTCTTTCCTCAGAAGCAAACCCCATTGAGCTTAATGGGACTTACTGTTAACATAATCCTATACCTGATTCCATTGAGTTCAGCAGGGCTGACTTCCGTGTAGACTGCAAGAGAAGAGAGAGAGAAGGATCCCTTTCTGGATTGCAATACCTTCTTAACATAGCTTGTAGATAACATACTGAAGCCACAGAGAGCTATTTATTCTGCAACATATATAGAAGTAAAAGAAGCAGACCACACTTTGTGCTAACAGTTTGCCTTGACAGACCACTATAAGAGACGGGAGAACTGTAATGAACAACACTGAAAGGTGTTGAGCCGCCACACATTATTTAGGCATATAAATACATCTGTTTTTGATGTAATCTGTTCCAATACATCTATTTTTAGTGCAGTTTTCAATCTCACTTCTTCACATTTTTTCATACCTTTTGGGGCTGCTGGGGTGCTTTATTTTATTTTTATCAGAATTTTTTTTAAAAAATCGTTATTATCATCCTAGCAGAAGCGTGCAAGCAGCAGAACACCAGAGGTAATGGGGCAGCTCATCGGCCAGGAGTTCCCAATTGGTCTTGCCAATTCAGCGATTTATCCCAAAATGGTTTATTCTTAATAGGAAGCTGGAGTCACATGCCCCCACTCTTAAAACACATTTAGTTCTCCTGGTTCCAATTGTACTTACTTCCAGAATTGCATACCAGTTCAGGTTGGGATATGCCACCATCACCTGCTGGAGGACCTGCGTGATTATGGGAGTTGTAGTCCAGGATGAAGGGAACTGTATTGCAGCAACATCTCAAGGGCACCACATTGACTATCCCTGACTTAGGGGTGAGCAGCATTTATATGCTCTGTAATATACAAGTGTTACTACCTATCTCTCTAAAAAGTGGTCTAAAAAGGCTCTTAAAAGCCTTGGCTTCGGAAACCACTTATTTTGCAGATCAACATAACACAGGGGTCAAATGTCAGAGACTGGCAGCATCAGAAGCTAATAATTAAGGCTGCCCCCCAACCCCCGGTTGAGGAACATGAAATATTCATGTGGTGATATTCAGTGCTGTTTTTCTAGAAAAAGAGGAGCCAGAATCTCCATGAACGCCTCCCTTGTTCTCTTATAATGGCAATGGTGCCCACCTGAGAGGTGCTGGAACTGAGTTCCGGCTGAACAAAAGATCTGGTGAGAGTCAGCATTGGTCATTGGTTGCATCCATTGAATTCACACCCAGAGTGTGACTTAATCGTACTTCACTCACAGTGGAGAATAACCATTACCACACACCTTGGGGCTTGGACACTGAACCATGACTGATGGATCACCCTTCATTTTTGGTCAGTTAAATAAAATAAAATATGGCTGAACCCATGTTTAAGGACAGATGTCCTATATTCCGTGGTAACTAATATCACAACAGAAGTACTCTGTAATACAGGCACACAAACACACCCATACTCTATGTATTTTTCGCTCTATACCGTATTTTTCGCTCTATAGGACGCACTTTCTCCCCTCCAAAAATTAAGGGGCAATGTGTGTGCGTCCTATGGAGTGAATGCAGGCTCCGTGGCTTCAGCGATAGCAACACGAAGCCTCTGAAGCGCAGCGGAAGCGCACCCTTCGCGCTCTGGAGGCTTCGCGTTGCTTTCACTGAAGCCTGGAGAGTGAGAGGGGTCGGTGCACACCGATCCCTCTCGCTCTCCAGGCTTCAGGGATAGCTGCCTGAAGCCTTCGGAGTGCAGCGCAAGTTCCCGCTGCGCTCCGCAGGCTTCGGGTTCCTTTTGCTGAAGCCGGGAGAGCAAGACTCTCCTGGCTTCAGCAGAGAGGGAGAGCTGCGCAGCACCCCTTCAGCCAAGCGGGAGGAGAAATGGAAGGGGCTGCATTTCTCCTGCCACTTTGCTGAAGGGGCGCTGAGCAGAGAGGGGGAGAATTTTTTTTTCTTGTTCTCCCCCTCTAAAACAAGGTGCGTCCTATGGTCCGGTGCGTGCTATAGAGCGAAAAATATGCTATTTGAATTGTTCACCAGTTTCATGTTGCTAGTCTCCCCCTGCTGGTTGGAATGTGAAACGTCAGGCTGAATGACAGGCTAACCAACTCCGCCTTTTTTTTTCTGAGGCAGCCATGGCCCAGAGGGTTGCCCCACACTCCAGCGTCTCAGTCATAATCTCATGGCCACAATGAAGTCCAGCCACCCAAAGGCAGGGCAGCCCTCCGATTTCTATGCATCTTAATTCACCCTACCATGAGGCAACACAAGATTCTACACAGAATTCCAGGCAGACCACAAACCACCTTGTTACTACCGAAAGGAAAAAGGAAAACCTCTCCTGTGACAAAGCAACAGTTAAAGCTGAAGCAAGAAATCAACAATAATTAAACATTAACAGCAAAATAAACACAGTATGAAAATGAAACACCCAGAGATGTCCTATCAAATGTGCCTCTGCACAATCGCACTTCAAAGCTGCCCTCAGCAACGGTTCTTTGGAAGCGAATCGCGTTTTGGAGCAAGGAGCACTTCTTCATATAAAACCCCTCTGTGCTCAAGGCAGTAGGCAGAGAGCTATCGTAACCCGCACCCCAATTTGCAAAGGGGGTAGGATTCGGCAGAGACCACAGAACTGTAGAGTTGGAAGGGACCACGAGGCGAATCTCGTCCAACTCCCTGCAGTGCAGGAATCTTTTGCCAAAGTGGGGCTCGATCCTGAGATTAAGAGTCTCATGCTGTACTGACAGAGCTATCCTAGCCAGCACACGACTCCAAAGTTCCCCACACTCAAAGCGGAAGTCAACCTCTGCATTTATATATGTGTGTGTGTATTCCTTGTGTTTACTGAGATTTTATATTAACTGTATGCTGCTTAGGTGTTTTAGATGAGTCAGCAGTATATGATTACTTTTATAGATATTTATTTTATAAATAAATAAATAAATAAAAAACCCGACTGTTGCATTAGCAGTGGCAGAACCCTAGTGCTTTATTTTTATGACTATGAATCAGGCTTTCCAAAGTTGGAGGCAGTCTCCTCCAGTTGTTGCTAGATTATGACTCCCATCATCCCTGACCGTTGGGCCACATTGGCTTGGGCTGACGGGAGGTAGAAATCAACCACACCTGTAAGGCGCCACACCTTGGGGAAGGTTCATGTAAACGCTAGTACAGTGGTACCTCTGGTTATGTACTTAATTCGTTCCGGAGGTCCGTTCTTAACCTGAAACTGTTCTTAACCTGAAGCACCACTTTAGCTAATGGGGCCCCTGCTGCCGCCGCACCGCCAGAGCACGATTTCTATTCTCATCCTGAAGCAAAGTTCTTAACCCGAGGTACTATTTCTGGGTTAGCGGAGTCTGTAACCTGAAGCGTATGTAACCCGAGGTACCACTGTATTTAAACTTTTTAAAGGTGTACGGTAAGTAACCTCAAAAAAATTTTTTTCCTTCCAGTAGCACCTTAAAGACCAACTAAGTTAGTTCTTGGTATGAGCTTTCGTGTGCATGCACACTTCTTCAGATACACAGTGTATCTGAAGAAGTGTGCATGCACACGAAAGCTCATACCAAGAACTAACTTAGTTGGTCTTTAAGGTGCCACTGGAAGGAAAAAAATTTTTTTGTTTTGACTATGGCAGACCAACACGGCTACCTATCTGTAACTGGTAAGTAACCTGTGAGGGCATTCTGCAGTTTCCCAATCGGTTTTGTGATAATGAGGGGAATGAGCTAAAGCCTGGTGGAAGCAACTCCTTCGTCAGCGTGGCAGGGCAGCTGAAGAGTCGGACAAAACCACAGCCATATGTCTTTTCTCCTGATACCAGTTCATTGCTGAAGGACAAATTCTTGCACTGTAGGATTCTACCTAAACTGGCACAAACCTAGTGCACATCTCAACTGAGGGGTTCTTTTCTCCCTTCTTTATTTGGCGTTCTCGCAAGTGGCAAGTGTCCCACTTTAAATAAGATAGTCCACTTATTTGAAGGAGTGATCACAGAAGCATTGTAGAAGGGACCAAAAGGGTCATCTAGCCCAACTCCCTGCAATGCCATTCATAAGAACCAAAAGTTGGGTCAAGGCAAGGTCAAGGAAAGAGGAAGCTAAGCAACACCAGATATAGGGTCGCAGTTTGAAGGCAGGGCGGGAATGTGAGCCTGATGTACACATAGAACAAAAACCAGAAATACAGCAAACAAAAGGGAAACTCTGCAGCGTTTAGAATGATGCTACAGTGGTACCTCAAGTTACATACACTTCAGGTTACATACTCCGCTAACCCAGAAATAGTGCTTCAGGTTAAGAACTTTGCTTCAGGATGAGAACAGAAATTGTGCTCCGGCGGCACGGCTGCAGCGGGAGGCCCCATTAGCTAAAGTGGTGCTTCAGGTTAAGAACAGTTTCAGGTTAAGTACGGACCTCCAGAACGAATTAAGTACTTAACCCGAGGTACCACTGTACTTCACATGAAATTCAAAATAGCCTCCAAGGACTATTTAAAATAAACTGTGGGTATATCCACTGCTTTTTTAAAAAAATTCTGTTTGTCCCCTCACCACCATAGCAATTTTCCTTTAATACTTCATTCACAATCTTGGTGCCTAAAAGAGAGAGAGAGAGAGTCTCTCTCTCTCTCTCTCTCTCTCTCTCTCTCTCTCTCTCTCTCACACACACACACACACACACACACGAATGACTGAAAAAGGTCAAAGTCAAGTTTTAAGTTAAATAATCTTTACAGCTACGGCACTTTATTATAATCATTTATAGAAATGGCTGCTGTGCTACATTAATTCTCTAAAGTGCTACTAAAGTTCACAGATTTGCCTAGAGGGATGTGACTGGGCGGGGGGCACAAAAAACTCACAAGCTCCGTAGAAGTGGGCCTAAAGAGCTAGAATTACTGCAGTACAACTAATCCAGAAAGTGGCAGCTAGACTAGTGACTGGGAGCGGCTGACAGGACCATATAACACCGGTCCTAACGGATCTGCACTGGCTCCCAATATGTTTCTGAGCATAATTCAAAGTGTTGGTGCTGACCTTTAAAGCCCTAAACGGCCTCAGCCCAGTATACCTGAAGAAGCGTCTCCACCCACATTGTTCAGTCCACACGCCGAGGGCTCTGGAAGAGGAAATATCACCACGTGCTACTTTCAAGCTGAAATTCCCTGTTTTGCACAACTATTAAAGGTGTGGGAGCCCTGCTGCCTATGACATCTGGCCACCCTTTTATCAAGGCAAGACCAAAAATCCTGCCTTGAACAATTGACAGGAATTTCCAAGAAAGAAAAAAAGAAAAAAATTGTACCTCTAATCATTCGTTTGGCAGGTTTCAAATTTGTACTAACAGATTTCGCGAAATAGTGTTTTAACAAACAAAAAACCCCACAATTAGTGTTACTCTAACACACTGCTCAACACTGTGCACACTGACTAGGAAGCCAGTCTCACTGCGTTCAATGGGAAGCACTCCCAGCTAAGCATAGGATAGTAGCAGATTTCTTTACCCTAACAAGCATAGCTTACCTGTGGGCAGGTGAATGGTGATGTTGTTGCAGAAATCTGTATAGCAGCATTCTGTCTTGGTTATGTTCTTAGAACTGTGGCAGAAGATTTGTGCTTTCAGTTGCGGTAGGGAGACACACGCCTTTATTACTTCTTGTCTACCGTTTTTTGTTAGCATGACAGAAGCCCAGCATGCGCCCTCAGTTTCACAGGTGAAGTTTGTTTTTTCACACAACTGGCACACGCACGTTAGACCTGGAAAGATAATTAATCATTGGGTGAACACCACCAAGTAAAACCAAGTTTGTGCTGGTTGAGAAGCAGACAGAGAGGAGATAAAAGTTCAGTATTCTAACCAGAAGCATTTTTGTTAGGGATTGTAGTACAAGACCTGCCAAGAAAAACAAAGAACTTATTTATGTATGCGACAACAGCGGCAAGAGTCTTGATAGCACAAGGATGGAAGAATGAGGAAATCCCAACGAAAGAACAGTGGCAAGAAAAATTGATGAGCTATGCAGAACTGGCCAAATTAACATACAAACTGCGGGACAAGGACAACTGTGACTTTAAGGAAGAATGGGAGCTTTTCACAAATTATCTAAAAAGACAACAAAATGAACTGGACTCCTTGGCAGGTTTTGAATAAACATACACAAATTTATTGGTTTATAACATGATAGATAGATAAGGTAAGGATATGTACAATTTTATAACATGCAGAAGAATAATATGTGCAGAGAAATCAGAGAGAGGAGCTGAGGGAAGTCCTGGGGGGAGGGAGGGATGGAAGGGGGGAGGGGGAACTGTGTCTGATTATACAGTTTGACAATTTGTTATGTTGAAATTGCTCAATAAAAGTATTTTTTTTAAAAAAAGTTTAGTATTCTTTAAAAAATTGAAAAGTTCACAATCTTGATGAAAATCAGTTTTTGAGCTTTACTCAAATTTCTAAATGGTGTATCTTTATTCAAACACTGGCTTCCTTCCATTTTAAGACTCTTAAATGTGAACCCCATGCTACTTGCTCTGCGGTCCCAGTATGTGGCATGCATTGAAACACTTTGGGCTGGTTGAATTTAAAACAAATATAGAAGGTTGCATTCAGACAGCACTTTATTCCATTTTTCTGATGTTTCCTTACCTGATCATTTCCATGTTTCGTGTGATCTTTCACACGACATAAAAGCCATTTCTTAAACACTAGCAGAAATGAGTGGAAGTTTAGTGCTCATTTCCCTGTTATTTGCTTACAGAAATAAATATGTATTTGGAACTTGGTTACACCAGAAAATTACAGGGCTTTTGCACTGTAATGTCTTGCGATGGGGCTGAGAGTGGTATTCTGGCATGTAGTTCTTTCTCACCATTTAGTGTGACATGGCAGTGTGACGATCAAAAAGCCACAGTCCTGTAATGCAACAGATAATGTTGTCTAAAAGGAACATTAGAACCTGTGATGGAAGCACTAGCATTGTAATCAGAAAAACTATTGCAACCATCTCCACGTCACAATGAACTCCAAGTTTATCGATTGCCTTACCATGGTTGTGCAGTCAGTTGCAGACTAAAGGGTCATGCACTCCCACCCCTTCCTTTCTGGGGCACAAACTCTCCCAGATAGGCCTAACTGAATCAGCAGTAATGTTCCCCATAGTTCGGGGAAAGTACCCACTTAATCACAGACTTTAAAACCAGCCTAGTTTTTGTGCCCGTGGTTTTTTCCATGCATGAACTGTGTGCACTGTGTTGTTTGCTGAGCCCTGACTTTTGAATTTAGACTCCACAGGAGTATTAGTAACTAAGCAGATTTATTGACAAACTCTACACAGCTCCCCAGAAGGGTTCTTAACACAGCCCCATTGCAGCAGGATTTTTCCAAGCCAGTTGGGAGAGGGATATCTGCGTTGCCCTTAAGGGAACAGTGTAAAGCCAGTTCACTATATTCCAGGGATGGGCAACCTCTGGCTTTCCAGATGTTGCTGGCCTCTCGCCATCACTTGATCATTGGTCATGTGGGCTGAAGCTGACGGGAGTTGGAGTCCAGCAACATCTGAAAGGGCAGAGGCTGCATCAGAGTACAATGCACGAATGTTATTAAGCAGCTGCCAGACTATCATACATGGCTGGTGGGTTGCATTCTTCATGGTGGGTCACAGATTGTACAGTCCTAGTCTAAAGCTGTTGAGGAGGGTTGGCTTTCTTCAAAGCAGTTCAGACGGTGTCCCTTTAAAAAAGGAAAGGAAAACCTATACCCGCATCATCCCAATACTATATTATTTTGCTTTCAGGCATCACTAAATTGACCCTACAAAGAGATGCTCTGTGCCAGCTTTACATCATGGGAAAGATATGCCTGGCTCATAAACTGAGGGTAACAGTACATTCCAGTGTAAGCAGGCAATCCTGTTATTATTATTATTATTATTCTGTGATTCCTCACAAATAATTGCCCTCAACCTCTCTAATTTACTGAATGGTCCCTACCCAGACAATCATAACATCAGTGCCAATAAACCTCATGGTGCAAAAAGTTTTTCAGCATCTGTACCAAATGCTTTATTCTTAGAATTAGAGTATTTTTGCATTATGCATCAAGCCAATACTTGAGTTATGATGCAGAACAGGCCTTTTAAATCTTGTTAAATACAAACACAAACACGCTTGCTTGATGACTGCAGTTACACCTGCTGAGAATTGAATCTGTTTTCCATCAGTACAGTTCTAATAGTCCTTTGGGGAAAGGATGTGTGTGTGTGCGCGTGTGTGTGTGTGTGCGCACGCATGCAGCTTGTTTAACTGGGTCCTTTCAAGTTAAATTGAGGTATATTTTCAAAATTGCATTTTGCTCTGTGTGCGCTCTATATTTAAACCAAATCCTGTCTTCCTAAAAGCATATAATTTTCCATAGCCTTTTAAAGTTATTCAGTGTGTTTTAGTGGCTATTTGCCACTAAATATTTGCCTGAATGAAACTACCATTCATGAATTTGTTAGCCGTAATGAACAAATAAAATTACCCAGACCTTTTTGTTGTCAAGGTGAAGACAGAAAAGGAAAATGCTTATTTTGTATGGAACACAAATGCGGGTCTATAACAAGCTGTTGTTATGTGGAGTGCTTAAGGATTCCTGCTAGCCAGCCATGCCCTTTCCCAGGTACTGCATTGTCCCTTCTCTCACCTCAACTCCTGAATTATGCAACCACCCACTGACCATGCTCAGTCATTAGTGGCAAGTTCCTCTCTTCAGAACACCCTTCCCCAAAAAGATGTTTCATACTTCAGCAAACTTTACTGTCCTTCTCTTTCACCAACCCTTCAACCATACATGCGGTAGAAGTGGGAACCCAGACAATCTAGCAAATGCATGTAGGGCAGGGCAGGTCCTGCTATCATGTTCCTGTTCTTCCCTATGCACATCCACTAAAACATTCCTGCCCCCATCCCATTTTGGAACATCCATTTTAAAAACATTCTGTGGACGAGACTTACTGGGAACAATTGCTGAGATCACTAGGCTGTTTTGGCTTCTTGGAATAAAGAGTTAACTTCACCGACACAGTATTTTTATTATTATTGCTGACCTGCACCTGATTCTGACTTCTGACAGGTGAGCACACCTTCCTGTCACCTGTGTGACATGGTTGACAAGACACAAAAGCAATCTGAAAACCAAATTTGGTTGTCAGTCTTGTCCTTTATCCCATTCTCCCATCAGGCTATCCAGCTTTACTTTCATAAGCACCAAGCATACTTTCATTCAAACATTCTTCCATCACCTTTGTGGAGTGGGGGATAGTGGTGGTTCAAGATGCAAAACTGCTCTGGGGACTGATCAAGGATTGGAAGAAGCTGTGTGTGTTGGCATATGAGAGCCAGTGTGGTGTATATGAGAGCCACTGTGGTGTAGTGGTTAAGAGCGGTAGACTCGTAATCCTTGGAACTGGGTTCTTGTCTCGGCTCCTCCACCTGCAGCTGCTGGGTGACCTTGGGCCAGTCACACTTCTTTGAAGTCTCTCAGCCCCACTCACCTCACAAAGTGTTTGTTGTGGGGGAGGAAGGGAAAGGAGAATGTTGGCCGCTTTGAGACTCCTTCGGGTAGTGTAAAAGCGGGATATCAAATCCAAATCCAAACCCTCACACCTAGGTAGAACAGTTTTTAACGGAGCCTATCCGAATGACCATCCACTTTGCAATCCAGCATTATCATTTACACAGATGAGCTGTGTATGCCTCTGCCTGAAAAGGCTAGACTATTACTTATAAAAGTCAGCAATGTGCCTTTTAATCTCCAAACTAAAAATGTGGTCTTAAATAAGAAGACATTTGCTAGTTTTTGCCCATAAGGTCTACAGATAAGCTTAATGGGTTTTGAAAGGACATCTCATAGTAACTCGGCTTGTATCATATGCTTGTTTGCCGCATTTTTCTATACCATGATTTATTGGTTGGCAAAAGCACTTCTATTTTAGTCTCATCTCTCTCTCCATAAAACAACAATATTTTTCACATGCAAAATGACTCATGCCTATTCCCATATCATTTGCCATTCAACTTATCTCCTCTCCTCCAACATATGAGACTGAAATAGCTATTCATATTTTTCTATTCTGGCGCCCAAAAGCCAGTTAGATTGCAAAACATAACTGAACAGGTTACTGTGATCTTCCATTCATTAAACTGATTCTGAAAGCTCCTTGTTTATTATATATTGGGCAGAACAGTGTGTACAAGCCTGATTTCTATGGGGTCCAAACTTTGGTAAATGAAGTGCATTTAAAGACTCTCATGGCTTAATAATAACATAAAAAGCATTATTGCAGATGCAGCTGGATCCTGTTAGGTGCATCCATTGATTGCAGATTTGTATCCAAAACTGAAAGAGAAAAACATTTTGCTTTGCTATCCGCATCTGATCTAAAGCAAAGAAAATATATTACCCAGAATTGGGCAGACGTGATTGTAGGCATGTTGATCCTACCAACTTAAAAGACTGGGCAGGTCAAGTGACACTCTTGCAGTTGTTTTAAACTTCTGCAAGACTTTGGACCTCCTGAGGCATGAGCATATACTGCAAACATTAAAGCAGATGGCTAGCAAAGTGTTCTGGTCTGGAAACAAAGGAGGTGAGACTATGTTAATCTAATCATGTTTATTCTGGCATGTGCCTCATATAGCTTCAAACCCTTGGACTTTTTTATTTTTCTTGCTTTACCAAAGTCAACTCAAGGGTCATATTAAACAGCAATAAATACAGGGCAGTGCTCTGTTTTGCTCTTTCCTCTCTTCAACCTTTCCTAGGCAATTTTCCCCACATCAAGACTGTCTCTCAGATATGTGCAGTGCATCAAAGACCTGCTTTTTAAAACATCCTAGAAGTACTATCTTTAAAATAAACACCACCCAGTAATGAGTGAAGTCGTCCATAGAGGCACATTATTACCAAAAGCAGCATATTCTGGCATCCAATTATGTCCAGGTATGTATACCCTTCTGCACTAACGGGAGGTGAGGAGAACACAAAAAGTTGCCAACATAAATGGCAATAAATGGATGGATGAAAAGAACCAAATTATGCCAGTGCTTCTCCATCTTCACTGGCTGCCAGTCTGTTTGCAGGACCAATTCAAATTCTAAGGACCACTTCTTCCCATATAGGCACCTTCCCCATTTACACGCATTCTATTTGCAAGTGACCACACACAGGTCTGGTGCTGGATACCTGGAAATGGGGAGCACTCGGTCAACCAACCCCACTGTCCCTGCAACTCACATGAGCCAGAAAGGTAGTGGAACTGGCATAGCTGACAGGTGGGGAAGCCTCTTCTCCAGGCGTCAGCTGGGCTGGTCAACCAAGCCTCACTGTGCCCCCAGCTCATAAGGAGATGCTCCCCAGAGCCCAAGAGGTCCTTTGGGTGGGTCTCCTCCCTAGCCATGCTCCTCATTTACAGGCCCTGGACCGTAACTCCCCCATAAATGGAAAGTCACCTGTATATCCCTATTGCAGTAGTAGTCAACCATCAGAGATGCAGGGTGCTGTATCCAAAATTCCTGGAGAGCACCATGTTGGCTATCACTGATGTACCTGGACCTGGAGGTCATCTTCAGAGGCTCTTCTTCAGGTGCCTCTGCCAAATAAGGTGTGACAGGCAGCTACAGGAAAAAGGGCTTTTTCATTGGTAGTGCCCTGGTTTATGGGATGTCCAAGCCAAAAGAATGGCTTGTAAATGGGTTTGTTTACAGTCCAGAGAACATTAAATTATTAATGAGCCGTGCAACTTACACCAGTTTTATTCCCAGAAATCCCATGGAATTTGTATCTCCCGGTATATAGTAAACTTGCAATTTATGTGAGGGTTATATTCCAGGGAAGGCGCCTAAAGGCGAAATCATGTATAATAAAAACCCATTGGGTTAAATGGCAGGTGGGATTGCCCAAGCTATGTTTCCCAGAGCATTACTCCCTTTCTGCCCCTTGAAAATAAACTTTTTTTTGTCACATGCACAAAGCTGAAGCATACAAGTTAAATGCACGTAAACTGTGGGCTTACTGTAGATTGGTAACATTTGGACTGTATACTTTTATTCTTCTGTCATGAATGCTACATGATAGAAGTGCCATGTTCACTGATGTTGCTCATCACACCATCAAAATAAATACTGAGGTGCCAGTTACAATATTCCCAGTTATGTAAGTGTATAAAATTACAAGACATAAGAATCAAGAATTATTCAAAAAGTAAGTTTGAAGCCCCTGTATTTGCACTCAACAATAAAAGTCAATGGACTTGTATTTTCTCGTACGATGCCTCCATATCATTACAACTTGGACTGAACCCATCCTACTTAATAGCTTTTGACTAGTTATTCCCTTTTAAACCTAATTGACCTAGTTCTTGAATGTATACATTGATTATAATTAAATGCACTAAGCTCCTTAACATCCCTGAAAAAATAATAATGAAGACACATCAGCTACAAGCAGCTGTCAACACTATACGGACAATAGACTGAGGAAAGTGGAGGGAGTATGAATTATATCTTTGATTTGGGGGGAAAAGGAGAAGTTATATATAATGGGAAATATTATGAATGAATAGATACGAACCCCTGGTCTCTTGGAAGCAAAAAAAAGAAAAAAGCTGGGGGAAAACAGACTTGGTATTCCAGTTGAATTATGCAATTAACTATCTGGAGAACACATGCTTGTCACGTACATTTATGCGCAGGCTTGCTTTCTGGACTTTACATGGCACCTCAAATTTTAAAATACAGTGGTACCTCGGGTTAAGTACTTAATTCATTCCGGAGGTCCATTCTTAAACTGAAACTGTTCTTAACCTGAAGCACCACTTTAGCTAATGGGGCCTCCTGCTGCTGCTGCCGCGCTGCCGGAGCACGATTTCTGTTCTCATCTTGAAGCAAAGTTCTTAAGCCGAGGTAATATTTCTGGGTTACCGGAGTCTGTAACCTGAAGCGTATGTAACCCGAGGTACCACTGTAATACAAATTTGAACACACAGAATAAAGCTAAGTGACCATGAGAAAAGAGTATTGTACAACCAGTGCTGATACTTTGAATGCACCTATCTCAGTGTAACCAGGGTCTTCTATAACCAGGGTTGGGGAACCTGTGGCCCTCCACAACTCCCATCATCTCTGGCCACTGGCCATGAGGGCTGATACAAGTTGTAGTTTAACAACATCTGGAGGGCCACATGTTCCCTATCTCTGCTCTAACCCCTCACACACATACATACCAAACTGTATTCAAACCCCCAATTTTTTTTTACTGGAATTGTGTCTGCCTCAAACGCCTTGCATTAGAAGTTGCACACATCATAATTATTTATAATGGATTTTGCTCTTACTTCTACCACTGTTGACACGCAAGCATCTACACTGCACAAACACTTTGGGTCATATAAACATTCATGCCATGCACCACAGTAATTAAACCTAGTACTTATCGTCTCTATACAATAGTGTGGAATCTGATATTAGGTTGAAAATATTCAGCATGTTTGGGCTATCAACCTTCGGTGTTCAAAAAAGGAAAAAGAGGAGAGCCACACAGGTGTGAAGATAGGTTTTCCAGAGTATGCAACATTTGGTGAAATTGCCAGAAGCTTATTTGCAACATAGCTTTGCAAAATAAGCAGATATTTGCAAATTTTCTGACTTTCCATAATCTATACAGATTATAGAATTCCACATTTTCAGCATAGAATGTGGGTTACCTTGGCACAAACATGTTCCATATATTTAGAACATATTACATCTAGCTCTGCTGCCAATATACACTAGAATTCCAAGTTCATGCAAATATGTTCTTATGGAAAAATCTTCTTGAGAGAACTCAGGTTTAGACATGGAAGCAATCGGGTCCACCTCACCACCTCTCCTGTTTTTTCCTGATTGCACCCCACTGCTCTTCATTTCATGCAAATTCCCCAAAGAGCTGAAGTGCCTCTTCTCTTTGTTATATTCATTTGTACGGAAAGCAAAGTCAAGAAAGCATTTGTTGTGTTCATTTGCAGGAAACAGACCTGAGCAAGACACATACTACCCTATACAACAACATGCACCAGAGTGACTTAGGGCAGCAAAATAGCTTAGAAAGGGTTCAGCAACTGTGTAAATGCAATTAATCATAGAATCGGAGAGTTGGAAGGGACCCTGAGGACCATCTAGTCCAACCCCCTGCAATGCAGGAATAGGCAGCTGTCCCATACGGGGATCGAAACTGCAACTTTGGTGATATGAGGACCCTGGTCTAACCAACTGAGTTATCCAAGCTCTGTGCTAATGGGCATACTGTTTTGTACAAAGGAAAGCCTGGGCTATGGAGGTAGTATGGGAAGTTTAATTCTATCTTGTCTCCTGGTACTTGGGCGTGAGAGAATAGCCCCTGCTATTTGCATTTCCAAAAATGGTGCCTCCATTTGCACCAATAGGAGCTTCCCTCTGAAATGCAAACAGTAGTTTTGGAGGTTTGATTTTTGCTAGGACTGCCAGGCTCGCTCCCACTTACATAAAGGGTGTGAATGCAATTAATGCTCACAGATTTTATGTATCACCCATCTCAAACTCAAACCCATTGTCCTCAGTCTGTTTTTCCCAAGTGGTTCTCCTCCCACTACTCTGATACAGCAGCCCCTATCCAACAAACATCTCCTCTGCATATTATCCCAGAACATTACTCCCATAGCATTCTGTTAAAAAACAACAGACCAGCTCCCCATAATCCTGAAAACCTGCCACATGCTATATTTCCTCCTGTCATGCATGCAATGCACCCAAAACTGCCAGAGACACAACCTCCGCTCTCCAAACCTGTCCTTTCCCCACATCCCTCGGAGCCCATCTTTCTCACCTAAGGCAATATTTCCCCCAAAGCACTCTCTGTCTCTCTCCAACCAATTACAGCACCATTTGCTCACTGTGCACCAAAGATGTGGCTTAGATACTGAACTGGTGCCTAATACGAGAGGACTACCTCTATGCCTGCCTGCCTGCCCGCCCACCCATTCTTTCCAACACAGTGGATATCACAACTAACTTAAGATAATTTTTCCCCACCTTTGGGAGTATTTTGAGAACATACTAAGAAGAAAAACACTGATGGAACCCTACACACAAAAATAGATTTTTGTGGGTTTAAGAGGGGGGAAGCATGCATTTGAATCAGAGTTCTAGACACCACTTTGGGATGTCTCATAGAGCGAGAGAGAAAATAACTGGACCATATCAGTTTAATTTGAAACAAGTTTCAACCTGAAATTCTAACCCCACTTACCTGTGAGTAAGCCTCACTGAAATCACTAACTTCTGAGTAGACATGTATAGGATTGCAGTGTTACACTTTTTTCTTCCATGTTAGAAGTTCAGAGCAAGCATACACTCGTAGCTGTCAACCTTCCCTTTTTTTGCGGGAAATTCCCTTATTTCAGTGCCGTTTCCCACTGCTTCCCGCTGCTATCCCAGATTGTTAGATATCCCATAGACTGTCTCCGGAACAGGTGAGGCTGCTGATCCCTTATTTTCAACTCCGAAAGTTGACAGCTATGCATACACTTGATGCAGCAAGTTAAGATATACTAGAAACCATTCGGTGGTCAAGGGGTACCAACCAGATCAAATTCAAAATGCAAGGGATTTAATTGCAAGTCTTTAGAAAACCCAGTTCATTCCCAGTCTATAAATATACTCCTATTCCTCAGTTGACATGAAGGAAACTGGTACAATAGCAAACGGTCCCAAATTCCTTTCAAGCAAAATGCTCTATGTGCAAGTGCAGCAAAAGTTGCATAAATAAAGGAAACATGAAGTTGTGAAGGTATGAATCCAGGGGCCCTGCCCCCAGGCATGTTTCAACCCCAGGGTTAAACCTTGAATCCCATGAAGTAATACTTCTGAGGAATGTGTAGAACGCCCTTCGCCCCAAGTAACAACCAAGTGCTCCCTCTACATCTACAACCAGGGAGGGAAAACCTCTGGGTCGAGGAGGGGATTGTAACTTCTGGCAGAATAGATCCCAGAGCCATTTAAATCAGTCAGCTGGGTTTGTAAACATAAAAGCCACGCTCTGTAATATATATATATATATATATATATATATATATATACACACACACACACACACACACACACACACACAGTTCTCTGCCGTCAACTCTACCCGGCCTTTGCCCTCAGAATCGTAGCCGCCACCCAAAAGGTTTTATATTAAGCCGAGTTCAGGAGGATCAAACCTGGAGCCGCTCTCCAATGACTGATCTTATGTGACTCTCCTCCAACCCCATTCACGGCGCTTTATTCCTTTTCCTTCCTTTTTTTTAAAAGAATACTTGAAAACAAACAAACACCCTTTGAGTATATTTGCATGAGATTTAACACCCAAACCGTTCTTTGGCAACAGAGCCATTCAAGCAGTTTTTCATTCTAGTCACATTTCTTTCCCTTACGCATGAGATTTAATCACCTAAATCGTTCTTTTGCAACACAGCCATTTCATCCTAGGACCTAGTCAATAGTTTTTTTAAAAAAGTAGGTGTAAGTGGATCAAAGGGATGGGGGCGAATGCCTCTGGGCACGTGCAGAGAGCATGGGAGACGCGTCCATGCGCACAGACCGAGTGGGCAGAGTTTCCTGGGAGAAAAGCCACAAACACACAAAAAAGTTTCCAAGCCAGAACCGCCCCGCCACAGGTCCCACGCCAAGAAGAAACAGGTATCCCGCCGCCCCTCCAGATCCCGGCCCCCCCCACCTCCTTTTCCTTACCTGTGCAGAGAGAGGCGCAGGCTACCAGGACTAGCGCCAAGGCGCCCAGCCCGGAGCGGGACGCCGGAGGTCGCATGGCAGCACATGGGAGAGGCGCTGGCGGGAGGAAGAGCGGCCGGAGTGGAGCGAGCCGAGCGGCGGCAGGACACGCGCGCAGCCCCGCTAGGGCGGGCTTCCCGCGGCTGCCCTCTCCCCTCCCCTGGTCTACGCTCCCGGCAGGGCAGGCTGCAAGCAGCGACTGTCAGCTGTGGAGGGAGCGGCAGCGGCGCCTGGGGTGGGGTTTGCAGCTTCGCCCTCCTCCGGCTCCGCCCGGCCCGGACACACCCCTTGGGTCCCTGTTTACAGGGCAGAGGGGGTTTGCCCCGCGGGAGAGAGAGAGAGAGAGCCGAGGGCCGACGCCTCTCCAGCGGTGTGGCGCCAAACTTCGGGCCTCTGTCCGTGGAGCGCGAGGCATTCTCTGCAGACGACGGTGCCCGGTCGGGGTTTCGCGCGGGAAACTTCCGAGGCCTGATCTCAGGTGGCTCCACTTCAGGTAGCGCACGAGTCACCCGAGTTGCCGCTGGCCCTTTGTTGCCTTGCGCGCGCGCGCGCTCACCTGTACGCACTCTTCTAATTCCAAGGGTGGAAGGCAGTGTTAACGTGCGTTGGCCATTATATTTAATTATCTGCAGGTGATTCGCACACATTGTCTTTTGTTTACCGGCAGGTCACGTTTTTTCCTGATAACTCAAAAAGCGCAGTAATGTTTTAGTACCCCAGGAATGCGTTCCATGGGATGGCGATGCATTACAGGCAGTAATTGTTTGTTTTGAGTATGATTTCATTGCATCTTTTTTTTCGTAATACAATAAGAGAAAAGAAACTATTCTGAATAAAAAATAAAGACAGATAAACATGCCATAGTAAAAAATACAGTGGTACCTCAGGTTAAGAACTTAATTTGTTCTGGAGGTCTGTTCTTAACCTGAAGCACCACTTTAGCTAATGGGGCCTCCCGCTGCTGCTGCTGCTGCCCGATTTCTGTTCTCATCCTGAAGCAAAGTTCTTAACCCAAGGTACTATTTCTGGGTTAGCGGAGTCTGTAACCTGAAGCGTATGTAACCCAAGGTACCACTGTAAATTAATAAAACACTGATACTAAGCCTTGATTTTTAAGATTATTTAAATGCAAATGTAGAATTAGAGCACTCGAAACAGTTCCAGGTGTCTTTAAAAACACCACCACCACAAACATTTCAAGCATTGGTTCATTCATTTAACATTTTTTCTACACAAATCAAAGGCGCCCATTCTGGTGTGTGTGGGTGTGTGTAGTAGTGGTTAGAGTATCAGAATTGAGACCAGTTTCAACCCACTGAAATAGAAATGGAGCACAGGTTGTCATTGTGTATCAGAGCTATTTCTCATATCCTTTCAGCTGTATCTGTGTAACTGGCAAATATTTACAGTGGTACTTCGGGTTACAAACACTTTGGGTTACGAACACTTCGGGTTACAGACTCTGCTAACCCAGAAGTAGTTACCTTGGGTTGCGAATGGTTTCGGGTTAAGAACGGACTTCCGGAACAAATTAAGTTCATAACCGGAGGTACCACTGTACTTGGAACTATGAAATCCTGAATTAAAGTGACCAAGTGGAACTTGTGTGATGAGATAAAGAGACACAAGTAAATAAGGAGAAACCCCACCATGCTTCCTGGGTTGCTACAAATATCTTTAACCTAAGTGGTTAGTCTGTTGGATGAGGACCCAGGAGACGGGTTTAAATCCTCAGAATTTAAATCGCCCAGAATTTCACTATTCATATGTAGGTTAGCAAGTAAAAAAAATAAGTGTATCACATCTACACAGGAAAACTGTAAGGTTAGAGTTCCATTTTTTTTCTACCTTGTTAAAGTTAAGCCTGACCCTTACCATTACCATGAATTGTTCTCATTTCATCTGTGCAGTCCAAAAGTGAGAGCAGTAATTATCAGGGTAGCAGAATTAAAATCTGTGTCACCGTTCAGTCCTCTTACCCACCCACCCTCTTACATCTTTGACTCTTGCATCCTTCCAAGAATGGCCTCTGTGGTTGCTTACATGCAGTAGCAGAAGGTTGAACTCATCAGCTAGAGAATTAAGCTTGGATGCCAGAGTTCGTGACACAAAAGCAGCACTATGTTCATCGCTGTGGGCTACCACTGGCTTCTGCCCCAGGGGGAAAATAACGTGCATCCTTCTTATATTCAGTTCTTGAGACTGGTAGTTGCCTTCAAAATCTCCTTAAAAGTACAAAGTCACTCTGGACACCCCAGCCTACAGTTCTGCTTGGGAGCATACCTGGTGTTTTTTGGGGGGGTGGGGTGGGGAGGCATAGCCAAACTGTAGCAAAAATTAATGGTGACTGGAAAGAGCACACAAATTGGAGACACTGTGTTTGCATAGCAAATGCAGACGCACTAGCATTGTTTAGCAAACTGCTGATCCTCCCTAGAAGCTCATTTGGCTGTTCCCTCCAAGGTCTCAGTGGCGTTCAAATAGTGAAAAGTATACTCAAGCCATTTTCTACCAGGTGTAAAACCCAAGAAATCAAGTTGTTCTGATGTTTTTGTGTGTTTGTGGAACCAAGCACCCGTTCCCTATAAACATCAAGCATGTAAAATGGACACAAGGACAATGAAACCCTCTCATATTCCTTGCTAGTTTGTGAAGCACAGACCTACTGAAGTCTGGGATGATCCTAAAATGTGTCAAGTATCAAGTGCAGGAGGGACAGGAAACAAGTTACAAAGGACAGGTTGGTTATTGGTTGGAACAGAACGAAGTTCACCTTTCTAGCTCACTGACAGCCAGTGCAATTTTAAGACTGGTGACACCTGGTCCCATTGGGTTGCCCGACCTACTGGCTTAGCATTCTGCTCTAGCTTCAGTCTCTGGAGCATCTTCAAGGGCAGCCCCACATACAGTGATTTACAGTAGTCCATATGGGAGGTCACCAGAGCATGGATAACTGAGGCCAAGGCTATCCCCATCTAGAAATGACCATAGCTGGTAAATCGTGTGCCTCCTCCTTGAGAGGCCTGGAGGGTGGCAACATAAGAACGGGCCTTCTCTGCAGTGGCTCCCTGTCTGTGGAATGCTCTCCCCAGGGACGTTCGCCTAGCGCCTTCATTATACACCTTTAGGCGCCAGGTAAAAACGTTCCTTTTTAACCAGGTCTTTGGTTGACCTAAAGGGATGCGGGTGGCGCTGTGGTCTAAACCACAGAGCCTAGGACTTGCCGATCAGAAGGTCGGCGGTTCGAATCCCCGCAACGGGGTGAACTCCCGTTGCTCGGTCCCTGCTCCTGCCAACCTAGCAGTTCGAAAGCACGTCAAAGTGCAAGTAGGCGGGAAGGTAAATGGAGTTTCTGTGCGCTGCTCTGGTTCGCCAGAAGCGGCTTAGTCATGCTGGCCACATGACCCAGAAGCTGTACGCCGGCTCCCTCGGCCAATAAAGCGAGATGAGCGCTGCAACCCCAGAGTCGGTCACGACTGGACCTAATGGTCAGGGGTCCCTTTACCTTTACCTTAGTTGACCTGATTTACATTTTGATGTATTTTTAATCTTTGTTGGAAGCCACCCAGAGTGGCTGGGGAAACCCAGCCAGATGGGCGGGGTACAAATAAATTATTATTATTATTATTATTATTATTATTATTATTATTATTATTATTATTTACATCCTATGCCCTTTTAAAATGTGTTTTTTGGTGGTGGCGGGGGGGGGCTATTGGGTTGTTGTTTTTATTTTTATTATGTATTTTGTGGTTTTATATCTTGATTTTATTCTGAGACCCCTGGTTATAGGGCGGTATATAAACTCAATAAATAATAAGCACTCTTGGCCACAGAAACCACTTGTGACTCCAGTGACAAGTTGGAATCCAGGTATGCTCCCAGCCTCTGAACCTACAGGGGAGAGCACCCCCTCCAGGACACAGGAACCACCCACCCACAGCACTTCTTTCCTATCAGGATTCAGCTTTAGTATATAAAAAGGAACCTCTTCCAAAAGATAAATGTACAACTACGAATAGGTAAATATTCACTCACTAAAGCTATTATACATATTATAATAAATCTTTGAAATTAAGGCAGAATATAAATATTTTAAGGGACACGGGTGGCGCTGTGGGTTAAACCACAGAGCCTAGGACTTGCCGATCAGAAGGTCGGCGGTTCGAATCCCCGTAACGGGGTGAGCTCCCATTGCTCGGTCCCTGCTCCTGCCAACCTAGCAGTTCGAAAGCACATCAAAGTGCAAATAGATAAATAGGTACCACTCCAGCGGGAAGGTAAATGGCATTTCCATGCACTGCTCTGGTTCACCAGAAGCGGCTTAGTCATGCTGGCCACATGACCCGGAAGCTGTATGCCAGCTCTCTTGGCCAGTAAAGCGAGATGAGCACCACAACCCCAGAGTCGTCCACGACTGGACCTAATGGTCAGGGGCCCCTTTACGTTTACCTTTTTATAAATATTTTAAATACATTGCACCAGACTGAAACAAGGTATCTTTAGAATATTGAGCACTTTTCCACATTGAAAGGAGCCGCTGGGAACTTTTAAAGTAAATACTTCAAATTCAGCTGAATAAAAATAGCACCACTGAACATCTAGTCTGAATGATATATACTGTAGAAGGGACAAAGGGACATAGCGGAGAATCTGCTTGGCTTGGAGACGATTCCAGGTTCAATTCCCAAGGGCATCTCCAGGTAAGGGCTGGCGATGTCCCATCTGAAACTCTGCAAAGCCACTGCCAGTCAAAGGAGACAACTCTGAGATAGATGGACCGATGGTCTGATTCTGTATAAGGCAGCCTCCTATGTTCTTATGTAAACAAACAATGGCCATTTCACACCTTCAGCTGAGGAAAAGCCATGGTCGACAGGAAGCTACATACTGTCATGTTTCCTTGTATAATACCTCCAATCCAGCGTTGACCACAGTCACACTTTTAGGTGCATGCTGACAATGTCTAAGGTTGTACACTTTTTAAAAAAATGCAACGCTCTAGGAATTACTGTATTGCAAAATGGAAAATTTGGTCAACAATAAACAAACACTTCATACTACCCCCATTGTATTAAAGAGCTAGGAATCCATGACTACCATCCATTTGAAGCATTCATCTCAATTCCCAGAAGATGCTCCTGCACTGCTGTGCAACTCAAAAGAGGCGTCCTTAAAATGCTGCCTCCTCATTGGCTGCTTGCAATCTTCTCTTTATGAAAACTTCCCTCCAAGATTTACAGCTCTGCCTATCTGCTCCAGCTTGCTTGGGGAATAAACCTTGGACTCTGGAGCCTAGAACGATTATGTTTGACTGGCATCTTGAAAATAATAGTCTATTGATTTCCCCTAAGAGACACATTACTTATCAGTGTATTTGTTTTGGAAAGTTTCTGGTGGCCAGCTCATTTTCTGCAAGCGTGCTTTCCCCATGCGTGGTGATTGGGGAAAGGGGTTTTGCAAGTGCCAGTGCACAGAAGAGCCATGAGCAGAATGAACAGAGAAACAAGAAGAGACATAAAGCTTGAACACAAAACAGTGCACATCAGTGGAAAGGCTATATCACCTACTACAGCTAAGAAAAGACAATTGCTGGGAATTTAAGTTGGACCACAGGCACCATATAACCTGGGGCATGACCCTCCAGAAGATCAACTTCAACTCTCATCAGCCCTCCAGCCAGCATGGCCAATGTTCAGGAACTATGAACATCTGGAGAACCACATGTTCCTGAAATAAACCTGTATGAGAATGTGATAATACGTTTACCACATATCAGTGGCGTAGCGTGGGTTGTCAGCACCCGGGGCAAGGCAAGTAATTTGCACCCCCTAACCCGTGGATTTGCGCCCCCTAACCCGTGGATTTGCGCCCCTAACCCTAACCCCCAGATGTTGCGCCCGGTGCGGCCGGCCCCCCCTGCACCCCCCACGCTACGCCACTGCCACATATAGTACTTCCATCAGCTTATTTAACATCTAGTGGTTGAGACACACAGTGCAATGGCTGCCCTAGTTAATACAAGTGACCCCATTTAACAAGTTTTCTTTTCTTTTTTTAAGGGAGCTTAATTATTTTGTCACTTGTGAACAGCACTTTCAGCTGCAGGA
Source organism: Podarcis filfolensis (assembly GCF_964270895.1). Taxonomy (NCBI): domain Eukaryota; kingdom Metazoa; phylum Chordata; class Lepidosauria; order Squamata; family Lacertidae; genus Podarcis; species Podarcis filfolensis. The sequence goes on along the minus strand of NC_139604.1, from coordinate 31,907,677 downwards.
ACTGAAAGATGAAAACAATCAATCATCTTTAGAAATAAAAGCAGGTTTGCATAATTAGGAAACAAGGGCAAATATAAGCCCCACCAGCATTATGCTATGCAAGGGACACGGGTGGCACTGTGGGTTAAACCACAGAGCCTAGGACTTGCCGATCAGAAGATCGGCGGTTCGAATCCCCGCGATGGGGTGAGCTCCCGTTGCTCGGTCCCTGCTCCTGCCAACCTAGCAGTTCAAAAGCACATCAAAGTGCAAGTAGATATATAGGTACTGCTCCGGCGGGAAGGTAAACGGTGTTTCCATGCGCTGCTCCGGTTCGCCAGAAGCGGCTTACTCATGTTGGCCACATGACCCGGAAGCCATACACCGGCTCCCTCAGCCAATAAAGCGAGATGAGCGCCACAACCCCAGAGTCGGCCACGACTGGACCTAATGGTCAGGGTTCCCTTTACCTTACAGCATTATGCAGTTAAAGCAGTATTATGCCTCCCCCACCCCGAAGAATCTTGGGAACTGTAGTTTCTTAAGGGTGCTGAAAGTTAAGAGGCACCAATTCCCCTCCCATAGCTACAATTCTCAGTGTGGCTTAACAGTCAATTCCACTTCCCAAGGAATTCCAAAAATTGTAGGTCTGTAAGAGGGATTTCCTGAAAAATTGCAGGGTCACTTTATCACTGTTATATCAATTGATTTAAAGTAACCTAAATTGAACAGTGCTACGACCACACATTACTGATAAAAAATACTGTACAGCAGGAGTTCAAGCCACCAAGTTAACACAGGTTTTTTTTAAAAAGCCATACATTTTAACACCAGGTTTAAATGAATGCAACATTACACTTGTCTTCCCTTTTCCACTCCTGCTCATCAAAATTAGCGTGGCCACCTGCCTATTTTTATTCAAATGTCCAATACTATGGAACCAAGCAATTCAATATTTGCAGGGAGGGGGGGCTTTAAAGCTATCAATGTGTCAAATGCAAGCTACAGAGGTTTCAGAATTAGCTAGCCAAGTTGGTTTGCTTCTTCTTTTTCTTAAAAAAAGCCCCCCAAACTCAGTGCTTTGATCTGTAGACATTGAACAATAATATTTTCCCTCCCTTTCACTGGACCTCAAGTTCTATTTTTAAATCTATTTTGCAATATGAGCAATTGCAATATCCATCTAGAGTAACCAATATGAAGGGGGAAAACTGCTCTACTCTGCCAGTCAAAAGGCAATTTCTACCCGACCACTGTCATTTTGCAAGTTTTGAACATTGTATTCTGGCAGACTTTGCTTGTTAACAGCTTATCCATTTGTTATCCCAACACTTTTCCAGTTTATTCCATGTATTCTTGCCATTGACAACATTTTACCTGAATGCACACATTTCTCAACGTATTTTCAGAAGCATTTCATCTTGAAATACACATTTTTTAAGAACACATATTGTTATTGATTTTTTGAGTGGAGAACTTTATTGCAAAATTCAGAGAAGTGTGAAATCCAAAGGATAACCACATTCCAGTATGTACATTAGCCCAGGAAGCGCAGATCAGATCTGTTCACATTGGAATTCAAAGAAATTGAATTTCTCAAGCATCGATTAGAACTTCACTCTCCCAAGGAATTGTACACACCCTTAGCTGACATGCTTGTTCCTGTGGTGTAGGGTATCAAATAATCATGGTGTAAGTGCACTGAATAAACAAGGAGTGCTGAATTTGGTTTTTTTTAAGGAAACATTTTTGATAAGGGATAGAAGGAACTGCTAGCCTAGCCCATCATAGGATTACCAGAATCAGGGTTTAATGCAGAATTTATGTCCACGCACATTTTATTATTGCTGGAATCGTAAGAGGGCAATTGAGCCTCCTCTAAACAGATGCAATTTTATCTCCTCCAACACAGTCCTGCTGTGCTTGTACTATTCCCTTGACGCTTCCCATGTTTCTACCATGCACTAGCAATCCCGCAAACACTTGACTTGCCACTAACAAGCAGTAGATATTGTACTACTAAGTAAACAAACTTGAAGCAGTAGTACAGATGTGCCAGAACACCCACAATTCATTTAAAAATGTTTAATATCCTTGATGAAGACTTTCATACTGTTAAAAGAGGACCTCATCATTAAGAAGACATTCACAAATTAGGTTATTTCAAATTAACCATACAAATGGTAGAAGAACTAGAAGTTTGCTTTTTAAATATAGATAGGTAGTCTGGCTCACCCACCAACACATGGAAAAGTTCACTCTGATTAACCAGACAGGAGGAGAGAGATTTTTTCTCCTCTCCTCCACCCTCCCCCAGTTTCCTTATCATCATTTATTTATTTTTAGCAGGATGAAACTTTTTGCGGCAAGCCATCATTCTCCAAGCAAATACCAAACTTCACTGCAACACCCTGGAAATCTTAGGGACAAATGCATCCAAACACAGACTCTTCCCAGCATTTCTTCGCAACGTGTGAACAGATCATATTATTGATTCAGTTTCCAGCACAGCAAATCATGGCACACCTAACCCCGTCTCAGAAGAGGGACCATGGCGGTCCTGGAGGTCCTGCTGAACATGATTAGAAGGGACCGGTTGGTTAAAGGTATACAGGTTGGAGCGAAACAGTATAAACTGAGAGCATTTGCAGATGATCTAGTTTTGACGTTACAGGAGCCAGAATCTAGTACCAAAAGAGTTTTAGAACTAATTCAAGAATTTGGCCAAGTAGCAGGATTTAAATTGAATAAGTCAAAAACTAAGGTTTTAGAGAAAAACTTAACACTGATTGAAAGAGGGAAGTTTCAGAATGAAACAGGTCTAACTGTTGTGAAGAAAGTGAAATACCTGGGGATTAATATGACAGCAAAAAATGGGAATTTGTTTAAAGATAATTATGAAAAATGTTGGGCGGAAGTGAAAAAAGATTTAGAAATTTGGACAAATTTGAAGCTTTCCTTGTTGGGTCGAATTGCAGCTATAAAGATGAATGTATTGCCTAGAATGTTGTTTTTGTTTCAAACATTGCAAATTGTGGACAAGATGGACTGTTTCAAGAAGTGGCAGGAAGACATTTCTAAATTTGTCTGGCAGGGCAAGAAGCCAAGAATAAAATTTAAGATATTAACCGATGCAAAAGAAAGGGGTGGATTTGCCCTGCCAGACTTTAAACTTTATTATGAATCAGCAGCGTTCTGCTGGTTGAAAGATTGGCTACTTCTTGAGAACACAGACATTTTGGACTTAGAAGGTTTTAACAATGTTTTTAGGTGGCATGCATATTTGTGGTATGACAAGGTTAAAGCACATAAAGCATTTAAAAACCGTATTGTCAGGAAAGCATTGTTTAATGTCTGGATAAGATACAAAGACTTATTGGAAAATAAAACTCCAAGGTGGTTGTCACCAATGGAAGTGAAAGCTCAGAAAAAGCTCAATATGGAGGCCAAATGGCCGAAATATTGGGAGATTTTGGAACAAGAAGGAGATAGATGGAAACTTCAGAGTTTTGAGAAATTAAAAAACAAAGTGCGAGACTGGCTTCATTATTTTCAGATAATGGAGGCTTATAATTTGGACAAGAAAATTGGCTTCCAGGTGGAAAAATCCAAACTAGAAACAGAACTGTTAGAACCCAAAACTAAGATTTTGTCAAAAATGTATAACTTGCTGTTGAATGGAACACTCAGGATGAGTCAGTTAAATCTGCTATGATTAAATGGGCACAAGATGTTGGACATAACATTATGTTTGCTGACTGGGAACAGTTGTGGACCACCGGTATGAAATTTACGGCATGCAATGCCTTAGGAGAAAATATTATGAAAATGATATACAGGTGGTACACGACCCCAGTCAAGCTTGCAAAAATTTACCATTTGCCCGATAATAAATGTTGGAAATGTAAAGAAAATGAAGGTACATTTTTTCACCTTTGGTGGACGTGCCCTAGGATTAAGGCTTTCTGGGAAATGATTTATAATGAATTGAAAAAGGTATTTAAATATACCTTCGTGAAGAAACCAGAGGCCTTTCTCTTGGGCATGGTCGGCCAATTGGTGTTAAAAAAGGATAGAACTTTCTTTATGTATGCTACAACAGCAGCAAGAATACTCATCGCAAAGTATTGGAAGATGCAAGATCTACCCACTCTGGAAGAATGGCAGACGAAGTTGATTGACTTTATGGGATTGGCAGAAATGACTGGCAGAATCCGTGACCAGGGAGAAGAGTCGGCAGAAGAAGAATGGAAGAAATTTAAGGACTACTTACAAAAACACTGCAATATTAATGAATGTTGAGTGATGTTGGATTGAAATTAAGTGGTTTCTAGCTGTAATGGTACAAAACAATATGAAAAAATGGTTCTTTTTTCTTTGTATATAACTAAAGGTTTAAGTTACAATAATTTAAGAAGATGGATAGAAAATAAGGGGTTTTTTAACTGTAATGCTATGAGATAAGGATTTGCTGGATAAACAATCTGAACTGGAATACAAGAAGGGGAGGCATGAGGAGGTCAGGGAAATATGGTATTGAAAAATAAGTTATGAACTTTATGTGTTTTTACTATTTTTTCTTTTTAATTTTTTCTTTGTTTGTATAAAATGGAAAATTCTAATAAATATCTTATTAAAAAAAAAAAACAGAAGAGGGGCCATGGTTTGCAGCCAGTGTTAGACATGCTCAGAGTAGACCCTCTGAAACTAAGAGCATGACTGAGTTCCATCAGGTTCAATGGGTCCAACTCTAAGAAGAACTGAGTTGGAAACAACCCCATATCCTCCCGCCCCCTGTATTCAGTGACGGGAGCAGCAGTTTTCCATGGAGCAAAGGCGCACAAATCAAAGCTCTTACAACGCTTCTCCCAAAAGAGCTTTCGTAAAGCAATCTGAAGGAGAACGGGGGAAATGGAAGCCGCAACAGGGCCCTGTCTCGTTTGGAACAATCAGCTCAAAACAAAGTCCATTCAGCTTGTTTCCTAAGCTTGCGGCATCGTGCTGGTTTAACGGTTGTTAGGGCAGCCACTTACATTCAGCATCCATCGTTTTCACTATGAGGGCTCCACAGGGAGAACAGCTACACAGTTATAAGGCAAGGCACTCAGATCAAAACTCTTTACTCAGGAAACTCAAGATTATTATTTAAAAAAACAAAAAACAAAAAACACCACGGTCAGAACAGCATGATCTGATTTGTTCATACATCATCACACAATTAATTTGTGTCCTTGCGAGGTCATTGCTCCAGCACAGACCCCACCTCCCCAACAACAACTGCCTGGCATCCCATCATCAGCATCACCTTTATGAAGAATCTCTCTGGTGTTTTTCAGTGGCGTTCTGTCCTACACCACCAGTTTGTTGACACCACTTCTGACTTGCAGAAACAGCAAAGGCAGGGAGAAGATAATCAGTGGATATACGCTGGTGATGCAAAACTTTACGGCGTTTACCTCGAACCACAAGAGGCACTAACAGAACGAGGGGACATTTTCTTTCCATTTGACTTGAAAATATTCTATGTCATTTATACAAATAACTGCTAAATACAAAACAAGGAAGTAAAATTTTAAAAATAGCTTTCTCCCCGCCCCGGTAGAGTTCATATGCACATTACGTATATAGCTTAGAAGAAGAAAAATGCACTTTCCCATAATACGATCCATGGCCTACCATTCTGCCATTTTCTTCTGCTGCTCCCCTTTCTCTAGGATCAATAAGGTACTAGATGTGGCATCATTTGGATAATGGCTTTATATTTAAGAGAGATATATATATCTATATAATATTTATATATAAATGTTCCGCTTATTTTGAACTGAAAAATATATGTTACAGACCACACGCATATAAAATGTGAAGCACTTTAAAAAAGGTGATTAAAGTGTATAACTGATAATACGGGGGGGGGGGCAGGGAGAAGGACCATTTCAGGTTATACCGTGTTAAACCTCCCCCCCCCAAAAAAAATACGTCTGTAAGAAATAAATGATAGAAGCCACATAAAAATAAGCTTTTAACTATTCGCACTTTCCTCAGTATTTTAAAACTGTTAAGTGCACTAATAATAAATAAAAGTTCGCAGTTTCCATATAAACAATAATTCCTAGCGTCCAGCATTATTGTAAACGGTACACATATGTAAAATGCAGCTTTAAAATAATAATAAAAAGAGTCAGTTACAAGTTCAATTTCCCAAATTGGATTTCCCATTATTATTATTATTATTATTTTAAAAAAAACATATTAATGAGTACAGGGCCAATCATATTTTTGGCAAGTCATGTCTTTCAAATTAAACCGTAACAGTGCAAGTAAGGAATGCAAGGAATCCCTAGTGCAATAAAGAGAAGCGCAGGCAATATTGCTGATTCGAATTGACCACTTCCACTTGGGAGCGAGACAAGGAGACACTTTCCTTTTTCTTTCTTTTCATGAAATAATAATTAAAAAAAGCCATGGTTTTAATGCCCCAGTTTTGTCTTAGGACTTCTCTTCTTTCCTTCCTTCCTTCCATAGGCCACCATAGATTCGGCATTAAGTCTTTACAGATTGGCCATTTGTAAAATACCATGGACAGTCACCGATTAAGGCTCACATGGGTCTATTTCCTTTTCAATGGCTGGTTAGGTAAACAACTCTGCCTCTGTTTGAAGCCGCTTGTGGCCGGATCCTAGAGTTCATCAAGCCATTCTTCCATGCTGGACACAAGCCATGATGTCCTGTCAGCATCAGGTGTTGGTTATCAACAGTCAGCTTTGAGCTTATCTAAGGAATTGTCGATTTTGGTCAAAGTCTTTTTAATACGCAGCGCTGTTAATCTGGCTGATGGATTGTGGTACCAGCATTCTTTCATCAACTTGGCAAGGGAAGTTAACGTCTGAAAAGGAAAGGTAGATGGGTATTCAGATCAGATCAAGTTTTGAAACGCTGTCCATGCAAATCTCAGTAGACTTCAAGAATCTATAAAAGGTCATTTCAGACACCACACCAATCTGTAGTTCAAAGGTGGGGAACAACCAGTCCTGGGTCATTCTTGGCCTGCCAAGGGGTCCAAATGAACATGCAAAGCAGTTTTCTGCAAACCATACCCACCAACCAACCAACCAACCAACCAGGTGACATGAGTGATGATGTCAGCTGATGGGCTAGAGGGCATGATTAATCTTGCATGGCTGGAAATGCCTGTTCCCAGCAGGAAATAGGCTCTTACAGGCAAGGCAGCAAGACTCAACCCTAGGGCATAGGCAAATTCCGGCCCTCCAGATGTTTGGGACTACAATTCCCATCATCCCTGCCCACTGCTCCTATTAGCTAGGGATGATGGGAATTGTAGTCCCAGGCATTTGGAGGGCCGGAGTTTGCCTATGCCTGGACTAGGACATGAGATACCAGGGTTCAGAAACCTTAGCTGTGTGCACTATGTACCCTCAAAGCACATTGTTTTCCTGCTGTAGCAGGGAAGGGGAGAGGGGAGGCAAAGCTTTGAGCAGTAGGTGGGCCAGCCCACCTGTCATTCTTGTGTCATACTGACATTGTCTGAGTGGCAGATGAGCACTCCCACACACCTGTCAAACATCACCTACAAGGCCAAAAAGGTTCCCACCCCCTTCTATAGTCATTGAAGCTTAACAATGATTTGGCATCACTGTTACGTAGAGTTAGCCCCCACCCCACCCTGAGAAAAATAATAGCTGTTCTCAGGGCAAGGATTAATTTTTGTGACCATGCACCCCATGTCCCTTAAGCCTTGTCCCTTAAGAATATACTCATTCTTAAGGGCACATACATTGCCTTTTAGGAATACACAAATGTTCTTCAACCTTGAGTTCTTAGATGTTACTGGACTACAACTGCCATCATGCCTGACCTCTGGCTAAGCTGACTGGAGATGATGGGAGTTGTAGCCCAATCACATATGGATCCCCAATGTTTAGGAACACAACAGCAGACGTCGTTTTGTTTTTTAAAGGATGATCTATAAGAAATATGGCGGGATGTGATGGGCTGGGCACTTACAGGATCTGAAAACCATCTGTTGGGAATGTTTGGCCTCTGCTGATCCACACAGACCACTTTTCTCATGTCTTCAAAGCTGGGGTCATTAGGCACTACGTCATAAAATGGAGGTTTGTAGTCTTCGACAATACCTAAGGCCAAAACACAACATAGATCCTGTAGTTGCATCGATACGTTTCAGAATCTTCATTAGCAAGACAAAGTTCAGTGCATTATTACATAGCACGGAGCCTTAGCCAAAGCTAAGTCCTTGTGACATCTCACCGATATTATGAAATGAATTTCTAATAGCACAATACAATCAAGACATTAATCAGCCAGTTCTCCCTGTGGGTTAGAATGCAGTTCCTTACTCTGCAAAGAAAAACATATGTACAGAAGGCAAATACAGTCACAAACAAGGCTGAAGTGTCTTGGTAAATAATCTGGAGACAGAGGGGAGGTGGGGGGGAGAAAGAACACAAAAACTCAAGATTCCAGTACAGAACACATATGCTCCTAAATCCACACTAGACAACACAGGGCCTGTGGAGAGTCAGAATGGGATGGGGCAGTCATTTAGAAAAAATAGAATGAACCCCAGTTCTATGCCAGGCATCAGGCGTCCCTAAAAACCTGTTTAAAACCATCTTCCAAGTATCAAGATGAGTTTCATTGGTATGCTGGCAGCAAATACAAGATTTATTTTGCATTGTGTGATTTAACCATAAAATTAAACCAGGGTATCTTGGATACTACTTGGGAAACAAAAATAAAATGCCTACCTACAGTATTCCATTTTAAAAGCACCTTAGTCATTTTGAACCTCCTATGAGTAAGTCATTGTATGTCATACTATTAAGGAAAGAGAAAAAAACTTGGCGATTAATCCAGGAAGGAATTCAGAAATGTCCCTTTGAGTGATATTTTGCTCCATCTACATTTAAGAAAACAGGCTAGACATGCAGACAGACAGACATACTTTTTTAAAAAAATTACTACTTTGTTTATTTGCTTCCAGGGATCCTTTGAAAGAAAGGACAGGATTGAGATTTACTATAGGGGGGGAAATCAGTAACAACAGAGAAGAAATTAGCACATTGGATCATTCATTATATACTCTATATTGACAACTATTTGTTAACACAGTTCAGCAATAACGATTTGTGCATGTGTTAGGATTTCTTTTGTCTGTTTATAACTTGATGCTGAAAGTTTTTGCCACTGAAAGAACATTCATTCGTATGTGGGGAAGGGGGGCACAAAGCTTTATTTCCCAATAAAACCTGGACATCTGGCAAATCTAGACTCACAAGGTTCTACCTGAGAATCAGAAAAAGTAGTAGAGGGAATGCTGATTAATATGATGATTTATATGCTGCCCGTCTGACTGAGTTGCCCCAGCCAATCTGCGCACCTCCCAACAGAATATTAAAAACACAATAAAACATCAAATATTAAAAACATCAAACATTAAAAACTTGCCCGAACAGGTTAATGATGTTCTTGCCCACCAAGACAACAAAATGACCTCCACACCCGTAACATCAGATGCTGTTGTAAATACACTTGACACTAATGCATAGAAATTTTCTTTTACGGTTAACCAAGTCTGCATTAATTCCTTCTAAATGCCTCTTCCTTCGCCAGCCTTTTGTATCTACTGCCTTACTGAAGAGTCCTTTGGGGACAATGGCTCGTCTATCATTTTTGACAAGTCCACAGGATAGGATAGGCAATACATGTAAATAAAATCCCCAAGAGTAGGGACCTGGCAAGAGCTGGTGGTGACCCCTGGTGTCCCCACCAGCAACTCCACCCAGCATTGCAGTGCACATACAACACGAGTCACGTTTCTGCCAGGTCAGTGAGGCCACATGTATCTATGCCAACACTCATATTCAGCTGCCAGCTGCACTAAGGCGCAAGGTTCATGGAATTTTTCTCTCTTTTTCACCAACTTCCCTTGCCCCTTAGGTTCACCTACGTATGCCAAATCCTCAGCCAAGAGAAGCCTCTCTTCCTGCTTCTGACTTGTTTATATAATAATAATAATTTTATTATTTACACTCCGCCAATCTATCTGGGTTGCAACACTTCTGACAGAAAATTGTAGAAATCTAGAAGGTACTCTAGATGGAGGGCACAAGGAGAAGGGGATGACAGAGGACGAGATGGTTGGCTAGTGTTCTCGAAGCTACCAGCATGAGTTTGACCAAACTGCGGGAGGCAGTGGAAGACAGAAGTGCCTGGCATGCTCTGGTCCATGGGGTCACAAAGAGTCGGACACGACTAAACGACTAAACAACAACAGAAGGTACTCTCTTTAAAGCCTAGCGGTGATATTCAGAAATTATTTCTGCATTTAATTTAGCTCATAAAAATCCTTACGTATTTATTTTAACTTCAATTGGCCACACATTAATCCCATTCTTGTGCATTCATGCTGGCATCTAAACTAATCCGCTTCTAGCTGTCCTTCCTTTCTCCTGATCAGAAAGACTTCCTAGCAGTGGTATTTTACCAGAGGGAGAAAAGGTACCCCTTTGCAAAGATGAGAAAATATGCCTGATTTTGCTAGTACGAGAGCTGACGACTGCTGAACAGATCACCAATTAATATGTTCCACAATGACTATCAAGATTATACCTCGATGCAGGCTTCAAGGAAGGAAACCAAGGCACAAAATGAACACTCAAACCCTTCAAGATCCTATTACGCGAGATTGCTTCCAAACGACTCTTAAGGACCATCTATCTGCTTTCGGAGTTCCCTGACAACATCGAGGAACAGTGGACCAAGCTAAGAACATCCATTATTGCAGCCTGTGAACAAACTATTAGATACCAAACCAAGAAACACCAGGACAGGTTTGATGAGAATGACAGTGAGATTGAACGCATTATTGACAAGAAAAGGAAGGCCTTTCAGATCTGGCGAAGAGATAGAAACTGTGCCACTAAGAATAAAACTTATGCCAGCGCTAAGGCTGAGGTTCAAAGAAGAACCAGAGAACTAAAGAACACTTGGAGGATAAAAAAAAGCTCAAGTAATCCAGCATTTAGCTGACACTCATGATGCACAGAGTTTCTTTAAAGCCGCAATGACCATCTATGGGACAATAAATCATGGCATATGCCTCCTACGCTCAAGAGATGGTACCACACTTCTAAATGATAAAGAAGCTATTGCACTGTGCTGGAAAGAACATTACCATCATCTCCTTAACCACAACTCCCCTGTAGCTGCTGAGGTCCCCTCACAAATTCCACAAAAACAAATTGGAGATGAGCTTGCAGAATCTCCAAATCTGGGCGAGTTGTGTACTGCTATTAACCAAATGAGAAACAACAAAGCCAGCGGATCTGATGGGATACCTCAAAGTGGGCAAAACTGAACTTACACAACTTCACAGGGTCATCGAAAAATATGGGAGAGAGAGGGGAGATCCCAGCAGACTTTAGAGATGCCAAAATTATCACTCTCTCTATGGCCTTCAACACTGTAAATCATAATGACCTGTGGACTGTCCTTCTGAAAATCGGCTGCCCAGATAAAGTTATGAACATCATTTGGCTCCTCCATGATAACATGGCAGCAACAATCGCAGATAACAACGGCTCTCAAAGTGGACCAGTCACAGTGGGATCAGGTGTTAAACAGGGTTGTGTTATTGCTCCAACTCTATTTATCATTTTCATTGCCATCATCCTACATTTTGTTGAAGGGAAACTCCCCGCGGGAGTGGAAATCATACATCGAACAGATGGAAAGCTCTTTAATCTGAGTAGGCTGAAAGCAAAGAGTAAGATTACCATAACTTCCATCATAGAGCTTCAGTATGCTGGTGACAACGTAGTGTGTGCACACTCAGAGGATGACCTCCAAACCATCCTAAATATCTTCGCAGAAGCTAATGAAAAGCTTGGCCTTTCGCTCAGCATCCAAAAAACCAAAGTGCTGCACCAACAAGCACAAAACAACCCCTCTGCAGCAACACAAATCCAACTAAATGGTGTAATGTTGGAAAGTGTCAATCACGTCTTCTACCTGGGCAATTATCTTTCCACAAGGACCGACATTGATGACAAAATCCAGTACTGCCTGAGCTCGACAAGTGCAGCTTTCTCCCAACTGAAGTGCAGTGTGTTTGAGGACTGGGACATTCATAGGGATACCAAAATGCTTGTTTACAAAGCTATTGTACTATCCACCTTACTGTATGCTTGTGTAACATGGACAACTTATAAACACCATCTCCAACTCCTCAAAACATTCCATCTCTGAAAATTTTAATATATCACTTGGGAAGACAGGCGAACTAATGCCAGTGTACTGGAAGAAGCAAAGTTCACCAGTGTAGAATCAATTATTCTTCAACATCAACTTCGTTGGACTGATCACGTTGTTCAGATGCCTAATTATCATCTTCCAAAGCAACTTCTCTATTCCAAACTTAAAAATGGAAAGTGTAATGTTGGTGGTCAACAAAACAGGTTTAAAGACTCTCTTAAGGCAAATCTTTTAAAATGCAGTATTAAAGGTAAAGGGACCCCTGACCATTAGGTCCAGTCGTGACCAACTTTGGGGTTGCGGCGCTCATCTCGCTTTATTGGCCGAGGAAGCTGATGTACAGCTTCCAGGTCATGTGGCCAGCATGACTAAGCCGCTCCTGGCGAACCAGAGCAGCACACGGAAACGTCGTTTACCTTCCCGCCAGAGTGGTACCTATTTATCTACTTGCACTTTGACGTGCTTTTGAACTGCTAGGTTGGCAGCAGCAGGGACCAGACAATGGGAGCTCACCCCGTCGCAGGGATTCAAACCGCCGACCTTCCGATTGGCAAGTCCTAGGCTCTGTGGTTTAACCCACAGCACCACCCGCGTCCCAAATGTAGTATAAACACTGGAAATTGGGAAACACTGGCCTGCGAGCACTCCAGTTGGAGGATAGCCGTTACCAAAGGTGTCATGGGCTTAGAAGATGCTCGAAACCTATGTCCCCACTGTGGAGGGACGTGCTGATCCAGAACTGGCCTCCACAGTCACTTACGGACTCACTGTGAAGACTGTGTTCATGGAAGACAATCTTACTCAGTTATGAGTGATCACTAAAGAAGAAGGAAGTGGCTTGGCAGGCAGATAAGGCCCATCAGACATGGGTTCACTATCCCCGCTAACAGAGACTTGCTTTTATACAACTGAATATTCCTATGCATATTTTAAGCTTTCTTGTTTACTGTATTACAGTAGAAGAAGAAGCTGTTTGGCTTTTACTCCAATGTGTTTTTTTGGTGTGTGTTTTTAAAAAATACAATTAACAAAGCCAAAGTTTTAAGGCTCCTATGGGGCTGCTTCTGGCACCAGACCTACTGAAGAAAGTCACCATAACCTCTGATCTACACTGTCATAACACTGTCATAATGAACCCTGCCATAGTTTCCTTCTATTCAACCAGAATAAAATGGATTATTTTTAAAGAGAAATGTCTTTGAACTAATGAAATATAATCCATAAAACCAGTAATAAACAGAAAACTTAATGCTCAACAATTCTAACCTGTGTTGCAGGAGATGAGAGGAAATGCACCCTCATCTCATCCTCAATTCTAGTCCTGGTATGCTTAGACAGCGAGGAGGAACAAGAGCAGCTGACCCCTGGACTGAAAAAAGGCAGCAGCAGTCTGAGTGCCTCCTCTGAAGTTTCCAAAATCATGGTGGAAATTCTGGTTTGGTTTTGCTTTTAGTAGATCATTGTCTGTCACTTCCTTCCTGTCTGCACCTCCAAGATGCCACAAATTGTTTCAGGGGCTCTTGATTCATTTGGATCCAAGGCACACCCTAACTCAGGCATAGGCAAACTCGGCCCTCCAGATGTTTTGGGACTACAACTCCCATCATACCTAGCTAACAGGACCAGCGGTCAGGGATGATGGGAGTTGTAGTCCCAAAACATCTGGAGGGCTGAGTTTGCCTATGCCTGCCCTAACTTCACCATATTTCTGAGAAATCACTCGGAAACTTGAGAGTTCTCTATAGCTAAACAATAGGTGATGGGAGTGTTTCTTTGATTTTGTTAGGCACAAAAGAAGATTGGTCATTTAACGGTTCTAGGAGGACCCATACCAGTGTTAAATTCCCCCTTCTTCATTTCACACAACAGGTTCTGGCAGCAACTTCCAGGTGAATTTTGTCCTAGGTTCCACTCAATCCCTACTCACTCACCTTTTCGTGGGGGGAAAAATGAACCTTTTAAAGCCAAGGTGCTATTAAGGAACATGCAAAATGATGACTGGCTATACGTGACTACCATCAACCTTATGGCTACTTTTCTGGAAGCAAAGTATGGTTGTCTGTGTATGCTCTGAAGGTCACCACCTTTCTGAAGATATGTAAGTCAGGTCAGCGCCTGGATAGGAGACCACTTGGGAAACAAATGTATGTTCCATAACAGAAGAAAGGTGGGATATAAATGTAAGAATAAGCAATGGCCATCCAAGGTTGACAGGTACTGTGTCAGCCACATATTCTCCATGTGTTCCTCCCAGCTTCCATTACCTCTTGAATGTCATGAGCTGCCCTGTATACCTTTGTTCTCCTTTCTCCATAAAAGCAGGGAAAGTGTTAGGTGAAAACAGGTACCACCTTCAATGACAAATGGGGCTGCCTAGAGTTGGGGACCCTGCTCTTTTTGAATGGCAGAGGAAAATCCACGTGGAAAACTACTGGTGCGCTTGTACAGACACAGGACGGAACGTGAAACCAAGCAACTGAATGCGAAACAAACTGTACTGATTCCTGCATGTCTTGTAATATTTCCAAAGAAATGGGGGAGAAACTGACCTATCACACACTTAAAAAACAACAACTCTTGTTAGGAGAGAGAACAATCCCGTTTTCAGCTCCACAATACTTGGCTGCTACTTTAAAATAGGGGGAGGAAACTCACTCCTGCGGGCCAAATCCAGCCCTCCAAGCCTCTCTGATCAGCCCTCAAAACTCCACCGAAGCCATTCCCTTTCCCGAGGTCACTCTACTCACAAGATTTGCTCGGTGCTCTCCTTGAGTGCTTTTGTCCCTGGCAAGAACTGTGATCATGGCTCTTTCTTGCCTTAATAGAGGATGGAGAGGTGCAAGTGTAGAGAGGCCTCTGACTTTTCTGTAGCTGGAACGTGCCCAGCAGTACAAAGGAAGAGTCACAGCCATTGCCTCTGGCATGTGGCTCCCAGGTTTACAACCCTCCAAGGGTTCCAAGAGCTAAGAAAGGTGATCACTGAAAGCTTATTACACACATCCGCAAAACAAAATGTCCGCCAATAAGCATCTAAGAATGATCCACGTACTACTTTTGAACTTTCCAATAGGGTGCTGCTCCAATTGGTCTTAAAAATGTATTCTCACTTCTACCGATGCCTTAGGGTTCAGTACACTGTTTCTTTAAACAGCTTTACTTCAAAGAACTCCTGTGCCATACAGATAATTGAGATTGTACATACACATTGTTTAAAATGCCACCGACCCAGTACTAGTGCTGATGCTACCAAAAAAAGAGAGAAAAAGCTGATGCTACCAAAAAGAAAAGAAAAAAGAGGGGGGGCCACTAGGTGGCGCATCGGAAGATGGCTGACAATAACATCTCTCCGACCCACACGAGGTAATTTGGAGGCTATGATGGGGGTAATTAGCCTCCTTAACCCCCCCAGGATTGTGGGGGGGACGGTCCTTGCCTGCTGTGCCCTATACCACCCCCGAATTTGTGGGGGTAGGGGCACTAGGCACAAAGCCCTCCTGTGGGATTCCGGCACTCCTGGACGCCGTCCCTGATTCGCGCCGCTAGTTGCAAGCATCTTCAAAAGAAACAATTTGGACGAGATAAATTGCACATGCTTCAAGGAAAAAGGGGAGTAAAGACTGCTGACAGAAGAGATCTCTGATAACAAGACAAGAATAAAATATGAGAAGATACGTCAAGATACGGTATGACTGAGGGGGGAGGGGGGGGGAAAACCTGCCTTCCTTTTTCTTATGTGATTTAACAAGAATCCCCTCCCCTAATGAGTCAGAAACTAAGGACTTAAGCTGTGGATTTAAGGCTGTGTGGAGATAAACTTTCGAACCAAAGCAATGTTTCAAGATGAAGCTGGAAAGCTAAGAGTTTTGGAATGACGCAGTTAAAAATGCCGTTGCCATTTTGGGAGGCATTGTTGGAGCTCTTGGGTCTGGGAGGAGAAAGAGAGAAATAGAGTTGTTTACATATCGTGGATCAACTTCTCGGTGGGACTTAAGAGCGACAAATGCCAAATTTATGATGGAAAGAGCGATGTTATCTACAAAGGAGATATATGGAAACCATCTGGACTTAGTGGAGGAACAGGAAATCCACACAGGATTATTATTTTGCTTATCGGCTTAAGGAGACTAACAGAAGAGATCGTAAAGGAAAAATAGAAATTATATGAACAAGATATGATGTGGAAACACCAAGATAAGACTGGATAGAATTACGAATTTTGTTTGGACTGATTGGGACTGATTTGGACATTAACGCAGTAATAAGAAGATGATCTGAATCCCCCTTAGATCTTGAAGTATGGGTTCCCCCAACAAAATTTAAAAATTTGGCTTTGTAATTCGGAATTTATGTGATGTGATTTAATTTGATGTGATTGGCCAGTTAATAAAAATTATTTTTTTAAAAAAACAAAAAACAAAAAGAAAAGAAAAGAGGAGTCTTCTCCATGGCAAATCCATCTCCATTATTCGGCTGTCAGGCCATGCCTCAGTAGGAGGGCAAAGCAGTCCTCCTTAAGCCATGTTGGTGTAAGGATGAATTCTCCCTGCCACAGGCATGGGATTCCATGAAACCCCAAGGGGATTTCCTTGCCTTACTTAGAACTTTAGCAGTGAAATATTAATTATCAAGGAAAGTGTTTACCGACTGGGGCTGGTGAGAGATGTAGTCCAAAACATCTGGAGGAGTACCAGTTTTTCCCCTTACAGAACTTGCTGCCCACCTCCTGATCATTTAAGATACACCTCGATGTGGTCCCATGTTTAAGTTTCAGCTATATAAACTGAATGAATGAATGAATGCTTAAACAGTGATGTTGTAAAGGCAAGTGGGGTAATCTGAACAGCTTTGACCCACTGTCATAAGCTGAGAAATCTGTTGTGATCTATGAGTTTCTTTATACCACCTCACCTTTTTTTTTAATGCAGTTGGCGGCGAACGTAATAAAGAACATTGGAATTTGACTTGGAATTCATAAAGTACCTACTTTCACACACACACACAATTTGAAATAGTATATGGGGCAGGGTGGGGGGCGAGAGGCATGTCAAGGAAAGTGGCAGCCCAAATCCTGCAAAGTAGGTAGGAGTTCAGTGCAATTTAAGGCACAAATACCAGGAGAGAAAACTTGAAACCACTTACTACTAAGGAAGATACAAGAGATGTTTTTCACCTTTAGTGGCCAGTGGATTAATGCAACTAATTCTAGAAAGGAACAGATACTCACCATTGCTCACCATACGCCTGGCTACTTCCCAAAGGACCAGTCCAAATGCCCAGATATCAACCCGTTTGTAAGAGTCAAAGCAGTCCACTTGGATGGTTTCATCTAAGACTTCCGGCGCCATGTAGCGCTTGGTACCCACACGGGGGTTGTTTCCTACATCCAACTGATTGGTGCTTTGGGAGTGCATGACTGCGAGGCCTGTAATTGCAAACAGAAGAGCTGTGAAGCCAGTGTTTGTCTTTCAGCTCGAGGGGAGCCTACCTGTTACCATTGCCATATATTTTTCAGCTACAAAGTGCCATCGTGTCATGGTTTTGAACCTGAGACCTCCTGCATGGTAAGCACTGGGATATGGCCCTCTTCCCTATACCTACTCTAAGAGATTAGGAAGGCCTTTGTAAAGCAACTCTAAAAAACTCTAAAAAACAACAACACCCAGTCGTAGCAAATCTACGCAGCGACAACACAACACCACTAAACTAGTGTTTATGTGGTGGGAATATATTGTGGTCCAGCAGACTGAGTGCTACATAGCCATTATCCTGTTCACACATCTGCTGTAAGGGGGGTGGGGATAAATCTTAACTCCCAAGGTTCAAGTTGAGCTTTTGAGGAAATCGATGGAACCAAAAGTGTGGCGAAGGCTAACGCAAGGACAACTGTGACCGTAAAAATGGGTCAAATCAAACACCTTCCAAAAATAAACCACAGACACATATGGTCACCAGAAAGTAAACACCTTAAAAAAAATACAGTATGCAAACTACTCTACACAGTTTGCATTCTGCTCCAACCACCAAATAGCTTAAAATTGACATATATTACACTGCAGCCTTCAAATAGCAGCAATTTTAAGTAAGTAAACTAACAACCACCGAAAAACGAAAGACAGTTTACAGTAAAGCAAAGGCCAGACAAACAGACCTTTCATGAGCCCATCATCAATATAAATATTGCTGGGCAACATGGAGCACTTAAAAGTGAAAACATCTTTACTTTGTATCTCAGATATGCCAATTAAATCTTTGTTGAAGGGGACAACTGTATACAGTAACTAAGCAGCCCCATATAAATTTAAAGGGATTGCAAAATCCATGCACATTAAGTTTTCAGAAAGATACAATCCTGCATGGGACAGGCAATCCAATTGACAGGCTATCATTTGGGCAGTGCAAATAATATATCACACATAAGGTCCCTTGGCTTATTCATAGTTTAAAGTGTCCTGTCTAGATGTGGTGAATACGGGGATTGCCCTTCTGACAGGAGACATAAGAGATTCTATGCTGCATTTTCTTTTTTAATATTAAAACATTTATTCAAAAGTTACAATGCAGCTTTGTCCACTGCCATAGTATCACAGAATGATCACTCCAATCTCAGCCCTACATGTGATAGTGCCAGTGCAGATCTGCAGTGCAGATGCTTCTATTACCCACAATCCCCATGGACCTGGGGTGGTTTTGCTCCCATCTAATGAGCAGTGCAGTATGGGAGGGCAAGGCAAGAGTGTGAGCATGACAATCCAAAAGCCAGGTTCATAGGCTCTCCTGCTTCTGCCTTAGAAGTGCCGTAAATCCCTGATGCCTCTATCACAGAATGGCCAACCCACACTTTAATTTAAGCAGTAGGTGGCAGTGTTAAACTGGACCTGGAAGGTGTTGGGAAATATCAACCCCAGCAAGACAGAACATCATCCCAAATGATAACAGGCTGGGCTCAAAGGAAGCTATAATCACAGTTGGACCCTTGTCCCAGAGCAGTACCAAGACTCTCAAGCTGAAACCTAGAACCACACCTAAGGGCGATGGCAGCGGTAGCAAATACTCTAGCTGCTGTCTTGAAGAGAAAAAATCCTTCATTCATGATGCCACTGGTGGTTCTTCCCCTCCTGGTTTTTTATTTACTCCAACACATATGTCTCTAAAACCATGTATGAAGGATATCCTTTACAGGGCTGTACAAACAACATCAGAAAATAGTATGCAGGATTCCGCAGACAGGAGTGAGACTTAAAAATGATGTGCGCCCTCTAGTGGATGAAGAACAATTCCCCCCCAAAATCAACTCTTAAATCCAAATAAAGAAAGGTCCTCAAGAATTGCATCGGGTTATTTGAGGACTGCATATTTAAAATGCAAAAAAGAAGGAGAAGGGAAAACCACTCACCTAGGTCTGCTATGCAACACTGTCCGTTTTTCTTAACCAGGATATTTTTACTCTTCAAGTCTCGGTGAGCAATGGCAGGTTTCCCTTGGGTCCCAAATATCTCTATGTGCAAATGTGCAAGGCCACTAGCTATAGACAAGACTATCCGCAGGCAGCTCACTGTGTCGAGCGTCGTGAGTTGCAGATAGTCATACAAAGAGCCCATCTCATGGTAGTGGGTGATTAGCCACAACTGAGTGCTGGAATTCCGAGAGGTCATATCTGAGGCAATAAACCCTGAAAGAAGGAGAAGAAACACCAGGTGAAAGATCAAGGGTTTCCTTCCCCCCACTATCTAAACTCTCTCCAGAATTAGGCCATGCAAGATGCAGGCTGCAGGGTCGTTTTCCTCAGTGTTAAATTCTAGCTTTCAAACCCACAATCTTAGCTTGTGGACTGAAAAGGTGTAACAGTCTACAAAATGGCAATGCACATACAAGTCCATTATTGTCAATACTCTGAACCCATGCCTACCAAGGCTTCAGCTGCACTACGCATTTAAAGCAGGATCACAGCTTCCTCCAAAGAATCCTGGGAGCTGTAGTTTGTTAAGGGTGCCATGAGTTGTTACTCCCCCTCACGGAACTACAGTCCTCAGAGTGGCTTAACAGTCAATCCTGCGTCCCAGGGAACTCTGAGAATTGTAGCTCCGTGAGGGGAACAGGGGACTCTCAGTTCTCTTAACAAACTACAGCTCCCAGAATTCTCTGGGGGAAAGTATGGCTGATTAAAGTGGTACGCTACTGCTTTAAATGTATGGTCTCTTCTGAATGTATGGTCTCTTCTGTATGTACTCCATGGGGATAGGGAACCTCAGAGCCACAGGGGCAAGCCACAAACCACAGCTCCTCTGAAGGACAAACCGCACAACAGCCTCATCCTGTGCTCTCCTCAAGTGGTTTCACCTGCCTGGAATGTGTCTTTAAAATGTGATACTTATTGCTTGCCTGGATGGACAGATACGATGCTAGTATATGTATGCACACATACATGGGGGGCATTTAGAAATTTTTGCATAGGTTGGAATGTACAACATTTAAGAACCGCATCAGTTGCTATGTCTCTGGTCCCAACCAAGCACCAGCATACAGTCCCTAGATGGTTGCCCATGACAGGATGAGGCTGGTGGGCTGGAAAATGTTCCCCATCTCTAGCAAATATAGTCTGTTTTTAACAGTCTGCTTCATCTTATCTGCAATGGAAATGTGTACTGAAATGACATAATGCTTAATACATAGGATTACACAGAGGTATACTTAAAAACATTTTTATCATGGTGCACATATGGTATTTGGCCGGTGGGGGAATCCTGCTCATGAGCATGGTTTTGCTAACAGAAAACCGAATGCAAGGATATATTTCTGCAGGAGTCAAGTTTTTCTTGATTAAGGTGGATAAAAACTTAGTTAAAAGGGGATGGAGAAAGCCTTGCACTACAGCGTTCAGCAGACTCAGGGTCCAGGTCTTTTTTAATGCCCCCCACGCCCTTATCTGTATACAAAAGCCATTAAGAAAATATCGTTCACCTAAAATGTTTTCATGTCTCAGCAACACAGTATTGTACAATTCCGTTTCCCTGAACCAGGACTTCTCGTCTCGGGAAGAAAATATCTTTACTGCAACATTTTCTCCTTGCCACTGTCCTCTCCAGACCTCACCGTATCGACCTTTCCCTAGAACAGGCAAACAGATACATGGGATTTGAGCAGCAGTCTTCGTTAAGCAAATAGTAGGATGGTTCCAGGCTAGACCAGAGCAGAGACTTGAAACTAAATCAACATTTTAAGGCACTTTAAAAACAAACCGTTCATGGTGCTCAGGCTCCAAGGCAAGAGATTCTCACTTCAGGATGTAGTTGGGTGGAGAGGAAACATAGCAAGGACTTTGGCCAAATATTACCAATAACGGAAGTTTTAAGACCAACTTCAGAGGCACATGGCTCTGAGATCAATTTAGGCCTTTTTCATGGTGGCCCCTCTTCTGTACAATTTCCTTCCAAGGGCTATATGGCTGACTCCTTTGGTTCAGAGGTTTACAGAAAGTTTTTTTCTTTAATACCCACTTGTTTTCCTTGGCTTTTAATGAAATGCTTCATTTTAGAGGCGCTAATTGGGTGTTTTGTTTTGTTTTTCTTACAGGTGTTGATTGCATAAAGTACATTTAAACCAGCTGTACCGTTGCAATTTTTATGTTTCTGTGTTTGTTTAACGAAACTGTGCATTTGTTATTAACGGAAGCAGCTTTAGGAAAGCTATAGGCTTGACAGCTAGCTCTGAAACATCTGAAATAAATAAATCCCTGGCTGTACTTCCCATATCTTTCTATTTCAGCAAGCAGGCACCAGCAGTTACTAAAGGCTTGGAGCACTGGGAATGCTGATATCAGTTCCACCAATACCCCGCCATAGGAACTTTGAAGATTCTGAGAACAGAGTCAGGTGCGTGTTAACTGTGTGGCTGCTTTTGGAAATTGAATCTCATATGCCTTATATTCTTACCATCTGCCCACAGTACTGCCTACCCTCCAGGAGTTTACCAAGTGGAGCTGCCATCCCCACTCACCCCCAGCCCTTGTACTGAAAATAATTCAACAGGTGAGGTCAAAGATTGGAAACTGTGGGCAAATGCATACACAGTACACACTCTACCACTGAGCAGGGGAGACTTGCTAACTGATTTACACATGAAAATAGCGTCGCCTGTTTGCCACATAGGAAGTAAAAAACATAATAACGGTAATAATGCATTGATGTATGTGGTAAATGAAGGCGACAAAGTAGAAGGGAGCAGTACGTGAGCTGGACACTGGGGACCCTGGGTTCAACCCAAGCAAACTAAAATAAACTTAATTCAACACAGTGCCACCTGCTTTCCTTGGCAGCCTCACACGACTGACGCTGGTCTCTCGTTTCTTTACCTCGCCTTTGGCACATGTTCATCAGCAACAGGTGTAATCCAGGGTAACAGGACACACGACACCTTTGAGGCTCTTGGCGTTACACAGAAGGGACTTCCTGTCCAAAGATTCCACTCGCGACTCAATACAGACCAGCCGCTTAACCATTTGGCCTCTCTTTGAAACACAGACACACCGTTTTTTAAAAGTGCAATCCTATACGTCTCTATTCAGAAGTAAACCCTTTTTGAGTTTAATGGGACTTACGTCCAGGTAGATGTGTACAGGATCGCACCCTTCTCCACAGCACGCACTCATACGTGCACACAACACAGAGGAATCCTCAGGGCCCTGTCCCAGGTAGAATAAGATTACTAACCCACACACTCCAACAGCGTAATCTGCCGGGCCACCGTTCTTTGTACCAGGAAAGGAAGGCCAGAGCCACTTCCGGATGTACAGGTATGGTCCAACAAGTCCTGTGTGAAAAAGAAGACCACATGTTTGGAACTAGAATTGAAATGGAACAGAAGCTGGCATTCTGCCACCTCCCTCCCTTTAATTCATTTATTGAAGGCATTGTTCTTCCATTTACATTGCACAAAGGGACCTATTTGTCTGCCGTTTGGAAGGCTTAATCCACTCTGCAATGGCCTCTGTACCTGTAAATTGCATCCACTTTGGCCCAAAGGGGAGGGGAGGCTATAGCTGTTTTCCTAGTGAATGGAGAGCACGTAGTTTTGTTTGTACAGAGCAGCTTGGAACACGAATTACAGATCAAATGTGAGAGAGCACGGAGTGACTCAGGAAAAAAATCGCAAATTAAAAAATGCACAGAAACAGATACAAGGTGGATCTACAATTTGCTCCCTGGTTTTCTGCACCAAAAAAGGGAACTCTTCCTGCCAGGGAACGGTTGGCTAATAATTCCAGACCTTCCAAAACAGTAATCTACATTACTTTGCAATTAGAGTACAGTGGTACCTCGGGTTACATACACTTCAGGTTACATACGCTTCAGGTTACAGACTCTGCTAACCCAGGAATAGTGCTTCAGGTTAAGAACTTTGCTTCAGGATGAGAACAGAAACCGTGCTCCGGCGGTGCGGCAGCAGAAGGAGGCCCCATTAGCTAAAGTGGTGCTTCAGGTTAAGAACAGTTTCAGGTTAAGTACAGACCTCGGGAACGAATTAAGTTCTTAACCCGAGGTACCACTGTATAGTTGATATATATTTTTAAAAGACATCCACCATCCAAACCAGTAAGAGGCTGAACTCCAGGGTTTACTGAAAACATATACGCAGCCATACATGTGTTGAAAAAAAAGTACATATAGGTTGTGTGAACACATGCTAACAAAAGCCCCCTTCAGGCATTGCAATGAAGAGTTCAAGTAACACATGGGTGGGGCATTGGGGAGACAAGGACCCCAATTACCAACTATTAAGAGAGAAAGTGTCTGCAGCAGGGAGTCTTCAGTACAGGTTTTCCTGGGTTCTAAAAAGGCACAAGAAGTATCCATTGGGATAGCTCTGTCGGTACAGCATGAGACTCCCAATCTCAGGGTAGTGGGTTTGAGCCCACACTGGGCAAAACATTCCTGCATTGCAGGGGGTTGGACTAGATGACCCTCGTGGTCCCTTCCAGTTCCACAGTTCCATGATTCTATGAACATGCATGAGATGCAGAAGGTTCTCCAACACAGACCTTTGCCTTCCACATGTTGGAAAGTGATGGGAACTGTGAAGGAGGAGGAGGGGAGCAGAGCTTGACACACTCACCCCCTGCTGGCCCCTCCTCCTCCTCAAGTGGGGTTATTCTTCATTGTAATGCAAATCTTCATTGTAATGCCTGAAAGCTTTTGTGACTGGCTTAACGCAGAGATTACTGAAATGTAATCCCCTTCTAACTGTCTATTCAGGTTTTAATGCAGTTTATCACCCAATTTGGAGAACTGCTCCTACTCAGCAGAGTTTTATATAATTTATGCCACTGGGGGAAGGTGGGGGCGGACTGATGTTCCCTCTTGGTTGGGAAGCTCATCTTTTTATAACTAGTTTATTAGAACTGTGGCATTTTGGAGTGGTGACTTCATCAAAAGGGGGGGGGGAGATATGAAGTTCAATAAACACTGTTTTAATTATTAATTATAATTAATTACATTATTATCATTATCATTATTTTTATTAGACTCACCCTTAAGCAAAAATACGTGTAAGAGTCCCTAAAAGGAATGCCACCCTTAGATACTTTTAATAGGATTTGATAAAGCAGTCAAAATAGAACTGTTTACGGCTACATGCCTACGCACAGTGACCAAGGAATAACTCAACACAGCTTATCTCTGAAAATAAATATATAGGGTTACAACTGTTAAAGCTCAAAGAGGTTACTGAAATTTGACTGCTTAGAAACTTCCTGTTTTGGACTTAAGCACTGAGTAGAAAACTTTTCTTAAAGCCACTCAGAATAACAAAATCTGTAACTAAATAAAGTGTCTGTGTGTGAGCACACCTTTGATATAGAGATATTAGCAAGTGTCATTAACTCAACAGGAAAAGGATTTGTATAATTCTACTACAATCTTGTACTAAAAAATGCATTTTAAATCACTCAGGTATAACCACAAGGTGGCAGCAAAACAATTTATATGTTCAGTTTTAGAGAATTTACCAAAGGAATGATGGATATCCTACTGATCCTGCCTTCAAAATATACAGTCATACCTCTAGCTGCGTTAGGTTCAGGTTGCGGATTTTCAGGTTGCAAACATGGCAACCCCGGAAGTGTATACTTCCGGGTTTCGCCATGCGTGCCTGCGCAGAAGCGTTCTGCGTGTTTCACGCATGCACGGGAGCGCTCTATTGTGTCACGCGCAGAAGCAGCGCTCTACTTACTTTTCGGACTGTGAACGGCAGCCTGGAACGGATTACATCCGTAAGTAGAGGCACCACTTGTACAGCAGTCTTGAGGCCCTTGCGCCATGCCAACACTAATATGTGTTCATGCTATCAACTGTATAAACACACCACTTGCACATCGTGGTTAACTCACTTCTAATTAAAGCACCAGAAGACATACAAGAATGAATGAGCTCAATCATCAGACTTCCTCCCTGTGTCATAATTCTCCCAGTAAAGCTGAACGTCTCAGACCCCTCTGCTGAGAATCAGAATCAGAAATGGGGAGTGCGCTCACGTCCTGTTTGCAGGATACCCATAGGTATCTGGTTGGCCACTGTGAGAACAGGTCAGTGGGCTGGACAAGGTTTAGTCTTAAGCCAACAGGGATCTTCTTAAGCGAGCATTAAAAATAATCCACAGAAGGTGGTGGTGGGAACAGAATTCAGCTCCTAATGACATTTTAGTTTTTAAGAGAGTGGGCAATGCCTACTCCAAGCTTATAAAAAGGTCGTTGAGAGGAGACTGTGCGTAGTGTTCACTTTTCACAAGTAACATTTTTGGCAGTCTGGTCAAAAAATAAAAACAGCAGAATGCTTTCATAGGCATAACAACAGACAAGATTTACTTACTGCCAGGGTGCTGTCACCAACGTTTGATGCTATGAGTCCCTCAATGGTTCCATATTGTGGATCCCTTGAATTGAGCCTTTCCATGTGGTACTGTTTCACTTTTCGGATGATCAGCAACGTCACTGCAGAAAATATCAGGAGCGCCAGAACTGATGCTACGACAAATATGATAAGTGTTTCCGTGGTGTAACCCACAGCTTCCCCTTGAAGTGGGTGCCCTTCACATAAAAACAAAAAGAAAGAACAGAAGGTAAGTCAAATCTTAAATGCTGGGAATTTTGACAAAAGTCCATTGAAAAGACAGATAGAAGGACACTCGCATGTGTACATTTACTGTAAATCCTTATTTTAAAAACCCCACACAATTTAAATGGAGAATTCTGCTGTCTCAGAAGGACTCGGTGTGCTGAAGGTTTTGGGGAGGAGGGAGATTCGGCACCAGGCCATCAAAAAAATGAGAAGCTATAACCTAGAAGTGTGAAATCTTTCTTTCCAGCTCTGGTGTTAACTCCAATATCTGGTAGACTCTTAAAAACAGCCCAGCAGGCTAAATGGGAACCCAGCGGGAGCTCTTGAACTTTGTGAGGCCAGCTTTTCCATGGAGACTTGCATTCTGTGCTCTGACAGAATACAATACACTATATTCCTTATTTTTAATTATGTATTTATTTTCTTACATTTATATTCTCCTTTCTGACATCATGGAAGTCCACATGGATTCCAACCGATCACCCATCCAGGCCAGGTCTGAACCTACCAAGCTTTTCTCAAACAACTGGACCCTGATGGTCCCACGGGTACCTCACAACGTGCCTCTTTTTTAGGGCCTTTCTGCACTTATCATTTATAAGACTAAATTCTGAACAGAATGCTTGGTTAACTTGAAGGTAGGCTATATGAATTTTGTATTGATTTGTAATGATTTGTTGGGTTTCTGGACCGTAATAAAGATTGATATAAGTGGTACAACTGCTCTTTGAGTTAATGTTTTCAAGAGTGAATTTGGAACCAATTGCCTGCATCTCTGGTCACATGACGTTGTTATTAGAGAGCGGTTTTCTTCTCCACACTAATGGTGAGTTGTGCCTGAACTGAGAAGAAAAGTTCCAGGGTTGTGGTCACACCCCTTAAGGACCTTATGTGGTAGCAACTATACCACTATGAATAGGAAGTGTGGAAGGGCCCTTGCACTTGTATCCCACCTGGTTTGTTACATTCATAGTCCCACCAGCTTCCATCTCATCTTCCATTTTTTAGATTTCAGTTTGTTCTTTGTAGAGTATAAGCTACTCCTGGTTCCTGTAGGGAGCAGTTTTGTAGCTGTGGAATCTCCCTGTGTTTTATAAAACCCTGATTTTCCAGTGTGGAGAGCCTCCACAGATACAGAAGCTTCTTGCATCAAGAACTCTCCAACTTGGGAGGCAAGATCTAGAACACTAATTCCTGCCACACCCCTCACATGCCCACTTACCCCTATCTGTAACGCCTGGAGAGGCCTATACACTTGCCTCTCACACAGAGATTGAGGTCCTTAATTTTCCAAATCATCACTATTGGTCAATATGCTTCCACACACCATGACCAACCTTTCCTCCCTTCTCTTCCATGTACAGTGGTACCTTGGGTTACAGACGCTTCAGGTTACAGACACTTCAGGTTACAGACTCCGCTAACCCAGAAATAGTACCTCGGGTTAAGAACTTTGCTTCAGGATGAGAACAGAAATTGCGTGGCGGCAGCGGGAGGCCTCATTAGCTAAAGTGGTGCTTCAGGTTAAGAACAGTTTCAGGTTAAGAACGGACCTCCAGAACGAATTCAGTTCTTAACCCGAGGTACCACTGTATTCCATTTCCGGAGATGTCACACACGTTCCAAGGCCACAGATCCCATAACATCATAGACCTCAAGTCAAAGACATTGAACTTATTATAAGAAACGCTTTGTTAATAATATGAATTTTGTTTCTGGAAGCCAGAGAATAAGACTTTCACCTTTCGTCGGCAGCTGTGCTGTGATGTTCATGTTACACAGGTTACCCTGACAGCATTCGACCGCTTGATCAGGGGAAGGAGGTGTTTTACATGTCATTTTCCCTTGTTCGTAGACTTGGAAGCAGCCCTTCTGATACACTTTAGCGCCATTGTTGATGCTCAAAGAGGCAAAGCACTGGTGGCCTCTGCAGCGGTCGCCATTCACACATGACGTGCCTTCACACACACAGTCATAGTTAATCAAGGTAGGTTTGTGCTCCTCATCTGCATGGGGGAAGAAGGAAGGAAAACACCATTTCATTAGGCGACTTACACATGTAACAAATGCATTATCATTTTTTGAAAAATAAAAATTAGTTTGGTTCAGTGGCTCTGCCAACTTTTGGCTCATTCTCCCCTCCGAGAGACATAGAATCATAGAACTGAAAGGGACCGCCGAGGGGCATCTAGTCCAACCCCCTGCAATTCAGGAATCACGGCATGTGGTTCCCCATTCAGTTTAAAACCATACCAGACCCTGCTAAGCTTTGCAAATGTGCCAGCAGTTTTATTGATGCACCACTAGGAGGAGAATGAGAAGAAACTGCAAGCTCATCAACATTTCACACTACAAAGAAGGCTGGTGCATTCTGATGACTTTATGCTTTTGAGTGTGTAAATCAAACATTTGGGGGTGGGGCTGTCTCTTCACAATGGGTGATATTTGTACACAAAACTGAACGGAGCTCAACAGCAACTAATACAAATTGCCACAAAGTCTTTATTTCCAAAGATTACAAATACATCAGCCTCTTTTAACAACTTCCAAGAGTTGGGAAGCACACTCTGGAAAGTTTTGAGCAAACCAAAAAGACCTCGGTATCTCTAAAATGCTCCCCCCCCCCCCGAAATATGCATGGCCCCACTCTTTAGGGAAGGGATGAGAAACCTTTTGGGTTCCCTGGGCAAGATCCTTACAGGGTTGGCCTCGCAGCCGAAACTGACAGGTGAGTGGAGGCACCAAACTGTCAATCACTTGAATTACATTGACATCAGATGAAAGGTGCTTTGAAGTCCCAAAGTTGAGCTTTCAAAGCACCTTGAAAGGTGCTGCCAAAACAAAAGTGTTTTCCCCTCCATTTGTTTTACCAAGGGATTCCAAAGCAAGCCCCTTCCTGAATCAGTTGAGAGGTAGGGGTTAAATTATGCTCTGATGACCGGGAAGCAGCAGACCCAGCCAAAACCAGATTTCACCCCACCAACCAACTGATGCTATATGTGGTTTGTGAGAAATGGCCTTGCAGGCCAACTTGGGGCACCCTGGAGGGGTCAAAATTGGCCCACAGGACAGAGGTTAAGGAGAAGTCCTGAAAACTCTTTTATTCTGGTTTTTGGCTTCACTGAGGTGCTGTTATGGCCATTTAAAAATAACTGTTCTATTGGCTGACATTTTTATGTTAACTGTTTTTACTGCCATTTTAAAACCTTGGGGTGTTATCCAACTAAGTCAGAATAGGCACCATGGAATCAATGAATTTAAGTAACTTAAGTTCATTTATTTCAATGGGTCCACTCTCAGTATGACTAGTATTGGATATCACCCTTGAATTTTAATGTAGTATTTTATTGATTTGTTGTAACCTTCTCTGGAAGAGTATACACTCTAAATGGCAGGCTAGAAACCCATTAAATAGTAATAAATAATACATAGCCACTCAGAATCTCTCTATCCTATAAAGGTGTCAACGTTGCTGATGTAAAACCTAATTACCCAATCACATTAGGCCTATTCTCTAGACTGCATCCCACACATCTTGTCAATTCAGATGACATGCAAACTATATTTAGCGAAGCCATTGATTTGAATCCAATTTCAAACCATAGTTTATGATCCTGGTTTGCCATCCACGCACAAACTGTGGTTTGTCAATTCAGATCCCTTTCCTTAACTGCGGTTTTCAACATCATCTGAAGTACGCTATTTGTGCAAAACTCTAATGGCCAGCACAACACAGAGAGCCTAGGACTTGCCGATCAGAAGGTCGGCGGTTCGAATCCCCGTGACGAGGTGAGCTCCCGTTGCTCGGTCCCTGCTCCTGACAACCTAGCAGTTCGAAGGCACGTCAAAAGTGCAAGTAGATAAATAGGTACCGCTCCGGCGGGAAGGCAAACGGCATTTCCGTGCGCTGCTCTGGTTCGCCAGAAGCTGCTTAGTCATGCTGGCCACATGACCCAGAAGCTGAACGCCGGCTCCCTCGGCCAATAAAGCGAGATGAGCACCGCAACCCCAGAGTAGGCCACGACTGGGCCTAATGGTCAGGGGTCCCTTTACCTTTTACTAATAGCCAGCACAACACACTGCCTATAGGAGATTTTATGCTTCTATACTCTTCCTTTCTAGTCCAGATGTTCCTGAGAAAGCAGTGCTCAATCCTATCGTAGCAGTTTGCATCTGGAAAGCAGCCAATCTATCACTTATCACTTTTGCAACAGGCTAAAAAGGCAATAGCAGTCAATTGTTACACAAGAGAATGCATGTGTATACAACAAATACTCCACCCAAAGGATAAACCAAAATCTTATCTTTTTTTATAACTATTTCAGGAGGAAAGCAAAGTTTGCTAGTTTTTATGCAAGCAACCAGCCCGAACACATCTAGCAGAAGTGGATTTTCAAATAGAGTATGGTTGAGGAGTCACTGCTTTTAAAAATGTACAGACTGTATTACAAATTAATTAAGAATCACACAGAACAGAGAGAAGCAAAACAATATCCAGGTGTGCTTTGGTCAGTTTTCAACACAAATCTCACCTTTGCATACCAGGCAGATCTTTTCATTCATTAGCAGTCCTATGGACTCCCAACCAGCTCTTATTTGTATTTATTCATTAATATATAGCTTTAAATCTGATCTAATATATGTACACATTGGGAAAGATTATGATGCCGCCTGAAAGGGACACAGTGTTCCCTTAAACTTTCCAGGACACACCAGCTGCTCTAAAATCATTAGTCTTACCATTTGGTGTGTGTGTGTGTGTGTGTTTTCATGTGTATGTGTGCACACATGCTAGGTATGGTTGCACCTTCAACAGGTTTGTGTGCGAACACGGATAGAAGACATAAGATGAAGCGCATGCTCCCCATGACACCATCCCCTTTTGGCCATTCTACTGGCATATAGTCACCAGCAGAATGGCTCCTGTATCCACTGTATCTGGCATGTTCTACCAGGTTATATTCCATGTAGGCAGCATAGCTTGACGTCCAGTGGCACAGCGGAGCTTCCACCAAACACTACAGCTCAGGGATGTGGAATCAGTGGCCTTGTGCTGTTGGACTGCAACTCCCATCATCCCTGATCACTTGCCATGCTGGTTGGGGCTGATGGGAACTGCAGTCCAGCATCATATGCCAGGCCACAAGGTGCCACCATCCATAATAGAGTCTCTTAGCCAAAAGGATCTCCAGGATTATGCCCTAAAGCTCCAGCTGTTAAATTCTTTCAGCCACTATTCAATACCTTGCAAGATCAGTTGCCACACCAACCAAGGCACATAACTAGCCTTCTAAAAAAATTTTGTCGTTTTTTAAACACACAGAGACACATATATCACATTTGGAAAACGTTGAGAATATTGCTGGAAGCGAAACAGATATTTAGCACAGTTATATTTTTATATAACAAAATGATTGAGCATCCTCTGGAAATGGTGAAAGGAAAGCCATTCAAGTCAACTTGTCTTGTTAGCAAAGCAAAGCAATTTCTTTCTTTCTTTTTTTTTCAATCTAGCTTTAATAGCAGCCATACTGGCTTAAACAGGAGGGGGAAAATAGCATATGGTCACTAAGCAAAACAAAGCTAATTGCACAAAGCAGCATCTAAAAATAATTCACAGCATGGACCCTGGTTTTCAGTTCCAGCACAGGTTTTATTTTCGCGTATACAGCCTGTAATTCAAATGGGCTGTTGTTGTTTTCTTTAACGGCAGTTCTACCACCACCAATCATTCCAAAACACTTTTCATCTAGAGAAAGGCACCTCCACTCCATTTCAATACACAAATTGGAATATCCATCTCAAGCTGGGGAGTAATTAGAACACAGTTCAGGCATTCATATGTTCTAAGTCTTTTCATGATAACTGAATTCATGTGCAATGGATCAGGTATTGATATCGGGGTAGGGGGAATGGGTCTGATCTATCCATAGAAAATTCTGGCCATCTAACAACTTCTTCTAATCATTAGATCTGGATTGGTGTCTGATTGCAGTGGTGGGTAGGGTGAGAATCAACAACCCCAGGATTGCAAACATTTATGCATTAAATACAAATTATTCATTTGGGAGAGACTGAGCTACAGTCATCAGTTTATTATAAAATACTGTTCCTAACATTGTCTTGAGACCTGCAAACATTAGCCAAAGTTCAGGCAAGGAGACTTTTGGGAAGACTGGTGGCACACCACCAAAAACCTAATTCCTTCCTGCAAACCCATCCTTGGGAATATACATTTCAGATTAAGCGGCTCCTGGGTGGAACACCTAGGCAAGGGAATGGAATCACAGCAGACCACTGCAACCAAACTCATTTCCCACTCCCAGGCTTAGGAGGCTGCTGCCACACAGCAAGGTAGATGGGCACAACCACTTTGTCTCTGTTATAACTTTGCATTTTATGAAGGATATAAGAATTTCTGAACAGGAAATGCATTCACCAATGGTAAGAGGAGCCCTGCCAGATCAGACCAAGATCCTCTCTTAGCCCAGCATCCTGCTCGCCATCGTGGCTGATCCAACGCCAAACGGGAAGCTCACAAGCAGGAATTGATGGCAATGATCTTAACATAACCATAACGAACCATTAGATAATGACATTTCCCCCCCCACCCTTTGATCTTGGCCCTCAGCACCTTGGCCAGCCATCCAGACCAAAGGTGCACAAAAGCTGCCAAAACATCTACCCACAAGAGAACCAATGTGATCTTTCAAAGCCAATTTTCTCTTGATAACAAAACAATTTTACACGTTAAAAAAAATTCATATGTGAACTTCCACAGGATATTTCTGATTCCTTAGGGTTAGGGTGAACCTTCTTCTCTCCCCACCCATTTATTTGACGGTGAAGTTGAAACACAACTGGGAGATTCTGCTTTTACAGATTAAAAGGGTAAAGGTAAAGGGACCCCTGACCATTAGGTCCAGTGGTGACTGACTCTGGGGTTGCGGTGCTCCTCTTGCTTTATTGGCCGAGGGAGCCGGCGTACAGCTTCCGGATCATGTGGCCAGCATGACTAAGCCACTTCTGGCGAACCAGAGCAGCACACGGAAACGCCGTTTACCTTTCCACCAGAGCGGTACCTATTTATCTACTTGCACTTTGACATGCTTTCGAACTGCTAGGTTGGCAGGAGCAGGGACCGAGCAACGGGAGCTCACCCCATCATGGGGATTCAAACCACCAACCTTCTGATCGGCAAGTCCTAGGCTCTGTGGTTTAACCCACAGCGCCACCCGTGTCCCTATTAAAAGGGTACAACAGGCCTAATCCAAATTAGGCAGGACTTTCTACTCTGCTTTGTCACTATTCCCTAACTGGGAACTCTTTTCACATTCAGTAAATACACAGGAAAAACAAGAGTGTGTGCCAAGACAGAAAATGAGCATAAGCAAAAAGGATAAGTTTTTAAAGTGTGCATGAATGCTACAAGCTGTGTCATAACTGCTAGGGTAATAGGGCTTTGCAATGTCCACTGTGTAATTTTGTGTGCCATTTATTAGTTCAGATGCTGGGTCAAGACAAGTTACGTGGCTGTTTGAGTTAGCACATTCCAAAGAGTAGTGGCATGAAAATCACAAGTGGAAACCAGTAGCCGTTACAGCTTCCTGCCACCATGTTAAAGACCAGGTGTTCTTTAAAAAATAAAAAAGGAGGGAAGGAAAGGACCACTCCACACATTTAAAGCACTATATTCATGGACAGTCCATCAATCTTTACCAGACCAGACAAACAGCAGCATTAACAGCAACATATACTACATCGGCACCAAGGTGTAATGTGTAATATTCATGGAGAAACCTGGGAAATGTAGTTCCAGGTCTGCTGACCACACAGAGGTTAGGCTTCTGGTAGCCTTAACAAACTATAGTTCCCAGGGTTATCCATTACTGTGGTATAATAGTGCTTTAAATGTATGGCGTGGATGTAACCAAGTAGGCTATGTCCCAAATAGGGCTGTCTGGTAAATAAGTGCCTATATGGACAAAAGCAAGTTAAGAAGAGCTCTTGCACACTATAAATATATTTGAGGTCACTTCGTTATTTCACCCTGCCTATGAGAACAAGAAAGTTCAACAACCCAGTCTTAAAAGGATATACAGTAGTACCTCGGGTTACATACGCTTCAGGTTACACACTCCGCTAACCCAGAAATAGTGCTTCAGGTTAAGAACTTTGCTTCAGGATAAGAACAGAAATTGTGCTCCAGCGGCGTGGCAGCAGCAGGAGGCCCCATTAGCTAAAGTGGTGCTTCAGGTTAAGAACAGTTTCAGGTTAAGAACGGACCTCCAGAATGAATTAAGTACTTAACCCGACGTAGCACTGTAACTTAAGTAAATGAACAAGGCAAGAGCACATAGGCCATGGTTATGTTGCAAGGCCCAAGGTCAAGATGTCAACAAAGGAAGTGTGTGGGAGGGGGGTGAACCCTGTAAAATGTCATGGATTGTTCCACTACCCCCCAGTTCATTCAGAACAGACATAAATTTCCTCCCTGTGCACAGAATGCACTTCTTAGAAAACACCCGCACAAACATCTGCTTGCTTGCAAATGGAAAGAAAGAGATAAAGGACAAGGCCAGGGCAGTGTCCTCAATAGGCTAGTTTTCCAAGAAGTTGATAAGGGCACTTCCACACAAAAGCAATTGCTACGTACATCCTGGGAAGCTACAAGTCCTAGATATTTTACTTAAGAGTTCAAATGGACTCCACAAAAAGCGTAGCCGTGGTCCTAACCAATAAGAATTACCGGTGGGTGGGTAGCAGGACCCCATTCCAGTTCCTGGACCAAATGCAGATATGTTGAATCTGGAGGGGGGCAGGGTTGGGGCTTTCCCTTCCCATAGAGTTGCTCAAAGTCCCACAGCACCTTATAAGCAAAGCAAGCTTCGCACCTTGAGACATATGAACTAATTTATTCAGGCCATCACTAAAGAATAGCTCTAACTTGTGTTAAAATCCTTTATCTCCCCCTAATGATGGTTTTTGTGACCAGTTCACTCTTTTGAAATAGTTTTCCTGGCATTGCTCCTTGAATCTTGTCAAGGAGATGACAGACGGCCTTCTCAATAGTGCTGCCCGCCCTGTGGAACTCCCTCCCATCAGATGTCAAGGAAACAAACCACTATCTGACTTTTAGAAGACATCTGAAGGCAACCTTGTATCGGGAAATTTTTATGTCTAATGTTTTACAATTTTTTGTGTGCTGTAAGATGCCCAGAGTGGTTGGGGAAACCCAGCCAGATGGGGTGGGGTATAAATATTATTATTATTATTATTATTATTTCACAAAGATTTTTGTCTCTCTGCCCTTCGGCTGTACTGGCAGAGCTGACAGGGGCTGTAGTCAAATAGCAACTCAGGATCCAAGCTTTAAAGAGCTGAGTTGGATTTTGTTAATCCACAGAATAGTGCCTCTTACTGAGGTCAAGTAATGCCTGGCTTTTCAAGCACGAAGAATCTATACAGATAACAGAAAGACTGCATAATGGGTTTCACAAGACGTTCTTGGGACTTTCAAAGACTTTCGCCTGTACGTTCACCTCTGACCAAAGCAAGCCTGCAGGCAAAGCATAAGTCCTATCACTAATTGAAAGGGAGGGGAGATAGGAAAGCAGCTCTCCACGCAAAAAAATTGAACATCTCAAGACAAAAACAAAACATGGAAGGGATGCTTGACTCATGCTGATCCACATTTTCCATCTACTTTCTACCCTAACTTTAAGGACAGGCCAAGCGTTCAATGCTTCAGTTTTTGGGACATGTTTTCCTCTCAGTTTTGCAGCTGAAAAAAAATGGTGTTGTGTCAGTGATCTATTTATACAGCTAGACAGGCACACTGAGGTTGAATTACCTCATCTTCCTCCCCAAATGGTTCTCTTTCAGGAAAATCATTACAGCAGCAGCACTCAAGAGTCCACAGCTACAATCCCCTCATTTTGTTTGAGAAGTTCTATCATACTAGAACGGCCAACTGCAGGGTAATAAAAAGGGGAATAATCCCACTCATCTTGAAATTAACCAGCTCTCTTAAAGCAATGTTGCATACACATATTATTCACTGTACATTTTAAAAAATAATATTTAGAACATGGGTAGGGTTATCCCTCTGGTGTGTTTTTTTAAAAAGCAGCAATGTATTTAATTTCCAAGTAGCTAAACCACAAATACATAAAATGTTAACAAATTGATTTTAAAAAAGAAGCCAACGTTTTATTTCTGAAATGTGTGCCGTTCCTTTTGCTGAGGTAACATACACAATTGTATGTGGCCATGTGTGGCGATTCTACGTCCTCTCTCAGAGCTATAATTCCCAGAGTTGTTTAACAGGCAATTCCTCTTCAGAAGGAACTCTGGAAATTGTAGCTCTGGAAGGGAAATACTAGTCTTCTAACAACTCTCAACACCCTTAACCACAACTCCCAAAATTATCTGGGGGAAGCCATGGAATACCACCAGAGTAATAGGCCCTGTTCTGTGTATACTCATGACCATAGGTTTTGCAGCAGAGATTAACTTTCCTTTCACGCAGAAAGAAGCAAATCTCCGTAAGTCTGTCTACTTCTTTCTGCAGCTTTTGAACCTTTCTATCAGCATCTTCTAATTCCAAATATGGAATCAAGCAAAAAGTTGGTGGTAGAAGGGAGTTCCTGTAGAGAAGATCATGCTATACTATAACCTTCTAAATCAAAGATTTGGGGGGGGGGTTAATTTCAGGAAGCAGCAATCATTTTTGTAGCCTCCCTTAGGGAAGACTAGCAGAAGTTCCCTTAGGGAAGACTAGCAGAAGCAGAAGTTAATGTGCAAAAAAACCCTGAAACAAACAAACAAACCCATGCTTCTCTCTACTAACTCAAGTTAGTACCATTTATGTATTTAAAATATTTTGAGACAGCCCTTTCAGGGTGGCATACAGTAAACATACGAATTTAAAGAAGAAGTACAAACACAATAGAATCTGTCAGACAAGCAACAGGGGACTAAAAGGACTAAAAGCCAAAGAGACTTTAGCACAGTGGTGTCACATTATAGAGAAGAATTTCATTTTGCATATATGGAAGCCAGAGGAAAGACTATGGGCAATGAAACCATAGCCTACAGTATGCAGTGGTGCAAAAGCAGACATATATTTCATTCAGAAATCTTAGTACATCTCAGCAAGAGATTCACCAACAGGTTCATAATGAATAATCTTACTCTGGTGCCACATAAATGAGGAACCACACACTGCTAGCTATCTAAGTGGGCTTGTCAACAGTTTGCAGCCACTATGGAAATAAATTTGTTCTCATTTTCATTTTCTTCCCTTTGGATCTGACATTAACACACCTACTTATTCACCCACACTTCTATATGAAGCAAACAATGAACCGAACAATGGAAAGAGAAACAAAATATGAACAAGGGCGAAGTCTATAAGGAAGTATCAAACTGGAACATGGGCCAGGATAGGGTGAAAGAGGAAGCATTTGCCCAAGATTTAAAATGCATAGACAGAGATACTCTAGAGGGGCTTTGAGAGGGGATTAATATTTTTTGCTAGTGCAAATTATGTCAACCAAGTATTTTTCACAAGACATTATTCCGCCATCTAATGAGACTCATTACATAAATATATAAAGGCAACCAACAGATGTTCTCTTATTAGCTTTAATGCTGATACCTTGCTACTTTTAATGTGAGGATGGTGGAATAAGAGAGTCTGGTGAAGGGTAGATAATAATTTTTTGTAATTATTATCATTAAATTGTGAGATTTACAGGTTTCAAATCTGGCCCATGAAGCCAGAAAGGTTCCCCAACTGTGGTTTAAAGGGATTTATTTTGGTGGGGGGGGTGAGCAAAGCAAGCAAGTGTGCAGCCCCTATCCTTGTAAGAACTTTCTGTCCCTTCCCTCACAAATATTCACACTCAGGAGACAGCAAGTGTGCCGCAGAAGAAGAAAAGTACTTGGGTGGTAGAGTGAATGTCAGAGGGAGGAAAACACACTTTGTCCTCTATTCCCTCTCCAAATTTATGGTACCCACTACTGTACTCCAAAATTTACAACACACACAAAAATCCTGTAGTTTCTGGCTTCCTTGCTCCATATTTGCACTTTTCCTCCCAACAGCTTGGCTTCTTGATTGCCCCATACAAGAATGTATGCAAAAACTTGGCATCTGCTCCCTGTGACTGATGAACAGCCACAGTCCTTCTGTGACTCGTCAGCCACTAAAATAACCAACCCGGGTTTTATACCCCCCTCATAACTTACCTTCCATGCTGGGTGAAGGAAAAGACACCATTACTAGAAGAGGAATAAGCAGAAGTCCATTTATCATTGTAGACCTAGGGAAAAGGAAAAAAAAAAGAAAGATTATTGCTTTCGAAATAAAGAGAGAACTAC
Organism: Podarcis filfolensis; assembly: GCF_964270895.1. Classification (NCBI taxonomy): domain Eukaryota; kingdom Metazoa; phylum Chordata; class Lepidosauria; order Squamata; family Lacertidae; genus Podarcis; species Podarcis filfolensis. Next base: position 31,868,909 of record NC_139604.1, on the reverse strand, counting down.
TTGACTCAACTGCATACCTAAGATTAACACTGCCAACTGCCTGAGCGTCAATTGCCACTTGTTGGGTTTACCAAGACCCCAACTCTTCTCAACAACGATCTCTTAAGACAGACTTCAAGAGCCTTCGGAAGAGGGTAGATTCTGCAAGGGCAAAAGAGAAGAAAAAAGGCTTCTTCCTGAACCGAAAAGCTAAGTGTGTTCACAAGTCAAAAAGGGAGTATACATGTCCACATATCCTTGGCCTTTTCCAGTCAAATACATAAGTCCAAAAGCGGTTTGAAATTCACATCACAATGACAGTATCAGAATATTTGACCTGGGAATATATCGCAAACCGTGTTCAAAACTCCAGGGAGTGATGAGATCGCTGTCTGCTGCCTTCCCTTCTGACTCCCCTTCCGTCTGGAGGAGGAAGAGTTCCAGCCTCAAGAGTGAGATAGGTGGCTGCCTGGCCTGCCTTCCCTTTCCCCTCCCCTTTGCTCAGAGTGAGATTGCTGCCTTCCCTTTCAGCTCCTTTCCCCCTCCCCTTCCCTCCAGTGGATGAACAGTCCCAGCCTTGGCATTTCCCCCACAACCAAAGTGTCCTGCTCCCTCTGTCTCCCCTCTCTGGCTGCTCCACTTGAGCTCAAGTGGGAACAAGCTCCCGTTTCGTTTCTACCCTTGGCTGCTCCTCATCTCTCCTCCTCTCCCCAATAGGTGGAAGGAGGACAAGGAGAGCTCATTGGTCCTCCTGCCCTCCCCTCCCTGGGTCCTTTCCCCACAGGGTGAGGAGTCACCTCAAAATGGGGTTTGGGAGAGAGTGTATAGGGAGGGGAAGGCTTCTCCTTATGAGACTCTGGGTCTGGGGGTTCCCGCTCCAGCATCTCATTCTTCCTCAGCTGCTGCTTCCTCCCCACCTCTCTCTGTCTAGGTAGCAGTTGCAAGGACGTTACCCCATTCACCTCTATGTAGTTCCATCCTTATTTCAGATATCGTGATATATTTATATGTCACAATGTTTAGCTGAAGATATATCACAATGATGAAAACCGGATTATCACCCAGCCCTACCAGCCAAGAAGGTAATATGAATAGGGGCTTTCACAAGCATGTAATAATTTATTTTATTGGAAAATTGCTTGTATTGAGTTGTCAAAAACGTACAACAAACCAAAAACAATATAAACAAAGAAATTATCTACAACAGCATTTGGAGTGGTATTACAAAAGTTCATATCACAGAATATCTGAGCAAGTGCTCAGTGATTCAGAATAGAATTCAGAGAGTATGTCCCAATAAAAGCAAATGTTCGTAAACAGAATGCAAGCCATTTAGATATGCCCTACGCAATGTAACCTGACTCATTGTAGGTTGCAGTAAATGTCCATTCTTGTTTACATAAGAAGTAAAAAGCCACCATATTGCAACAGATTCGTCTTCTTTACTTTTTTCACTAACTGCTGATTCTGTTAAGCTAATCTTTCTGACAACATGTCCCATGTCAGCCAGCCTTTTATAGACAATCCAGCCAACTTGGTCTGCTATCTCAACTAGTGAAGTATCTAATTTGAAGAAAACCAGGAAAGTTGCAGTGTGCCCAGTATCTGCTTCTATGTGAGAGGTGCACTAGTCTTGTATAAACTGTGCAGTCTATAAATGCCTTTAAATATTGGCAATATTTAGCCAAATGTTTGAGATATTTATGCTCTAGTATGGGTATCAAAGGGGATTCATATGCCACCAACCATTTAGCCTAACTTTTCAGAGTTCTAATTGAAGTTCTAGAAATGGGGTTTCAATAACAAGCATGTATTATTAGGTCTCCAAACGAAATGTCTGGTATTGCTTGAGGTGATCAGCTTGCCGACCCAGTATATCAATAAAAAGGACTCCAGTAGGAAGCCATGCTGAATTGTATGTGGCATTAATATTCTATCAGTCAATACTGTCCAACAACATCTGGACAGCCATCGGTTTGTTCTAGAATGTTAAAATTGGGAGAAGAGAGGAATCTGTATCTGTCAGAGATGTCATTCCACAAAAGCAGTTCCAAACAAGTGTGACTTTCGTGAGTTGTTGCACCAGTGATCTTAGCATAGCCTCTGGGGAAGGAGGGCACACCCCACCCAAAAACTATGACAGCTAGCTATATCTTATCTGACACAATTTCTAAGAGGCAAGTCGGTGAGCTCTGAATTGGGATAGGCCCTTGCTCTTCGCCCTTTCTCACTAGGGGTCTAACCCACTCACCACTGTGGTCGCTGGCAGATTACAATCCAGACTGAGAAAAGTGCTCTCTCTCATTTCTCATAAGATGGGCTGAGAGCCACTGTGCCTTCTTTTTTTCTGATGCACAATAATAAATTATTATCTCTCCCTGAGAAGCTTGACAAATGCACACACATCTCTGTCAACACTGGAAAACCACTGGCGGGATAAGAGCAAATTGATGCTGTTTGAATTAGCTCCTATGCTTCCCAAATTGCTTGCGTGACAGCACTGCATAGAACCTCAAGGGGAGGAGGAGAAGGGGGCTTGGCAAGGAAGATGGCAAAACTGCATCCATCATGAACAAGTCCCACTCACCTTCACAACCCACCCACAAGTTACTGTGTAATTACTTCACAAAGCCACAGATGTCCCAACTATAAAAATACCCCAGCAGCAGTGGTTTAAGTGTTTTTATAGCGCAAGGGCAGATAGGCCTTAAATTAGCTCCCATCCCAAATCCATACTCCCCACACAATTCAAACACAGTTTACTTTAAAAAACAAAACAAAAAAACACCTACCTCTCCTCTGTTCCCACAACATTCGGGCATGAAACAAACAAGAACACAGCCCTCCCACTTTCTATTTTCAGGTAAAGGCCTTACCTCTGTGACAAAGGGCATGGTTTGCATGTGAAAGGCTGCAGGTTGAGAACCCAAAAAGACCGGGCATTGACCCTTGTTTGAAACTCTGGAGAGTTCTGCCAGTTGGCATAAAAAGTAAGGTAAAGGTAAAGGGACCCCTAACCATTAGGTCCAGTCGTGACCGACTCTGGGGTTGCAGCGCTCATCTTGCTTTATTGGCCGAGGGAGCCGGCGTACAGCTTCTGGGTCATGTGGCCAGCATGACTAAGCCGCTTCTGGCGAACCAGAGCAGCGCACGGAAAAGCCGTTCCTTCCCGCCGGAGCGCTACCTATTTATCTACTTGCACTTTGACGTGCTTTCGAACTGCTAGGTTGGCAGGAGCAGGGACCGAGCAACGGGGGCTCACCCCGCTGCGGGGATTTGAACCGCCAACCTTCTAATCGGCAAGTCCTAGGCTCTGTGGTTTAACCCACAGCGCCACCCGCGTCCATAAAGGTACTGTGAACTAAATATATACTGTACAGTATAAGGCACTTTTCTCTGTTCACACTAGTTCTTGTATCTTCCCCTCCCTCCTGTAACATCAAGTCAGAAATGAATTTGCTATTTGTTTCCTCCTCTCCACGGAGAGCAGCTTTTTTTTAATGAACTCCAGAAGATGGCGATTAGATTTTAGTGTTCTCCGAAGGTCACATCCCAGAAAGAACATCAGCATGTAAAGGTGGTTCCAGACTTCATTCAGCTTTCTAGGCACAAATTGGTGAAGAAAGTATTGAAAAAAATACAGAAAGCACCAAATTGCCCACCTGATTGCGAAGTTAAATAGGGGAATCCATCCAAAAGGAAAGTAAGCAAGTGAGAGATATAACCTCTTTGGTTAAAAGATGCATGGCTTTGGCTAGAATGATTATGAGCCATGATCAGGCATGCCATCCATATGCTGTACAATATACATTTTAAGCAACTATAGTAATATATATTAATGATTTATATTAGAAAGACTACAAACAAAATATGGAGTCCAAGGAGATACAAGGGATTTCAGTGCAAACCCAACTGATATAGCAAAAGTCGTGCAAATTCCTTTGTGAAAGAAAGCCTTATTTTCGTTTTAGATATCTAGCAATACTTTTTCGACTCTTTAAAACCAATCAGGCTTTGGCCTATATGCTATCTAAATGCTGTTCCTTCAAATGCTGCACAAATAATTACCAACTAAGACACAATGGGTAATAATACCCAATGTAAATCATACTCAGAGTAAGCCCATTGAAATAAACAGACTTAAGTCCACTGATGATCATTGGGGCTACTCTGAGTCATCTAGTCCAACCCCCTGGCAAATAGCCATTCTGGTGTGGCAACTGTAACCTAGGTTTAGGGTGCCATTTGACACCTAGCTTATATATCTAAATTTCTAACACTGAGGAGCCTAACCACAATCCTGGATTTGGAGAACACACTAAGCCAAACCATAGCTAGTTGCCACTGCACCAAGCTAAAAGGTCAAGGGAGGAACAAAAGGAGTGGAAACTCATATCCGGAAGCCACCAAAACTACATGGAACTGGTAAATCATAATTTAGCTTACTGTGCTGTGTGAACGAGGCTAATAAATACAAACTAATGGTGGTTTTTATGCACCTGGAGAAATTATCAACACAGCTTTCATTGTTGAGTTGCTGCACAGATTTCGTAAGAACAGCAACAAAAAGAATAAGGAGGAATTTGCAATATCAGCTTGCCTGAAATTCAGATTCTCTGTCCCAGGGATATGGAATGAAATACTATTTGTCTTATCAATAACCTTCCTTTTAATCAGAACAAATGGTTTAAGCAAGAATTGAAACAAGAAGGTCGACAACATTTCTTGTCTTGGTTCCAAAGAAAACAAAGATAAACTAAAACGCTTATTTTCAAAAAGAGAGTTCAACTCCTTTCTACTGTACGAAGTTCTCTAAAACAAGCCAGCATGCTGCCTAGGCAGTTGACAGCCCACCAAGAAACTTTTGGAAGGGATGTCAAGATCTCTTCCTGGCTGCCATTTTGCTCAGAGAAGGCAGGATCTGATGTTATGACTGTTAATTCAAGCTGGTTAAAAATAAACCTTGAAAGAAAGCCTATTGATTTTAAACACACACACACACACACCAACTCCACGCAAAGAGATGCCAAGAATTTCAGACAAAAAAAAGTGAGGTTCCGCCGCTACCTTTCCCTTAGATAAAAAGGAAGCCCTTGGAAAGGATGATTGTTAAAGAACGGGAGATTAGAATTATGGATGTTTGGAGAAGAAACACAACCCTCTGGACATCAGTTAATTGAGCAGCCCTCTTCTGCAGCAGGCTGGGGGAGAAGGGAAGAGGGAAGAGGGAAGAGGAAGGGGGTCAAAGATATAAAAGAGGTGGCAATGAACCAAGACTTGAAGCTTGAGAGATTCCTTCAGTCCTGCTTTCTATTCCTAATAGACACAACCTTTAGATATAGTATCTTAGTAGAGGCGCCCCAACTCTAACCAACAGGATTACTTACCCAGCTTTGATTTCCTATCTTGCTTGCTTTGAATTTAAATATGAATACTTCCATCTTAATGTAGCCATGGCTGTTATGTGTGTGTACAATTCCCACCCACCCTCTCCCAGGAGAGACTTACAAGCAGTCCAATAAAACCCATCTTGAATGCACACATTCAATTTTTCCCCGCTACCTTGCTATGGCCTCTTAATCAAAACTAGTTTTCTACACACATTGCAAAAAAAAAACACCCAAAAAACATAACAGACTACTTTATACCAAACACTTTTTCAAGTCTCAAGGCTTGGATTCTGACAAAAGCGGCTTCTGTTAAAAGAAACAGTGTTGTGCTCACAGGAGAGACCCTTCTGCGACGGCCACTCGCTTTCCATTCATGAAGTGACGTTAGAATCCAAGCTGCATACGTCACTCAAGACACAAATATTAGATAGTGGCATTCCTCACAAGAAAAACAGCACTGTTGCTATCATCTGGCTCCCCCCATCACGTTTTAGATATCTCTGCACACACAAATCTATGAATGATTTTGTTTTAGAAGATTAGCAAACAACCTTCAGTAGCTACAATTGTGCAAGATTACCAAAGCTAAACCTTTAGTATTGCCTCACTGTGTTGGCTTATATGTCTGCACTACACAAAGGTTTTGAGTAACTTGTTTCGTCAACTCTCTAAGCTTTGTGTAAAGCTATATACCTTGTTTGCATTGCTAGCAATGTTTCCATCTGATGAAGCAAGGACATATGATGAGGTGGACTCTGGTCCACAAAACCGTACGCAGTAATAAATTTGTTTAGCCTTTAAAATGCTACTTTGTTCTTTTTTCAGTTACAGACTACAAAAAAATTATCCCTCTGGATACAGTTAGAAAATTGTATAAAACTGCAGCTTTAAGAGTTTTTTGGGGGCGGGGGGAACCCTCTAACCCAGGGGTAGGCAACCTAAGGCCCGGGGGCCGGATGCAGCCCAATCGCCTTCTCAATCCGGCCTGCGGACAGTCCGGGAATCAGCGTGTTTTTACATGAGTAGAATGTATCCTTTTATTTAAAATGCATCTATGGGTTATTTGTGGGGCATAGGAATTCGTTCATTATTATTTTTTCAAAATGTAGTCTGGCCCACCAAATGGTCTGAGAGATGATGGACTGGCCCATGGCTGAAAAAGGTTGCTGACCCCCACTCTAAACTCTATTTTCTAAACCCAAACGCTACCCCTGGTGTGGTAAATGCAGCACAAACTGTACTCTATTGTAACATCAAAATGTGTATCAATATTTGCCAAGCTGCCCTTTTTTAAAACAAGGAAGAAAGGTCCAGACAAAAAGCTTGTGTTTGATTTACTATCATCAATTATTATTTAAAGTATTAAAGTTTGGGATATTTTCTATGATATCATTTAAAAAAAATCTTACAGCTGATAGCGGGTGGTACGCAAATCCAATCTATAAACTGCCTTGAGTCCCTGTGCAGGGGGCGGGGAGCTGGGGCTTAAATCTTAAATAAAAGAAGAAGAAGAAGGAGGAGGAGGAGGAGGAGAATACAGGTTATTCAGTTTACAAATATGCCCATGGGCCCAAAACAGTTGTTGACTGCTATAAAATAACAAAGCATACCATGTGCACACATGTTCACTGTGTCTATACCCCAGAATTTTGGTTGGCTTCACTTCCTAAAGTGCAAGTAAACACACACTCAGTGGCAGAGATAGGCACCCTGGGAAGGAGAGAACTGCTTCTCTAACAATTGTATGGCCATACAATACTGGGTTTAGAGTACTGCTCCTGTGTAAAGAGTTCATATTCCTACTCATTCCTCACCTTGGCCCAGTATACCTGAAGGAGTATCTCCGCCCCCAATGTACAGCCCAGACACTGAGGTCCAGCTCCAAGGGCCTTTTGGCAGTTCCCTCACCGCAAGAAGTGAGGTTACAGGGAACCAGGCAGAGGGCCTTCTTGGTAGTGGCGCCCACCCTGTGGAATGCCGTCCCATCAGATATCAAGGAAATAAACAACTATCTGACTTTTAGAAGACATCTGAAGGCAACTCTGTTTAAGGAATTTTTTTCCTGTTTGATGTTTTATCGTGTTTTTAATGTTCGGTTGGGAGCTGGTCAGAGTGGCTGGGGAAACCCAGCCAGATAGGTGTAGTATGTATGTATGTATGTATGTATGTATGTATGTATGTATGTGTAAATAAATAAATAAATAAATAAATAGTATTATTATTGTTTTCAAAGTAAACCATCGGTTATGCTGAAATAACTGTGCAATGTGGCCTGTGTGTTGCTGGCTAAGGAAAATTAAGACCTGGATCACTCCACCGAAAACACACACAGCTCTGCCATAGATGTTCTCATCTTGGCTAATGCACTGCTAAAGTATATAAATAATAATAATAATAATATTAATAATAATAATAGTGTGTGCCAGACTCTCGTGCTGCATCCCCCTCACATTTCAACAGCTCAACACACACACACACACACACACACACACACACACACACACACAGCACTTATGGCAGCTACGATGCTGAGCCAGCTGCAACCCGTGCAAGAAATGAGTAGGTCTTCAATCAGCTCTTTTGTTAACTTTTGTCCATTTTTATCAGGAGCCCCGATAGCCCTTTCACCTGGAACCCTTGGAACCGTAAGGCGATGTAGATGAAGGACATGCTGGTCTAACCACCAAGATACTTAAAATGTGTTAACAATGTGTTGCATTCACACTTACAGAGGAACTGATGCCATAAATAGAAGGGCAGGAATATTTCTAGCTGATGGAATTTCCACCCCTCCTCTTTCCAAGAAGTTACCAGTTGCTATCTGTGTGTCTTGCATGTTTATGGACGATAATCAACCAGAAGAGGGGCACGTTGGTTTTTTTGGTTTTACAAAAGAGAGGAATGAGGTAAGTCAAGGTACACTTTGTTTTTGAATTTGTAAGGAAACATGGCAGCTGGCCGGAGAGGCCTGTAGAGGAAATCCCAAGGGTCCCTGCTCTTCTCACTTCACCAAGGACAGCTGCACATTCTGGAAGGCAGGTCCCCTGGTTCCCACTGTATTATTGATCCCATATTGTCCACCAATTTTTGAAGAGAAGGCGGGTACAGCATACAGCAGCCTCCCCTCAATCTGTTGTTGTTGAACTACTGCAACCCATTACCCTTGACTGCTGCCCATGATGGAAATAATAATAATAATAATAATAATAATAATAATAATAATAATAATAATAATAATTTATTTATACCCCGCCCATCTGGCTGAGTTTTCCCAGCCACTCTGGGCGGCTTCCAATCGAGTGTTAAAAACAATATGGGAGTTGGGAATCCCAACCAAATATGAAGGGTGGCAGGCTGCAAATGACTAATCACATGAGCGGCAAGTCAATTTTTAAAATATAAGTTTTAAGCCCCCCCCCCTTCTGCCACCCTGAAATTATTCCAAAGGCTTAATATCAGACAGAATACTTCAAAAATGAAAAAATAAAGTCATGAGAAATACTTGAACCATTCTCCTGAGGTAGCCCTCTCTTGGTGATCTGCCCCCTCTACCCAAACACTTTGTTGCCAGTCAGCCAGTGTTCATCTCTGCAAAAATTCAGCAAACTTACTGCTTGTCAGGTTGACTGCTTTCCCCCTCACTCTGCTGTTACAGGGTTAAACAAATGCTAAACTAGGAGGAAGCCAGAAAATACTGGCCCACAAAACTGCCTTATGTTTGAAATTCATACATTATAGTCCTCCCTCCTTCTCCTTCTCCTCCACCTCCCATCCCGGACAGTATTTTTCTTTCAGTTAGCTGGGGGTGAGGCGGATGTTTATCTTATTGGTATGGAGGGGGGGGGGAGAGAGAGAGAAATTGGATAATTTGCAATGTGACTCAGATGCACAGCTGTTCATTAAATATATCCACCAAAAATACAAATATAAGCAGGGAAAGACAGCATAATGTGCTTGGTGGGGGGACTGCAGGCTAATCGTAAAAAAATAAAGGGGGGGGGAGAGCAAGTTTAAAAAGGTTGCAGCAAGTCCCCAGAGAGTAGGCCATCTGCAAATATGATAGACTACGCCAAGAATACATTTAGAAAATTTAAGCCAAACATTGCAGCGCAGTATGTGTGCATGTTCCCCAGGCTCTTTCTGTGCACCTGAAAATAGGTTGCTCTCTTTTTTTCCATATTTGCAAGCAGAGGCTAGTTTGCTCTTTTTCTTCCAGAAAAAGCAAGAAGCTGAGGGAGAGCATCCAAACTAAAAGTTCAATTCTTGTATTTAAAAAATGTAGGGCAGTTCCTACAGGTTATTCACTCCAGCAAATCTGTAAGTATCCACACTCAAGTAGTTAATCTGACAAAATGAATTACCCTTGAATTACCGGCATCTCATATTTTAACTTCAGGAGACTCGTGGTTTTTTTGTACTCCTGCCATATAAAACGGTAAAGTTGAAACACAAGGGTTTAAATAAACAAGGAAGAATCAATATCCCTGTCACAAATAGGCAGCATATATATGTAAGCGTTCACATCTCCTCAATTCACTAATCATGACAACAGCCCTATAATGTAGGCCTCTAGCATTATCCCTATATATTGCCCCCAGTATGTGATGGAATATGAACCAGGGATTTGCTTACACTCCTCTTGCATACCAGCTCTGAGGGGAATCCATTTTATAACCATTCCTACTGTTCACACCTCTACATCAAGTGTTTGTATGGACACTTAATTTTCTATTAGGAGTGCCCCAGGTGGTTTTGATTTGTAAAACGGATCCCACCAAAATGTATTACTGCAGTTTCAGTCTGGAGGAAGACAAGGGCTCAAAACATCTGCAAGTCACAAATGGCAGCTTTTCAAACACACACTATGTAAGGATAAGCATGTTTACTTGGAAGGCAGCCCCTTAAAATTCAATGGGTCTTATTCTCCAGTAAGTGTTTAAGATCTCTATGTCTCAATTAAAATCCTGCTTCAGTTGCTCTCAAGCTGCACCTCTCACTCTTCTTTGCTTCCTTATGTGCTCTCCTTATGCGCTCTCACTTCTGCAGGAGAAAGCAGTGTTCTGTGTATATCCAGTCACAGCAAATGAAAACACACTAGGCCTAGTCAGGCATCCCTCCAAACTGTGTAGACGCAACCAGGTGGAAAGGCATGTGCACTGGCCCTGCCACCATCCTCAACCTTTCTGCATTCAAGGAGCATGGTTCTAGGTGGAACATTTTTGCACGTTCAGCTGAACGCACTTTTGAGTTCTCCCCTCAACTGGGAACCCTGTGCAAATGGGGTTCTTGGTCACAGCCAAGATGCTGATCAATGTCCAGCTGAACATGCAAACAATCCTAATTAAATCCACTCCATTCAACATGGAGATATATACACACAAACACCAGTTCTGGGTCAGGGATAGCATGCATCATTGACCATCATTGACATTATTTCCACATGCTGTCCTATACATATTTGGAATAATGCCTTAATAACGTTGCTTCTGTAACACATCACAAGTTCACATAAATGACACTTTCATGCTCATTACATGAGATGAAACAGTGTACATGTATGAGTTTGTCTGTCACATACCAGAGAAGTGACACCCAGGTAGGAAAATGAGTGTATAAGGTAATACTTAACACAGACTCACAAACTAGTCCACAAACACTGCCCTATATTGTTATTTGATCAGCTGCTGCAGAATAGGTTTTGTTTGTTTCAATGCGATATTAAAACACCTTGGGTGTATATGACGTAAACAAGGCCAGAAGGTGGGTTTGTTTTTGGTGTTTTTTTTACAAATAAATATATTTCATATCTATTGTGTTAAAATTATGGGTTATAAAGTGTTATATGAACAATAATTTTATATATGCTCCCTGCAGATGAGCATTAATTAAAAAACTGAGAGGTTGCTAATCAGTTGCATTTTTAAAAGTAAATATATTATTTTGACAACTAATGTAAGCAGCTCATATCTCTGACTAGGCAATTTTCGCACTGTTCACAAGAATAGAGCCTGAAATAGATATATATAGAGATGACAATTTTTATCTCTCAGTACCTTACCACGCAAAATCATGCTAACATACTTCAGACAAACTTCAACTAACTGCGGAGAATACTGTAATGTTTTAATTATACACCTCTGTCATTGGTCCCCAAAATCTAAAATGGAAATTCAAGCATTTATTACATTTTTATGCCATGCATACTCCAAAGAACAAAGCGCAGAATACATCATTCTCCTCTACTACCCTCATCCCTAATTTTACCCAGAACATTCCTGTGAGGTAGATTAATCAGAGAGACAAGGAGCGGTCTGGGATGACCCAGTGTGTCTTGCAGTAAGAGTGGAAATTTGAACCTAGGTCTCCCCAATATGTAGTCTAACCACTACAACATGCTGTAGAGGACAAAGCGTTGCCATACTGAAGCAAGTTGGTCCAGCATGAGCTGTCCAAGCAAGGTAGATTTAGGCAAGGAAACACATGGGATAAAAATGAGAGCATTTTCTGGGGATGTGATTATAAGATGTTAAGAGGCCAGACGTTACCTATACCAGGGTGTACCAGTGTGACACAGGTTAGGGGGGAATAGGTCAAACAGACACAGTATTTTTTGTTAATAGAGCATTCACCACTTCCTTAAAAATCTTTACATGTATGAAATTGCAATAATAAAAATAACTTCTTTCCTGATCTGCATGAAATGTAATACTCTTTTGCAAGAATGGAAGCCAAATTACCTTGCTAGAAGAAAAGTGATTTCCTGGGGACAAACTTTGAAAAAAAAAAGTATAAAAGTCTCTTCGTTATTTAGTGAAGTCTTTTTTTCTTAAGTAGTGCGATTACCCAAGTATAAAAGTAGCCCTCTTTGTCTTGTAAAATGCCCACCCTCTTCAAAATAACCTCTTCATTTTTTAAAAAAAGTCTCATTATTAGGATTGCCTCTTTTTTTTTAAAGGCAAAATTATAGTCAGCTCGAAATGGTATTTTAAAGTATTGACCTTTACTATAATGTAAGGAATCCTTTCACAATCCATCAAAAGCTTTTAAAACCGTGCAGCTACTTTGCTTTCAACAAAACCTATTAGCCTTTGATTGAGAAGTCATAAAAAAACCTAGGTGGGTGAAGAGGCAGGCAGGAAGGAAAATTACCCCCCTCCCAAGTTTTATCAGAATGTTATATTAAAATATGAAAATAGTTGGTCATTTGACTGCTCAAAATAAATGGTGGAATATTAAAAGAAAATTATTAGAACACACACACTTTCTAACTACAAAGTTCAAAAGCTAATTACCATAGTTGCTAGAAAACTAGTTATAAACAACTTTCATCTATTATTATTTAGAACAATGATATGCAAATAAAAACATACGTGACTCATCAAGCAATATATCGGGAATAGGCTAAAACTGGAAATCAAAACATACATATGAACAGGAATTAAAGAGACAAAATACGAGATTTGAGCTATAGTCCAGAGCAAATAAATCCTTTGTCATTATCAAACATCATGGTGAAATTAAAAAGGTAGGCTACCAACTACACAACGCTGTTCTCTGTTTCTCAAATATCTGTTCTCTGTATTCTCAAATATTGGAAGTATTGTCAGTTGCAGCTCATCCCTAGGTAGGAAGGAAAACGTACTCTCCACCGATCGATTACCCAGAGAAACTCTGCATTGGTTTATTCCTACACTAAGCAATCACATGCCTGACAAGGAGAATGTATTTTGTCCAACACATTAAATGGATTCTTTTATGAATCAAGAGCTCAATTTCACAACTGGAAGAAAGTTAGCAGGCGCCTGAAACACAAAGTATGTTTGATGCAGTCACATCAACACAGAACCACAGAATTGTAGAGCTGGAATTGACCCCCACAGCTCATCTACTTGCAATGCAGAAATCTCAACACATGGTCCTCCATTCAATTTGAAAACATACCAGACTCTGTTTAGCTTTGCAAATGTGCTAGCAGTTTATGATTGTTAATCTTTGGTAGCAGACCCCGACCCCACCCCCAGTAAGAATTAAAGTAGTATGTTGTTCATTTCCTGAGTTATACATCCCATCACAAACAAAATCTGCTTGAAGCCGGGGTGTCTGTGTGTGTTTCAGAATTTGTTAACATTTCTGATGCCCAGTTTGGGGAGCATTTCCTGTTGCTTGCCATGAAGTGAAACTCCCTATTCACCCTAGGGTAAAAATAAGACACTGAACTTGCCCAAGCTTGCAGAGCAAGGCCCGCTCGGTGTGCCAGCTCTAGAGTGCTGAGGATGCTCTCTTGCAGTTCCAAGGGTTTGACTCAATTTTTGCTTATACAGTTGTACATTAGAATCCGTTCCGCAACTCTATTCAACTTCCATAATGTTCAGAAACCAAACTGCAGCTTCTGATTGGCTGCAGGAAGCTCCTGCAGCCAATCAGAAGCCACGGAAGCTCTGTCGGACATTGGGATTCCAAAGAACGTTTGCAAACCGGAACACTTGTTTCCGGGTTTGCGGCGTTCAGGAGCCAGAACGTCCAAGTACCAAAGCATTCGGGGTCCAAGGTACGACTGTAACCCTTGGAACCTACTGCTTTTGGTGTGTAAACTGCAGAAATTGCTGGAGGAGAGATTATTGTATTGGTGTGGCCTGCATGCTGATTTTATTGCTTTTTACACATAAATGGTATGCTTCCCAATTTTATTTGCTCTTCTCTTCATATTATACTGATTCTTTTTTACAGCAATTTAGTTGAACCACTTTTGAACTGCTCTGGTGGCAGATGGGTGGCATATAATTTAATAGATGAAATAAGGAAAACGGGAGTTCCAGTTGTAAGGAAAATGCATGTCCGAAGTGTTTTGCATTCCTTTGGTCTGTGTAAAAAGAGACTCCAGTAAAAATTACCACCAGTGCGAAACCTTTGATTAAAAAAGTGCATCAAAACAACCACCTGTTTAAAATGTATTACACGGAATGGGATGACTCAGAAATCACTTCTCCATCCCCAGGGCTAAAGAAGATCCCAGCATGTTTAGTCAGTCCTCTCGCTGCAAAAGAGATCTTTCCTCATCTTGCAAGGAAAGTCCCATCAGGCCTTCATTCGAAACAGAAGAGACCCATGGCCAGCTAAGGTGCTTTCTATTGCACCTGAAAATGAGCTCAGAATTGTCATCTCCCTGACAAAAACTGGGGTAAAGGAAACAGAACATGCCCTTCCTCTTAACTTCAGGAAACTACCTGCTTCTTAGTACAATAGCATTCAATTCACCACCAGTCATGCCTCACCAAAGTGCAACACTGATCCATATACAGTCATACCTCGGGTTGAATGTGCTTCAGGTTGAGCGCTTTCGGGTTGCGCTCCGCGGCAACCTGGAAGTAACGGAGTGCATTACTTCCGGGTTTCGCCGCTCGCGCAGACACTCAAAGTGACGTCACGCGCATGCGCGGAAGCAGCAAAATGTGACCCGCGCAGATGCGCCGCCGCATCTTACGTTATTGTTTTCCATGGCTGAGCACATACTCTGCATGCAAAACGACCCAGAACTCATTCCCAAGTACGGCTGAGAAAGACTCCTGTCTGACACCCTGGAGAGTCACTGCCTGTCAGAAATCAACAGTACAGTGGTACCTCGGTTTACGAACTTAATCCGTTCCGGAAGTCCGTTCTTAAACCAAAACCATTCTTAAACCGAGGCACGCTTTCCCTAATGAGGCCTCCAGCCACCGGTGCCCTTCCACCGTTCAGATTCCATTCTTAGACCAAGGTAAAGTGCTCAAACCAAGACACTATTTCCGGTTTTGCAGAGTTTGTAAACCAAATCGTTCTTAAACCGGACTGTTCTTAAACCGAGGTACCAATGTACTGAGTTAAATTGACTAAAAGTCTCACCCAGTGGCCTGGTGTGCACATCACACTAAGCCATGCTATTGCTTAGCATGAAAGCACAAGCTCCAGGAGGGAGTCCAGACACGTCGATCCTCTCCTGTTGTTTCGCTGCTTCCCCGTGCAGATATTAGTTTGGCTAAGCGTGTCATCCAAACCTGGGCTCATGGCCCTCCTGGACCAGCTACAAGCCGTAAACCATGTGGCTGCAAAAAAACACAACATTTTTGTGCTCCAGGGCAGCATTGGCGTAGGAGCAAGAATGCACACTTCTGTCATCTGAACGCATCGCAGCCAGCAGCTCGTGGGAACCAAAGTAGCCAACAGCATGAGGCTGCTGCTCACAAGTGCCCAGGAACAGCTCTGACTATGGAAGGAAAACAAGCCAGAGACTGCAGATGCAGGATTGTATTTATTGTTATGCAGACATTTGGGAAGAGTAACTTTGCAGATGTTCCATTTAAATTTTGGATTCCCCCCACCACTTTTTAAAAATTGTGCCCCCCCCAAAAAAAAATGTAGGGGGGAAAGCCCTTCTGTGAGGCAGAAGCACAGGCCAAACTCCTAAAAGTCATTCCACAGCCTTCCCTTCTCGCCCACCATTCTTCTCCTCCTCCTCCCTTCGCCAACACACATTACTTTCTCGGCAATCTGTGCAGCTGCCTCTTTGTGCAGTTGGCACCGATCACTGCCAATCTGGGACTTATTTCCAGTGAAGACGGCATTGTTTTATTAGCTACTTAAGCAGTGCATGCACCATTAATGGAGTTTTTATCTCTCCATTTCCCTGACAGGGCAGAACCAGCCAGTCTGACTCTGTTATTATCATTAGGAAAGCTCACCCCTCGCTATCTTTAATCCAAACAACATCTGGATTCATAGCGGCTCTCCGATAAAGTGAGGCGAAAGTGCACACTGCATTAGCTCCCAGAGAATAAAAGTTTATGCTTTTGTACATGCACAAGTGATTAGATAAAATGTCTCCAGCTAGCCAATACAGGGTTGTTGTTTTTTTAAAAAAAGGTACACATTTCCGTTTTTTGCCTTGTACCCCTTGATAAGATTTTCAGAATTACACATTATACAATTAAGATCCCCTCCCCACACCTTCAAACAAATAGCAAAGCTAGAAAAGAAAGCAGTGCTTCCTATTTCTGCAGCAACATTTACACACAAGCAATTTTACAGGGGGGAGGAGCCACAAGCCTTTGAAGCCTTGAGTAACATGCCAAAGACTTCAATAAGAGGAAATTAAAGAGCCCTTCACTGAAATATTATTATTAATGTGTGCACGGATGACAAAACAGTCTGGCGCCGAAGTAGCCCAATAGACATGTCCCACTGTAACAGACAGCTGTCTCCAGTGTCATTTAAGTATGCTTTTGCTCGAAATCAACCCCTCAGTGTCTCCCAAGAATCAATAGAGAGAAGAGAACCGTGAACTCCCCCTCCCCCAAATACATGCAACTAGGAATCTGGAGCGTCATCTTGATTATATTCAACCCGCCAAGCAGTTTTCCAGGCAAAGTGCAGCCCAAAGGATACATACTGTACACAATGATCTCTCCTCTCTCTCAGAGAAGGCAGCCATCACCACAGCAAGATAGATACAGCCCTGTTGAGTTCAACAGGACTTGCAAGGAAAAAATGGGTGTATTATTGGGTTGTCTTTGTTGTTATTTATATTATGTATTTTCTGTTTATTATGCTGTGATTTTATGTTGTAAACTGCCCTGAGATCTATGGGTATAGGGTGGTAAACAAGCTAATAATAGTGATGATGATGATGTTGTGCTTTTTTAAAAAAGAAAAAAAGGTTGTGGTACTCACCATGAAGTTGTTACAGTAAATGTCACATTTTAACACGGGGTTTGGGATTGGTGCTGGTACACTGTGTACCCTTGAGCGCCCCCTTAAAAAAAGCACTGATAATAAGGTTGTAGCCTGGGGGTGGGCCTACTAGCAAATAAGTCCTACTGAATTTAGTGGGCCATCCCACTCCCAAGGAAACATGTATACAGTGCTTTTTTTCTTTAAAAAAATGTTTAGGGGTACAGTACTCTCATTTTCCTACTCATATTGAAATACTGCTCCTCAATGAGGCCAAATTTAGATTCACAAAATGTTTAGAGGTATGCGTACCCCCAGAAAATAGCACTGCACATACACAAACACACACACATATATATACATACAGTGGACCCTCCGGATACGAACTTAATTCGTTCTGGGGGCCCATACATACCCTGAAAAGTCTGCATCTAGAGGCACCGCTTCTATGCATGCACACGACACGATAGAGAGCTTCTGCGCATGCACGAAGCACGCAAAGAGCTCCTGCGCATGCGTGCGCCGCAAAACCCGGAAGTATACACTTCCGGGTTTGCTGCATTCACAACCGAAAAGTTACGTTACCCTAAGGTAACGTAACCCAAGGGTCCACTATATAAGCTAGATGATAAAACATAACAACAGGGCCTTCCACCAACAAAGAACACTAAGGCAAAAGGAAAGCACAAAAGAACTTAAAATCTGTGTTTAACCTTTATAAGAAAAGAGAAGTCCAGCTTTGATGAAGGGTTTCAGCTCCACAAAGACATGTCAACAAAACACGAAGGCGGAGAAGTGTTTGGGAAGGCACTCCAGAGCAGAGAAGATTTTCTTCCTCGTTGTTCAACAGAAATACCTACAGTCTGAGCCACAGGCTCCACTGCTCAGATGCGGAAGCAGCGCTTCAGATTAGAGCATCATGCCATGCTGTTAATGACAGGCTGCGTAACCCAATTCTCTCAGTGGGCGTCTGGAATAAGCACTTCCTCCTCCAGCACCCCTATCCCATTGTCCCACCCCACTGCGCCAGCTGTTTCTGACAGCCAAATTGCTGCACATTAAGCAATAAAGGCTGTCAAGAAAAGGAATTTTCATTTCTGTAACGCATAGGCCTCCTTGGACAAATTATACAGTTTACAGTCCTAGGCTACGGGAACCTGCTTTCATGTTGAAATGCTGCCAAATGTAGTCTTAAAAATAAAAAATAAAAATTCCAGTTGATAATTGCATCAAACAAGTGTAAATGACCAGTGCAGAAAGAAGGCGTATGTTTCACAGAGTAAGAACCAAGCACTGGAAACGCTCACGTGGAGCTGAAAAGATTCTCAAGATTTCCTGCATTTGTTTTCCGTTTTTTTCTTCCAATGAGCTTCAAGATGGTGCACATGAGGATTATCCCGCTGAATCCTCACAACCACCCTGTGAGGTACATTGGGCTAAGGGATTTGCGACTGACTTGTTGTCACTGATCAGGCTTCATGGCTGCGCAAGCCCAAGGCCCTGCCCACTACACCGCACTGCCTTTCTAACATAACAGCACAAAGGAGACTTTCAGCTGATACAATCCTTGTATTATTTTTGAACTAATTATCTGAATTTCTTAACGTGCAGCAAAAATAGTGTAATAGCAAATCCCAAGAAGTAGAAAAGTGTGTCAAGGAGGCAAAAGATATGCACTGTGCATATCTATATATATATACAGTGGTACCTCGGGTTAAGTACTTAATTCGTTCCGGAGGTCCATACTTAACCTGAAACTGTTCTTAACCTGAAGCACCACTTTAGCTAATGGGGCCTCCTGCTGCTGCCGCACCGCCGGAGCACAATTTCTGTTCTCATCCTGAAGCAAAGTTCTTAACCTGAAGCACTATTTCTGGGTTAGCGGAGTCTGTAACCTGAAGCGTATGTAACCTGAGGTACCACTGTATTATTTTTTTGAACTAATTATCTGAATGTCTTAACATACAGCAAAAATAGTATAATAGCAAAACCCAAGAAGTAGAAAAGTGTGTCAAGGCAAAAGATATGCACTGTGCATATCTATATATATAGATAGATAGATGATAGATAGATAGATAGATAGATAGATAGATAGATACGCTTAATTTCCCCCAAACTCAAACTAATACAAATGGTTTTTTTTCAGCTGGAACTTTCTAGAACTCAGTTCTCAGGTGGGCACCATTGCCATTCTAAGAGAACAAGACAGGTGTTTGTGGTGACTTCCTGCACCACTTTTTCTAGAAAAATAGCACTGCGTAAGTCCCTCTATAAAGTACTCCAAGAATTCAGCTACTCTTCTAGGGTGGCAGCAGGGAAGGAAAGTCTTAAAAACTTTCTGGACATAATATCCCACTCTCCATAAAATATCAAATGAAGTGCAGCTGTATGCTTTATTGGGCTGAGACATCTCTGGCGGGAGATCCTACTGTAATAGTTTTCTGCAAATGCAGTTCTGCATGGTCTGCTGACAGATGCAACACCGTCCACAACACGAATACCTCCCCTTCCAAAATCCCATGCAAACCAGCAGCATAACTCAAACAAGCTGTACAATAAAACTCCTAAAATCAGAGCTTCTCTCAAGCCAGATCTGCAAACTGAAGCAGCCCAAAAGCTGCACCACTGTTCATGCAATATTCATAGTACATCCTATTCCCAAGTAACAGGGACATGATAACACCCCCTTCGTATTTATTTTTTATGCAGAACACAGGTTTTTTCCCATTCACAAACAACCGATGCTGGGTATGTATGTATGTAACCCATGCAAGGTTCTGTGCAGCCCAAAGTATAATTCAATAATAATAATATAATAATAATTTATTATTTGTACCCCGCCCATCTGGCTGGGTTTCCCCAGCCACTCTGGGCAACTTCCAGAGGGACCAAAAATACACTAAAATGTCACACATTAAAAACTTCCCTGAAGATGTCTTAAGATGTCTTCTGAATGTCAGGTAGTTGTTTATCGCTTTGACATCTGCTGGAAGGGCGTTCCACAGGGCGGGCGCCACTACCGAGAAGGCCCTCTGCCTGGTTCCCTATAGCTTTGCTTCTCGCAATGAGGGAACCGCCAGAACGATGGGGGTTCTTAATGCCACAACCACTTCCTGGTTGGGTGGGGGAGATGTTGAGACAACAGCAGTCTATAAACTGGAACCAAGTCAGGCTGGTGTGCAAATGCTCCATACCCAGGGGCCAGCTCACCATTTAAGAATCCACAACTCCAAGCTCTGCACAGGTAAGTGCTTTAAAGCAACCCAGCACCTGATTTAAAGTTGGAATTTTTTTGGAGAGGGGAGGAAAAGTAGAGAGGATTGTGCCAAACCAAGCCAAGCTAGGGTTAGAATTGCAGTCTCACATCTAAACAAGCATGCTCAAGTTAACAATGGATTACAGTGGTACCTCGGGTTACATACGCTTCAGGTTACAGACTCCGCTAACCCAGAAATAGTACCTCGGGTTAAGAACTTTGCTTCAGGATGAGAACAGGAATCGCGCAGCGGTGCAGCGGCAGCGGGAGGGCCCATTAGCTACAGTGGTGCTTCAGGTTAAGAACAGTTTCAGGTTAAGAACAGACCTCCGAACGAATTAAGTTCTAAACCTGAGGTACCATTGTATTTGCCCTTTTACCACTCTAGCAGAGTTACAACTAGAGAGCAGGCCGCTGTGGTGCCAATTCTAATACATCAGAGCCAACCTCAGAGTTTGTAAATAGACAGGAAAGGGGTACAACATGGAATACAAATATATAATTTTGCAACCATGAGGTATTTTCATCTAGTGTATTTGTATCTACAAGCCCAGGTTCAAGCCAGCCAGATGGGCGGGGTATAAATAATAAAATATTATTATTATAAGGCTCTTGTGTTGATATACAAAGCCCTGAACATCTTGGGTCCAAGGGCACCTTAAAAACTGTCTCACTTTTGCATTTTGGGCATCTCTTGATGCTTTATTGCTGACAGGCTTTTGCAGTTGTTTAAAATTTTAACTGAATAAGCTGTCATTTTAGCAATGATCTTGTATTACTTCTAAAGTTTTTTTCATGTTTCTATAATTGCTGCACACTACGGATATATTTTCTGAGAGGGGAGTATATGAGTATTTTAATAATAATAAAAAAACAACCCAGTGGTTACTGGCTATTCAGAACCATCAATATATCAACTCAGTGCTGCTCATCCAGTTCTTAGAGTAAAATTGTGTTGGGAAAAAGTGCTTTGAGCACAATGGCGATTTTATGTCAAGGTGAAGAGGCTGGGGGGGGGGGGAGAAAGAGAAAGAGAAAGAGAAAGAGAGAGACTGAAGATCAAAGGTCATCAGACATGGAGCCCTTGAATAAAAGATCCTATGCATTCCACATTCTTAAACTTATCCTTAAACTTAAAATCCTTAAACTTTCACTTATGCATGACTGTTAACCCTATTTCAGCATCCCACATTCACAGATTTTCCCCAAAGGAGACATGTCTCAAGTTCACACCTTGCATGTCCTCCAGGTGGCCAAGCAAGATCCACCAATGCAATGGGACTGCAGAAAATTGAAACGCACCCAAATGTCTAAGCAACTTGTAACAACTTTACCCAACTCATATCACCTTCGTAATTCTCACAGGAAGCATGAACAACTAAGGTAAAGTACCTATTAAGAAACACGGTGAATAGATTCATATTTTAAAACTGAAGCTAATTTATGCCTCTCAAGTTCGATTTTCAAATGAATTCTTGGGTATTGTCTGTTTAGAAACTTGGTCCCCCATCCTTCCTGACAAAAATTGATTCAGCATGAGTAAAAGATCACTTCTGCAAAATAATAATATTGTTCTTATTTCAGAGGAGGAGCTTAGATGACAAGAGTTGAAAAACAAAACTCCCCTCCTCTGTTCCAGACCTTTTAAGCAACTCTTATAGAACTTTCCATTAACTTTAACAGTGAAAGTTCGAAATCTAAACCTACGTAGTTGAATTAAAAGCATACTGTAAAGAGACTCTGTTGTTCCAGACACAATTGTCTCCTGCAGCCAGACTGAAGCAGGAAGAAAATGCATGCACAGCAAAAAAATTAGAAAGGGAAGAGAAGAGGGAAAAGTTTTGCATACCTCTTTTAGAGGCTCCCTTGCACTACACATTTTAACAGTGCAGCAGCCTGGTCAGAGGGACAGACAGCTGTGATGAAACTTGATCTCATGACTCAGTTATAGCTGTAACTCAGACAAGGCCTAAGGGCCTGTTCTCACCACCGAGCTCAGCTATATGCAAGCACAATTAGAGAGCACCAGTGTTACAACATGTTTTGGTTTCTAACAAGGATGCCCCAGCATGCCCCGTGTGTCTGGATTACGGTTTTCAACCTGCTTTGTACAGCGAGGTTGCACAGCCCTTATCCCACCCAAAACACAAAGCTGTGATTAAGACAGAAGCACCTCATCCGTGCCAGGGCGTGATCACATTTCTAGTGTGGATTCAAAACAATCAAATTTCCTGCTGCCACCCTCTTCGTTTACCGCTTTCTTTGATGTGCTCCTGGTGCTACTAAAAAAGCCATCTTTGCAAAACCAACACTGGCATTTGCAAATGTATGAAGATTACCCTTACCATTTTCTGCCTTTTGGGAGTTGTCACATCCAGCTCCAGAAAACCAAAATACTAAAATCATTTCGAAATGCTAAACATGCATACAGGCAAATTCAACTATTAAACCCCTTGGCTCCCCATCTCCACTACATACAGTTCACAATTCCTAAAACAGTGCCGCATCAGCAACAATTCAGAGGGTCTGTGTGAAAGACCAAGTCTACGAGCCTCAAATCAAATGCCATTTTTCATAGTATACCGTAATTTGGTGCGTTATTACGACAGTTCTTGCCTACTTTGCTACATTATAAATCATTGCTCTTGTGTTTAAAACAGAGTAGTACGGCATTGCAGACAGCCCCAGAGTTCAAGAATACTAGTGCTATTACCTTAACAGTTGTGGCTTGTGCCATCAGGTGCCACGCACCACAACAGGCCTCTCTACAAGCATTCAAAAGAACACTAGAGCGCTCAAACTGTGTGGGGTGCAGAGCTGTGCACACTGGCGCAACCACCTCCATGCCACGCACACCTACCCGTCCCTCTTGAGTTTTTGCTTGTGAGCGAAGCTCAACATGTGCGCAGGGTTCCTGATCATGGGGAGGATTCTGACATTGCTGAACTCCACACAAATACAGCTCACACCCATGTGCATTCTCTGAATGTCTGAACAGAGGTTTGGCTGCCAGCAATAGCGGTCACAAACGTTGACTGATAAATCAACTCAGAAGGCAGAACAATCGGTATAGTAACCACCATTCAAGAATAGTTTTGTACATGCAGAACCACCAACCCATTTCTGCAAGAATAGAATCTGTTTCAGTAGTGCTAATTTCAGTGATATGAAAAGTTGTACCAGAGCAAAATGTTTGGAAGAGGAACCATTAAAAACAAAAAGAAATCTGTTCACTGGTTGAATGGACATCTTTATCCCATAATAAAATGCTGGCAACCTGGAAAAAATAGTTGGTGGGCTTATGTCTACTTATTGCTCCTTTTTTACAATCAATGTTTGTTTGTGGCAGGACATTAAACATTGTTTTTGTTTCATTAAGCACCTAGTGTTCCAATGGACCCAAGAAAGAATTTGCCCCATCTTCGCTAATCCTTATTTTCAACCTGCTATGGAAATACAGTATGGCAAAATTCACTTCAACACATGGCCGGAGGCTACAGATGACCAGTTGCCAGATGACAAGGCGGCCAGTGACCCAGAGTGACTTTTCAATCAGCTGTCAAGTGATAAACGGCAACCTGCAACCACCAAAAGTCCGTATGACACGTCGTTGAATTATTCTCATCATGAACCTTTCTTGTAAGAGAAGCTGTCCATCTAGCCATCGATTCCTAGAACTGCTGATTAGAAGGGCATTGCCCTGTTACCATTTTCGATATGTAAAGTTTTCCACTTCTAAAAACTGCAGTTTCCTAATGTTAAAATAAGTAACAACTATTTGGGGCTGTAAACTCCTGTGAGCGGCTCTCTCCTAGTGGGATGTTCCAGCTGGCTGAAAAGATCGCTTCTCCTGTCCCCCTACACCACACACTGGAAGTTTGCTCCAGATGGTTGGAGAAACTCTCTGAAATAGCATGGAAGGCGATGCTAGGGGCTACAGGGGGGAACAGGCAAATAAATAAATAAAAGTTATCTCCTCCCTGGGATGCAGGTGGCAATGTGGGTTAAACCACAGAGCCTAGGACTTGCCGATCAGAAGGTCGGCGGTTCGAATCCCCGCGACAGGGTGAGATCCCGCTGCTTGGTCCCTGCTCCTGCCAACCTAGCAGTTCAAAAGCACGTCAAAGTGCAAGTAGATAAATAGGTACCGCCCTGGCGGGAAGGTAAACGGCGTTTCCGTGCGCCACTCTGGTTCGCCAGAAGCGGCTTAGTCATGCTGGCCACATGACCTGGAAGCTGTACGCCGGCTCCCTCGGCCAATAAAGTGAGATGAGCGCCGCAACCCCAGAGTCGGTCACGACTGGGCCTAATGGTCGGGGTCCCTTTACCTTTACCTTTATCTCCTCCCTCCACTATAAGCCTCCACTAGAAGAGAGTCTATAAATGTGAGGAGTGTTTCCAGTGATGGAAAGGCAACCCAGGATTCAAGGTCAATGAAAGAATATAAAAATCAGTCTATCCTAGGGTTTCCCATACTTGGGTGTCCAGCTGTCTTTGGCCTTCAGTTCCTATCATCCCTGACCACTAGTCCTGCTAGCTAGGGATGATGGAAGTTGTAGTCCAAAATCAGCGGGAGACCCAAGTTTGGGAAACCCTGGTCTAACCAAACACTTTCAAAGTTGTATGTTAAGTTTTTGCAGGCAATTATCCCTGGGAAGCAAATATCAACTCTTACATACACATTTGTATACAGTGGCACCTTGGTTTACAACCACAATCCGTTCTGGAGGTCCGGTTGTAAACCAAAACAAGTTGTAACCCAAGGTGTGCTTTCGCCAATGGGGCCTCCCAAATAAATGGGCTGTAATCCCCCCCCCAAAGGAGTTGTAAGCCAAAAAAGGGAATGCACTTCCGGGTTTGACGTGGTTGTAATCCAAAACGGTTGCAAACCAAGGTACCACTGTACAGTATGAGTTAGGAGAGCTTTGCTACTATGACTCATACCAGCAATCTCAGGACTGGGCTACTGAAGCTCGCTCTGTGTGGGGCTGCCCTTAAGGCTGCTCCAGAAGCTCCAACTCCTGCAAAATGAAGCGGTTCATGCTGTATTTTATACAGGGTTCCTGAAGGCAAGCTTTCTGCCTTACTGCCCCGTTCAATCACTGCCCCAGTCAATTGCTACAATCAGCTGATAAGACCCTCCCAGGATGTGCCCAAGCCTATGAGAGCGTGGCTGGCAACAACTGGGGGGGCCTTTTTGGAGCGGCACCCTTGCTATGGCATCACCTCTCCTTTGAGCTTAGGCATGCGCCAAACCTCCTGGTGGTCCAACGCCTTTTAAAAACGCATTTATTTTTTGAGCTTTAACTTTGATAAAGTTGACCTCCAGCTTTAGGAAGAAAAGGGGAAGGAGTAGCAGCTAACCAATGTGCCCAAGTGTGATGGAAACTTGGGTTTTATATTACACCAGTGTGCTTTTTGCTTGAGGTACTCAAGGGAGAAAAGCCCTATACTACACACACATACAGAGTGATTAAGGTGAACCATTTCTAAACATACCTAAATCAGGAAGCATGCATTAAAAATGCCACAATTAAAGCAGATGATCACATACATACAGTGCCTCAGAATCAAGGGTGAGTGAGATGTTCCCCATAAATAACGTGCATTAATGCTACAGGAGATTAGCTGGCATGTTACAACAAGAGCAAAAACCAGAGCATTTCCCCCCAAAAATAATTCAAAAGCTTCACATGAACATGGATCACCAGCTTGCCATAACTAAGCACTTATTTCAACTGTTTAAAAATCACAATGGTGATTTATTTTTTTTAAATCACATTTATTAGGCTTTTCCTGAAGCCTTAGATTAGCAGTACCCGGAGGTCCAGCGGTCCGCCAACCCCGTGGCCAGAGGGGAAAAACAATTCCAGAGACTTCTTGGTCAGAGAAAAGAGATTTATTGAGATCTGCGCAGAGGCAGCCAGTGGAGTCCTCTCCAAAGACTGGCTACAACGATACAAGTAAACAAGCATTTTTATACCTGAGAGCATGTCCATCTCCCCAATTCCCTCCAATCAGCTGGCAAGGTTAAGCTTATTTCCTTATATGGCATATGGCTATCTGCCTAGCTAAGCCCACCTCCTTCCCTTGTTCGTGTGTTCCTCTCTTGCGTTACTGCAGCAAAGAGCATGTGCAGAGCGCAGCTCCTGGTTTGCAGAGCGCAAGTAATTGCAGAGAGGAAGTAGCTCACAGCTTGCAATTGCGGTTTTTGCTAGCTGCTTAACCACAAAAGCAGAAGTTAGCTTAGGTGCAGATAGTATTGAGATTAACCCTTCAATTCCCTCCTCTTCTTTTGGACAACCTATCTCCTAGGTTCGTCCTGGTCTCTTGGGTTTATAATCCTGGGGGAGAACAATAAGGGCCATGATATTTTTTATTTTTTTTCATCACACCTTGTAAGCATTGCACCAAGCAGGGTATACAGAAGCAAAGAAGCAAAAGGATTAATAGCGGCCTTGCTAATAATACCACAATATGCCTGAGCCAACTGCCATGAGGCAGCCAGGAATATAACCAACCCCATAGATCACCTCCTGTAGTCTTCAACGGGTTCCTGGCTATCATTGTTTCCATGTGATCAATGGTGGCTGAAATGCTGACATTATTATCTGGGACATATCTATTTTATTGCTGAAGGGCCCACTGATACTCGTGCTCTATCAGCTGCCTTGCTTCTTGGGAGGTTGTGTCCCACCTCTCTAAG
This sequence comes from Podarcis filfolensis, assembly GCF_964270895.1. Classification (NCBI taxonomy): domain Eukaryota; kingdom Metazoa; phylum Chordata; class Lepidosauria; order Squamata; family Lacertidae; genus Podarcis; species Podarcis filfolensis. The sequence goes on along the minus strand of NC_139604.1, from coordinate 31,841,875 downwards.
GAGGAGCCTATTATTTTAACCAATTTTCCCACCTGTCCTTGTGGATGCTTAATACTCTCATGGTTTCCTCCCAACATACTGTATCCGAAAGGGGCTTCTCCCTCTACATATATTAACATATACCCACAGGAATATATATCCACCCTTGTAGAGGCCTGACACACGGAGTGACCATATCAAAGAGTTCTGGCCCCAATATCAAAAGTCCTGGCGGTGCCTCAGAATTTGCTGGGGAAAAAAGTCTCTACGTTGGGGACGCTGCCCGCGGGCGTCCCTCCCATCCACTTGTCCAGTCGTCTGGCGCTCTTCTGGAGATGGTTAGCTTCAGAGGATCATCAGGATTTGGTGTAACTGTCCAATCTAAAATAGCCTTCTTCACTTAAGTGTGGTGGACCCAAGGGGTGATGCCGGTGACTTTAACAGTGGTGGGTGTGGACAGCAGGACAGTGTGGGGACCCTTCCAACACGGTTGTAGAGGTGTCTGGGCCCAGTCTTTGATCCACACCTCGTCACCCGGCTCGAACTGGTGCAGGGGTTCAGTCAGAGCACACGGGGTGCGTTCGTGGGTCCACCTATTAGAAAGAGAAAAAATCTCGGGAGAATTACTGCACATAATTATCAAACTGCACATTTTGACTAGCATGGGGGGTTATTGCAAAACTGGTGGACAAAGGCTGGTCCATTGTCAGATCCTATTGACCTAGGTAGTCCATAGCGGGGAATGATCTTCTATAGCAGGCACCTGGTTACCTCGGACGCCCCCTCAGTTCTGGTAGGCCAAGCTTCAACCCATCCTGTATACGTGCAGATTGCCACGAACAGGTAGCGGTATAGTCCACAGTGGGGCAATTCAGTGAAATCTGCAACAAGGTCTTCCAAGGCTACCACTGCATAGCCTGCTTTTCGCTGTCCAGCCTTAACAAAGCTGCTTCTATTCACAAACCACGAAGGCCAGTTGGGGTTTGCTTCATCTTTAAGGTCAGGCCTGCTAAAATATTCTTCATCCATTACTTCAATGCAATGTGCATCTGCTCCTCACCTTCTCCTACCGGGGACAGGGTAGCTGGGTTGAGGGCGGTGGTGACCTGAAACTTCAAACGCGGATGCAGCAGTAACATCTGGCACTTTCTCATCTTCGCTTGGGAGAGAAAGTAGGTACCCTTCATGTCAAGCAGAGCTGGGACTGCATGCGGGGTCACACAAATGGTGTCTTGGCCAAAAGTGAATTTGTCTGCTTTGTTCGGTAGGGTGGCTACTGCCACAACTGCTCTCATGCACGGCGGTAAGCCTTGTTCTGTAGGCGTCAGGCGCTCAGATAGGTATGCCACTGACTGTTGCCAGCTTCCCAATTTTTGGCACAAAACCCCTTTCGCCGTCCCTTGGTAGAGTAAAGGGTTTTTCGGGATTTGGGATGCCAAGCGCTGGGGCTTGCTGTAGTGCCTTCTTCAAATCCACGAAGGCTTGCTGTTGTTCTGTGCCTCAAACAAAGGGGTCTCTCTCAGTTCCTCTGGTTGACTCATGTAGAGGCTTGGCAATGATGCTGTAATTAAATATCCATATCCTACAAAATCCTGCAGACCCCAGAAAGCCACAGAGTTCTTTGGTTCTGGTATCAGGATAATAGCCTGCTTCCTTTCTTCACTGGTAACAAAAGGGTGTTCCACTGTGATTGGCATTGCCTCAAGATCCTATGTTGGAGCAGTCGCTCTAGATGCACCCACACTCCTTCAGTCGCCCTTCGTGGGATGGGATACTTATTTACTGCAACAGGATTGACAAACGGCTTGGGCTTCACGATTATTGGTGGGATATTCTTTGCCATTCCTAGGGGGTTGCCTTCAGCCCCTACCGCGGGGTTCACTTGTTCCAGAATACTGGCGGGGATGGGTCCCTCCTCTTCTTTTACCATCATGAGGCGCCAGTACTCTCTCAGGGGTGCCTCCACAACCAGTTCCCCAAGTGACATAGTGGACAATGTGGCTTCTCCCGATGGCTTAAAAGTAATTTGGGCTTGCAACTTTACCAACAAATCTCTTCCTAATAATAGAATAGGGCATTCTCTCTTCCAGTGCCCTTCCTGTCGGCAGATGGCGCACTGATTCCTCCCCAGACGGCTTCGCCCTCCTCCCCGGGCACTTCCTCTTTCCTGAGGGGTGGGGGTGGCTGCCTGTAATGCCATCAGCTTCTTTGTTTTATACTTCTGCTTTTTTCTCTGGGCTTCCTCATCTCTCTGATTGCAAGTGGTTTGAGCTATTTTCAACATCTATTCCAGCCCATGGCCGATGCACCTCTTATGCTTCTGGATTTTTTCAGCGAACATCGGGCGCTGTCTGAGCTACAAAGGCAGCCTTTATAATGGGGCATTGGCAATATCATCTGGGTTCTCCTCAAAGGTAGGGTTCTAATTTCTCCAATTGCACACATCAGCACTTGAAAAAGGCACATGTTGGACTGTATAAGTGCAAGGTGGTGCTTCCCCACCCTGTCCTGGGGGGCTGGTGGGTCATACACTCTGCGTAGAGGCATCATTGCAGTCCCACCCTTTTTCTGTGCCTTATGAGACTTATGGAGGGACGCCCTGGTTTCTGCTTCTATCCATTCCTTCTGTGCCAACAAATGGGAACTAACATCCACTTCTTTCGCATAGGGTTGTACATACTGTTGCAATCTCAATGTCTGATACTGTGTCCACATTTTTCCTTTCTTTGCTAACTCAATTAGTCCCTTCATAAACTCCTCATCATCCTCTTCCTCTTCGCTCTCTAATTCATCAACCTTGGAGGGTTCAGGCTGAGGGCCGGCTCCTCCCTGGTCCTGGGGCCCTGGGCCTCGGGGATTCGCTAGAGGGGCAGTTGGTGGAGCATAGGGTGGCGGCGGTTTAATGACTTCCCCCCCTTCTCCTTCTTCTCCTTCCGGCTCTGATATCACCGGGGGGGGGCCTTTCTGACTCCCCTGCCGGTCGGACTGCACACATTGTATTTTGTGGGGCGTCGCCTCGGCAGGCTTTCAGCCACGGTGGATTCTTTTCTACATTGATTTTCCAGGTAGAAATATAGGGGATCTGGTCTGGGTGGACGTTCAAGATATTTTGATATAGTGGGTTGATTAGTTGCAAATTAAATCTGCCCTCCAAGGGCCAATTAGTTCCTTGGGTGGGCCAATTAACCTCATATAATGTCCTCATCCTCTCTCTTCTCAATTTGAACCCAATCATCATGCTTCGTAGCTGCTTTCCAGTTGGTTAAAAAGCATTTCAGAGGACTACGTTAGCTTGCCCCAGACCCCATTTTTTTTTCTTTTTTCTTTTTTTTCAGATACTCCGCTCCTAACCGGGCTTAAGATCCTTTCACACACCAACCACTACAGACTGTGACTTGGCGAACTCGCGTTGCTAAGAAATGCACAGCCCTGCAATCGCTCGGCCAAGGGGACGCTAAGCCCCGGCCCACACTTGACAATTCAACCACTGGAGTATCTGGCACACAACACACAAAACACACCACAATATAATTCCAACATGCAACACACAAAACACACCAAAATAATTTTCCCTCTGTTTCCCCTTTCCCCAACCTTACTGGCGGCACTCTACTGCCACCTCTGTTTCCCCTTTTCCCTTTTCCCGTCCCTGTCTGGCGGGGCGGCACCTTATTGCCACGGCCAGTTCCTTTGTTCCTTTTCTGGCGGCACCCTACTGCTCACAGCCAGACCCTTTATCCCTTTTCTGGCGGCACTCTACTGCTCACAGCCAGAGGAAGCTGATCGGGCTTCCTACCACGCCCTTTCCCTTAGGGCTTACCTGCACTCCGCTGCGGACCTCTCCTTCGGCCGTCCTCTTTTCTCCCTCGACCAGGGGTGTCTCCACTCCGGAGCGGTGTGGCCGGCTCCCCCCACGAACAGGCAGGGGTGCGCACTTGGAGCCGCGAACGCCGGTCCGGGGCTGTTCACCCGGTCGAGTCTGGCCCCTCGGTCCACCTTTCGTGGGGTGGGGACCCATCCCGGACGAGCCCCCAAATGAAGCCTTAGATTAGCAGTACCCGGAGGTCCAGCGGTCCGCCAACCCCGTGGCCAGAGGGGAAAAACAATTCCAGAGACTTCTTGGTCAGAGAAAAGAGATTTATTGAGATCTGCGCAGAGGCAGCCAGTGGAGTCCTCTCCAAAGACTGGCTACAACGATACAAGTAAACAAGCATTTTTATACCTGAGAGCATGTCCATCTCCCCAATTCCCTCCAATCAGCTGGCAAGGTTAAGCTTATTTCCTTATATGGCATATGGCTATCTGCCTAGCTAAGCCCACCTCCTTCCCTTGTTCGTGTGTTCCTCTCTTGCGTTACTGCAGCAAAGAGCATGTGCAGAGCGCAGCTCCTGGTTTGCAGAGCGCAAGTAATTGCAGAGAGGAAGTAGCTCACAGCTTGCAATTGCGGTTTTTGCTAGCTGCTTAACCACAAAAGCAGAAGTTAGCTTAGGTGCAGATAGTATTGAGATTAACCCTTCATTCCTAATCTAACCCCTTCTTACCATGGCTCCACACAGCCAGTCCTCTCTCTCCCAGCTGCTGAAAAGATGCAAAATCCAGCTTTATTGAGCAGATTCAAGTCATCTCAGGAGGAAACCATAAATACAGTGGTACTTTGGTTTATGAACTTAATCCGTTCTGGAAGTCTGTTCTTAAACCAAAGCTGTTCTTAAACTGAGGCGCGCTTTCCCTAATGAGGCCTCCCACCGCCGGTGCCCCTCCACCGTTCAGCTTCTGTTCGTAGACCGAGGTAAAGTTCACTAATAGGAACACTGCTTCGGGTTTTGCGGAGTTCGTATACCGAATAGTTTGTAAACAGGGTTGTTCTTAAACCAAGGTACCACTGTACACCGAAAAGCTCCACAAAGCAAAGAGTTTATCCGTCTTAACTGGAAAAGTTAACCCCACCAGGAATGTTGATAGGAGCGGAGCCTTACAATTTCTGGTCTCAAAGCTGCAAATGTGTTAAGCGGGGCAAGAGTGCTTCTGTTTCAATTCAGAATCTTGAAAACACCACCACCACCACACAGGTCAAGAAAGCTTGACCACTGCCCTATCCCCAGGACAATTCAATTTTTATTGATTGAGCCAGGACAGATTCCTTGCTCTGCAGCGTGTGAAAATGCCGTTCAATGCCAGATTCCGATTTGCTGCATTCAGACCGACTGGTTTTCAAATCTGGCAGCCTAAAGCCCGAAAAGCAAATAAGACGAGACTGACAGGCTATTTATTAGTCACCAATTAAGAGGGTGGTAAAAAGAGAGAAAGAATATACTAGTGAGCTGGGGAATAGAACAGCACCACCTATGCTCGCCTATATCAGGTCTCCGATTTAAACAGCGCAGGCCGAAGGACAGACATTATTGCCCTTTTGTCTCCATACTGCCCACCAACATTTCCAGCTGAAAATCTCTCCCAAAGCTCCGTCTCAGATTGCTGCTCTGACCATAGAAGATAAGTCAACTGCCTGCCTCATTTCCTCCCTTTACAAACGAATGGATACAGCTCTTCCAGTCTCTATTATATGTCCAGACAACTCCATGGAGGACAGTTGGGATGAACCCAGCAGGCTAAAATTCTAGGGAGGACAGGGGTGTGAACTTACTTCCTTTACACAGTGTGAAGTTAAACTATGGAACTCGCTTCCAAGAGAGCTAGTGATAGCCACCCAACTTGGGTGGCTTTTAAAAAGAGGATCAGGCAAATTTAGGGAGGATAAAGCCTCCATTGGCAACTAGCCATGATGGCTACATTCTGCATCCACGGTCAGAAGCAGTGCTGGCAAGCACATGTGGGGAGAGAGAGGGCTGTTGTAAGCATGTCCTGCACACTGGCTCCCCATAAGTACCTGGCTGACCAGTGGAAGAGCAAGATGCTGACCTAGATGGGTCTTTCACCTGATCCAATAAGGCTCTTCTGATGTTGGCAGCTACAGCCCCTTTCCAACAGAAAACGACTTGGCCACTGCACTCCATACTCTGGCAAGACTGGATTGTTGCAATGACTCTACATGGGGGGCTGCCCTTGAAGATGACTCAGCATTGACCCAAAATGCAGCGGCCAGATTACTGGCTGGGGTTCTATTTTGATCTCATATAACCCCTGTTTTAGGACAGTAGTTTGGTCCCGATTCAAATGTGTTCATGTTAAGAGTTTAAAGCAGGGTGGATAAAAATCAATGAAAAATCATCAAAAAATCGGATTTTTTAAAAATTTAAATCGGATTAAAATAAAATGCTTTTGGTAGAAAAAAAAATCTTTCTAAACATAGTTTTCTTTTTAAGTTACATTATAGTCCAAAGGCTATTCATAGGGAAATAAGAATTTGTTTTAAGTTTCTCATGTGTGCTAAAACTCAGTCTAAGGTGTTTTTTTTAATGTTTAAGCACATCAGTTAACAAACATGGATACATATGCTATAATGTTTTAGCTAACTAGTTTAAATTGTTATTAAGGAAATGATTGTTTTTCTCTTTCCAATAAAGTACAGCAGAAAAGTTGTCCAAATATAAACAGTTAACTTATTAAACCTCACAATAATTTCATGATTATGTATTTCTAACAGTATAATCAAATCAGTAATTTTTGATACAACTGTAAAAACTACTCTGAAAATTTATTATTACAACAATGAAACCTTCATCTGGTTGTACATATTAAGATTATACCAGCAAGGATGAGTCTTTCTGTAAAAAAAGAAAAAAAAAGATTTAAATCAAGTCTTACTGACTAGTGATTTAAATTGTGATTTAAGTCGATTTGATTTAAATCAAATCCATCCTGGTTTAAAGCCGAAAATTTCTTAGGCCTCAAATATCTCAAAGATGGCTTTGTTCCCTCTCAAGATCAGCACAGGAGACCATCTTGATAGACAGCAGTGTCCTAAAAAGCTAGGGGTGATGGGCTAAGAGGAAGCATTTTCCACAGCAGCCCTCAAGCTTTGGGACTCCATCTCCACAGAAGTGTGCCTGTCATCTTCACTATTCAGTATTCCGCAAATGCTGAAGACAAAACTCTTTACCCTGGCTGTTGAAACCCAAGATTTTTAGGACCCACCCTATTCTTGAAATTTTAATTTGTTTTAAACTGCTGTTGTTTTTTAATGTTGTGATTTAAATTGTTGTAACCCACCCAGGGACCCCAGGGTGAAGTGCGGGCACTAAAATAAAACTGGTGATGGTGATTTTATGGGAGCACAGAAAACCCACAAAACAGAACTCTGGTTTTTAAGAGAGCGTCCACTGTAAACTCAGGAGTCAGAGAGATTTTTTTTTGGGGGGGGGGGATTCAACACCATACATATAACTAGAAAGGGCGAACAAAATAATGTGAAGTTGGAATTAAGAGAAATATTAGGAGAAAAAGAAGCTATTTTGTCAGGCAAATGGTGTGTGTGTGTATATATATATATATATATATATATATATATATATATATATATATATATTAATAATTATAATGGTAATAATAATAATAATAATAATAATAATAATAATGTAAATTGACTTCAGTTGAATAATTCATACAGACCACAGAAGTGAACTCTTCTTGGTGCAGAATTTCGCACTTATTTTGGTTTGCTTTTAAGATACACAAAGCCCCAGCAAAGGGTTGGGGAAGTCATAGCGGCACCCTAAAATTCCCACTGCCCCCAACTTCTGGACATGTTAGCAAGAGTCCAACAACAACTTGGGGGGTAGCAAACTCACAATCCCTAGTATGAATTAATTTGTACAATGTGAACTGTGATGATTTGGTAACCAAAGAGCTAATTATAACCATAGCAGGTCAGTTAAGTCTTTAAGCTATGGAAAAGTAAACCCTGGTTTGTTGTTAGCTTCTGAACATGGCTTCTCAGGGGGAAACAAACCACCATTCAGGTGTCCTGTTTGTGCCAGGGGAGGAGTGAAGCAGGAGCAATCGAGCCGTGTGAACAGACACACTACTCATTCATGGTCAACCATTGTTAAGCCACAACCCCTGGCTTATCGTTATGTGCAAACATAGCCACTGAAACTCCCATTTAAGCTTGGGGCTCACATTTAGGTTCTGTAACTTGGTTGCTCTCTGCCAGACAAGACACGCATTAAAGACACTGGAGAAAACCAGCCCTTCCACAAATGCAGTCGATTCCCATGGTCTGAGGAAGCCTGTTTAACACTTAACCAGCCAACATAGCAAAGTCCCACCCAAATCATTCAACACAGAGAGAAGCAGCACAGACAAAAACGACAGTCTTGTGCTAATTCAGGGGCTGATTCAGCCCTTTCTAACCTGAAGCTGCCTGGGGGGCAGTGGTTGGAGGGAGAGAAAGCAATACAGTGGTACCTCTGGTTAAGTACTTAATTTGTTCCGGAGGTCCATTCTTAACCTGAAACTGTTCTTAACCTGAAGCACCACTTTAGCTAATGGGGCCTCCTGCTGCTGCCACGCCGCCGGAGCACGATTTCTGTTCTCATCCTGAAGCAAAGTTCTTAACCTGAAGCACTATTTCAGGGTTAGCGGAGTCTGTAACCTGAAGCGTATGTAACCTGAAGCGTATGTAACCCGAGGTACCACTGTACTCAACTTGGCACATTCAAGGGATACAGAGCCCCTGCTTCCCAAGGGGGATCTGCACAAACACAGCAGCTACAGCAGGCACTTAAATTGCTGCCAGGGAGAAGTAGCTGTATTCATGGAGACATCAGGCCAGGCATTGCTTCCTTCATGCACCTTTGTCCCCTGGGCAACTCTGGGCAAGGCAGGTTACAAACTCCCCTGCCTAGAGGCAAACAAACAAACAACAAGCAAAACCACCCTGGTCCAAGGCGCAAGTCACAGATACCACCACTCTGTGTTGAAGGCAGGAGTACAAATGGATTCAGAAAGGCTTTGCCACTTCTCCCCAAAAAATCATTTAGATAATTCTTTAGAGATGGGGGGGGGGGTCAAAGCGACTTATCAGACGCCATCCTTCAAAACACTTCCCATAAGCTTTGCAACAGGGACTGAGTCAGCAAGCGATCTGTCTGACATCACCTTCTCTAAGCGCCTGGGACCTCAAAAGCCACCAGCCATCAGTTTGATAGGGGGAATATGAAGCTGTTAAATACATTTCTGCAAAAGTTCACGAGGAAGAAAACACATGCAGAACTAGGGAGACACATGCAAACTGACAAAAAAGGTTTTTATATATATATATCACAGTTTCCATGAGACAGCAGATAAGCAATCAAAAAGCAATCTTGCAAACCAATGGTTCATAGGAAATAAGCCTTGATTTGTATTTTAGCCTCATCTATAAGCTACTTGTCCTGGTTTCAGTCTCTCTCTGTCAAATAAACACCAATGACTACCAAGAAGAAGCGTATATCCCTTGTGTTTAACTTCACTGCAGTTTTATATAATTTAATCAAAGTAGTAGGCCTTGAAAGGATCAATTTCCAAACAGGCCTAAGGGTGATTTTGAAGGTAATCAAGCAATCACCACTGTGCAGGGAAGTGGAGGGTGGGGGCAGATGTTGCACTTGCTCTATCCAACTCACAACCAAATCTTGCAGACAGGTTTCCCATAATCACAAGGAGATCTTTATTGCCCCAAAGATTCTAGTAGGAAGCAGCTTTGTGCTTCCCAAGAGGCAGAGGCAACAAACACGTGCAGAGATAGAATAAAAGCAATGATAGGTTTAATGACCACAGAGGCAGCAACAGAAGATAAGGGAATCTGGGCACATACTGGCCTAAGGACTGAGGAAACAGGAGGAAGAATTTGGGAGTGGGGTAGGCAGACACAGTGCATCAGGAATTGGGATGACTTTATCTGGTTGGGTTGAGTGCACACATTTAGTTAGCTGGTATTTCAAATCTGGGGTACAATCCTGTTTTTGTTACAATAGCCCCCCCTTTGCACCAAGGTAAGTTAAGGATTTGACAACATTTATATACAGTCATATCTCAGGTTACATACACTTCAGCTTACATACGCTTCAGCTAACCCAGAAATAGTGCTTCAGGTTAAGAACTTTGCTTCAGGATGAAAACCGAAATCGTGCTCCAGCGGTGCGGCGGTAGCAGGAAGCCCCATTAGCTAAAGTAGTGCTTCAGGTTAAGAACAGTTTCAGGTTAAGAACAGACCTCCGGAACGAATTAAGTACTTAACCCGAGGCACTACTGTATTGAAATTTGTATACCGCCCTTCATCTGTAAATGTCAGGGCAGTTCACGACATAAAAATACAAGATGAAAACGGGGGGGGGGGGGGGACACAAACCAATAACCCCCTTCACTTCCCAAACACACGCTTAAAAGGGTATAGGAGCCAAAGGCCTGTTTGAGGGGGAATATTTTTGCCTGGTGTAGAATGAAGGCACCAGCCAAACCTCCCTGCAGAGAGCATTCCACAAACAGGGAGCTGCTGCAAAAAAGGTCCGTTCTCATGTTGCCGCCCTCTGAACCTCTTGCGGGGGGCGGGAGGCACACAAAGAAGAACATGGAAGCTTATGCCATAATAAATATGTTAGGGCCAAATTTAACCAACTGGTCCCACCAGTCAAATCCCATGCAGGGATTTCTTCTACTGGAGCAAGCCTTTTCACCTTCTCCTTCTCTCACCTGGCCCTCAAACTGGATCAGGGGAAGGGAGAGAACTCCCAAAACAACGCACAGGAGAAGAGGGTTCCCCACACTGCGGATGTATGCCCAGCGCGAGGGGCGCTCTGCTTCAGGGCGCCCCACCCGCCAGGCGGCAGGCTGCTATCCGCAGCGTGGGGAGCCCTGCGGGGAACTCCTGCAGGGCTCCCCACGCTGCGGATGTGTTCCCGAAGCGCCGGGCGCCCTGAAAGCAGAGCGCCCGATGCTCCGAGAAACAGGCTGCTATCCGCAGCCTAGACATCCCTGCGGGACCTCCCACAGGGCTGCCTAGGCTGCGGATGTGTTCCCGAAGCGCCGGGCGCCCTGAAAGCAGAGCGCCCGACGCTCCGGGAAGCAGGCTGCTATCCGCAGCCTAGACATCCCTGCGAGAACTCCCACAGGGCTGCCTAGGCTGCGGATGTGTTCCCGAAGCGCCGGGCGCCCTGAAAGCAGAGCGCCCGACGCTCCGGGAAGCAGGCTGCTATCCGCAGCCTAGACATCCCTGCGGGAACTCCCGCAGGGCTGCCTAGGCTGCGGATGTCTTCCTGAAGCCTGGAGAGTGAGAGGGGTCGGTGCGCACCAACCCCTCTCGCTCTCCAAGCTTCAGCGAAAGCCTGTATTCGCCCCATAGGACGCACCCAGATTTCCCCTTCATTTTTGGAGGGGAAAAAGTGCGTCCTATAGGGCAAAAAATACGGTAACTGAGAACGTAAAGAGGCCCTGCTGGATCAAGCTAAAGGCCCATGTAGTCCAACGTTCTGTTTTCACAATGGTGAAACAAGTGACTATGGCAGCCTTCAAACTAGACATGAGTGCAGCAGCAATCTTGCCATTCATGATCAACTGGTATTCTAGCCATCATGACTAGCGAGATTTGTGTGCTCAAAGAATCATACCAGATAAAAATCCTGGGCTGGGAGGCAGCTTGCAGAAAGCTCCCCATTGCTGCGAGTGTGAGGCTTTCCTAAATAGCTCCCAGTGAAAACAACAGGGCAGGTCCCTTGATCACCTTGGTAAATGCAACCTCCTCAGACCAGCCTACTGAGAGAGAAAGAGAGAGTGTTACCCACACTCCCCACCCCCCCAAAAAAGCATGTATGTTTCATCCCCGCAACCTCTCTTGAATGATGAAAGAAAACCTCTGTTAAGGTTCAGCACAGAACTAGCTCACACACTTTCTAAACAGCCAAACTTTCATCTTACAAGCAGATGAGAGCACAGGCAGCTAGCAGCCTTTTGTCTTTTCAATTAAATGGATGCTTCCCAAATCCATGCTTGGGCCATAAAGCCTGCAATGTCTCAACACATGCCACTTAAGCAAAAGAGAAGGCTTAGATGGTCGTATGGGTCCACTTTGAAAACTGTGATATAGCAGTGAAGACTGCCAAACTCCCATCTTTTTACCAACCACATTTTATATGTATCAAGTTACTCCCATAAGTTTATAATATGCTATACCCATATAGTGGGAATCAGGGCTAACACAGGATTAGGCTTAGATCGCCCCCATAATTTGTGGACACCACCAATTTCATTCTTTCACCAAGCCAGAGTATTCAGGGGGTGGGTTATCATATTACACTGGACAGGCTCTGTTCCAAAGCCCAGAACAAGTAGACAACCCCTCTTCTCTGAAAGTACAAGTTCTGGAAAAATGTGAGTTCTAAAATGAGAAACCTGACTGAAAGTCAATCCATCTTGATTGCCATAAAATATACTGGACATGCACACACACCCCATGCATAAACCTTTGACTCCTCTGCACCTTATGAAGGGTGCAGTATACATATTCTGAAAGGGGGTGGCTACCTGTGTAGCCCTCCAGTTGTTTTAGATCAGTTCCCATCACCTCTGACTACTGGCCATGCTAGCTAGGACTGATGGGAGTCATAGATCACCAACACCTGGGTAGCTGAAGGTTAGTCACCTGTGTTGCAAATTAACAAACGAATTGAGTGTGTAAATAACATCCTCCTGGTCCTTGTCTTAAAAAAAATTAAATGCCACACACACACACAACAACAACCTTTGAGCTCTTTGAAGTATGTACTGCGGTCCCACCACAACATACTGAAACTGTGCACAGCTTGCACACATAGCCAAGGCCTTGCTGCTCTTTGTCAACTACCACTTCCAATGTCCTGGGTGAGTGCTCTAGATGTGTACAGAACGGATACACAGTCATCAAGAGCAAAAAAAAAATCTTCATAAAGTGGTTTCTGACTAGACAAGACTCTCCCACTTATGTCAACATCGGTGCTACTCTAAGTTAATGAGAGGAAGGTTGGGAAAACAGGGTTAACCTGTGTTACTCAAGGTCAACTACTTGAGATTCACAGAAACAATCTGGGCTATGCCAAGTCCTCCTTCATTATACTTACAGATTATCACTGCTCTTCAAATGTACAGACTTGCAGTAAGATGCACATTACCACCAAATGTTTATAAAGTTCAAAGAGCAAAGAAACAACCAATATGGTACTGGCAGAACAGCAGCATATTATATGTTGAAAATGAATACATACTGTGGCAGTTTTGTAGAAAGTAATATTTTAAATCAGCATGAGTGCATCTGATGAAGTAGGCCAGGCTTCCTCAACCTCGGCCGTCCAGATGTTTTGAGACTACAATTCCCATCATCCCTGACCACTGGACCTGCTAGCTAGGGATCATGGGAGTTGTAGGCCAATCTGGAGGGCAGAGGTTGAGGAAGCCTGGCCTACTTCATCAGATGCACTCATGCTGATTTAAAATATTACTTTCTACAAAAGTAAAAGTAGAAAGTAGGCTGTTGCCATGCCCCCAGCTCATGTCACAACATACCAACCAGCAAACAGTTTATATATCAGTAGCAAATATACATTAAATGTAAGTTACAACATGAAAAAGTGAAACCTAAAATCATACATACAAAATAGACATACAATGACTTCACTCTTTCCCCTCCTCTCCTTCTAATGAAGGAGGCTGAGTACTCTTTAACAATTAACTGTTAGCTGGGTTGTTGACAAAGGGGGAGGGGGGAATTGTGCACTGTCTCACTTTCACACGCAAAAGCCAAAATTAACTTTGCAGAACTGGACAATGTGAATTCTCTGTGTGGGTTGGCTGTACAGACCAACGCACTGTTTTTCATTTTTGTTTTATTTGAATAAACCAAATAAAGGACTCCCCCACAGAGTAGGCAATTTCATACCTCAACATTTTCCATAGGATTTGGAAAGGGAGCAACTGCCAAACATCGTGTTTGTGGGTTAAGTATTTCTTTCACCAACTGAAACCATGAGCCAAGAGAGTAGTCAGACAAGTAAAAGATGCCAACAAAGAGGCCTATTTTTTATTTTTTTAAAATAAAGATAGAACGAGTCTTCCTATGTTCTTCAGAGAACTAAATCAAAGCTTTTAATGTACCCGGTTCTTTAAGGTGTGCAAGTCACCTCCAAAGAAACAAATAAAATCTACAAGGCAACTTAATAAAAAAAAAAAGGTACCCGAGCCTTTGGACACCTCCCAAACACTTTAGAGGTATAATCAACCAGCAACTTAACAACAAAGACCAGTCCAAACACACACTCAAAAATAAAAATAAAGTAAGGCTCTTGCTTCAAACCAAATTATCCATCTCCCTTCCATTTTTATTTATGACTTTGCCAAGCTGCTCTCTTTCTCTTTTCCTGCAAGAGCTGCAGCTTAAGAGGGAAGGGCTTCTACTTGGCAAGGTAATGAGTAACATCTGTAACCACAGTTGCCCTGTGGGCATCTGAAGATGAATCCCACATTCCTGCCTTTGATGCTGCTGGAAGACTATAGCCAGGAAAGGAGGGAGGGAGCCAAGGAAAGTTTACAGATTCTCTTTCCTCCCTGACCCCCTCCTCCTCCTCTCCCTCTCTTCCTGCACCAGAAGAGGCTTGCCTCCCAGAAGTGATTAAAGGATGTGCCCCCCTCCCCCCACCTCAAATCTCCTCTTAAGTTTCCGCCTCTGGAAGCAGAGCTCAGATGTAATATTATTGGCTTTGGGAGCTTTTCTGGAAGGATTCTTAAAAGGCGCGTCCGAAACGCCCATTTACACAGACAGAACAGGAGCAGGCACTGCATTGTACAGTATTCCGAATCGAGCATTCCGAATAAATAATTTCTACGTATATAAAGAGAGGGGGGCCTCGTGTTTTTTTCCAAACAAACGGCGTAAGAAGGAAGGGGGTTGGAAATCGAGATCTTTTTTTAAAAATTAAAATAAATTAATAATTGTCTCCAACACAGTTCCAGAGACGCAGTAGGAGGCGGATTTTGACCCACGCGTGGGGGGGGGGGCGGGGAGGGAAAGGACGCATTTTGGACCCCGAGGAGAGAAGAGGGAGAGGCTGCTGGATTTGGGGCGGGAGTGAGATCCAAAGGGCGAGCCTCCGCTCAGACAGGCAGCTCCACTCACCTCTTCATAGCACCGCAGACAAAGGCGAAGAAGCAGGGGGGAGGCGGCGGCGCGGGATCCCCAGGGATCCTAAGGGAGGAGGAGCAGGAGGAACTTCCCGTCCATGGGCTTTGCTGCTGCGGCAGCGGCTGCTGTTGCTCCGGCTGTAGCTGCAAGGAGGGCTGGCGGCGGCGGCGGCGCAACCCCTTCCCGGAGACCCGCGCTGTAATCACGGCGCTGCGCCCGGCCGCATCTTCCCAGCGCCCGGCCCCCTTTCCGGCGATGCCTGAGCTGCCCGCAGCGGCGCCTTTGGGGAGCCCGGAGGAGGAGAAGTTCCCGTCGAGTCGCGACGGGGAAAAGTTGGCAGCGAAGAGCGAGCCAGGCGCAAAGTTCCGAAGAGGCAGCCAGGCGAGCCGAGGCGGGGAGGGGAGGGAGGAGGAGGAGGAGGGGCTACTCAGCCGGGGATACAGCTGCAGTGAGGGAGGAGGAAGTGGCTGCTCCCTGCTCTGCCAATGGGAGTCTGGAGCTGTAATTAACCAGGCAAGCCAGGCACATCATTTCCTCCCGGCGCAAATCCAGGCGCCAGAGCACAGACGCCCCGTCTCGCCCCCTGCAGGACCGAGCCGGGAATCACACCCGGCCCCAGCGGGCACGCACGAGACACCCAGACGTGGCACGCCCACAGGGCACACGCAGATGCCCCCACACCTGTCTGGGAGCCACCCGGGTGGCCCGGGCTCGGGTTTTTGGAAGAAAAAAAAATCAAGCAAGCGCATGCAAGCCGCCTTTTAAGTTACGATTTTTTTTCTTCCCCTAATGGACCACGCGGCACCAAAGTCTTCACCCATCGCTCTTCCAAGCCATGTTTTGATCACACGTACAAACCTCTTTTTAGCAACTCGAGAGGGAAAGATCGCGCATTCAGGAAGGGTCGGACCCGGGCTGCTAGGCCATCATCACACCCGTCTCTCACAGGAAACAGATGGGGTGGTTCAGCTATAAGAGAACAGCACACTGCACATGATCAGAGACTCTTAGTACATCTCAGGGATGAGCTTTGCCACTAAAAATAGACCGCGAGTTCCAATCACATTTTTTATTTTTAAAAAAGAAAACCTTTGGCCTCTCTCGCCAACGTAGGAAAAAAAAAAATTCGTTATTGTACGGGGGGGGGAGCTTTCTGAGCCTTGTGTTTGAGTGGTTTGAATAAGTTGAGGTTTTATTTTTCACTGCTTAAACTAGTCAACAAATTGAAGCCTATGCTGTTTGATTTAAATACTTATTCTCATAGGAATTTATCTTAAGGAAAGCTGTAGCTTAGGGGAAGGGGAATAGCACAGCGGTAGATAGATAGAAACCATCATGAGGGCGGTCCCAGGTTCCCTATTTCACATTTCAGTGTTTCAGATTTACATAATTTTTAGAAACAACGCTGGAAATAGTGAACATTGCTAGCAATTCTTTATTCACTTACCTGGGAGTGAGCCTCGTTGAATTCAATAGGACTTGCTTCTCAGCTGATGTATAGACTTGCATTGTAACCCTTGAAAGATTTTTACCGCTTCAGTTTGTAACATCAGCAGATTTCTTCAACAAGATATATTCCTATGAGGCATTTTATTATATTTTATTTAAACAATCCCTGCGCCTGAGTTTCTGCTTGTGTGGATAAGGAGAGAAATACGCCACCCCTGTGGCTCCCTTCCTTCCCAACCTTTGCAGGCTGCCTCTCCCTGTTTCTGTCAGCAAAGGGGGCCCTCGGGGCAGGGTGGCAGGAGCTGCTGAAGTTCAAAGGCGCACTGTGGCGTCCATCAGAGGGGTCAGGCCAGACTCACACTGGGAGAGCTGCGTGAGGAATGACAGGAGGTGGCTGTCAAGGTTGACTGTCAGGAGCAGGTCAGCAGTAACTCACACAGTGTCCGCGAAGTTAACTTTCTTCAAAGAAACAAAACAGCTTAGGAGGCCAGGCCTAGTGAGCACAGCAACTCTTCCTGGTAAATCTTGCCCCAGTTGTGAGCACTGAAGGTCCCCACCTTCCCACAGCTCCCTAAGTCTCCTCCTCGCCGCCCGCCCGCCCCCCGTTCCTTCCCACACAATCTGAGGCCCCTTAAGCTTACCTGCCTTTGCTCTGCCCTCTTCAGACCTCCAGAGGTCCACAATGCATTGCAAGGTGGATGAATTATCTCTTTGTGGCAAAGGGATGGCAGGAAGATATAAGTTGTGCTGCAGATGTATAGCCTTTCATTTGTATACTATTTTCCCCCATTTCAACCCTGGTGGTTTGCAGGAAAGGGGGTGGAAATTGGAAAAGCAAACAGGAGAGCTGAGTGGAAGGGGCTGGGCAGAGGAAGAGAACAGAACTTCTTTGAGCTGCAGGGATCTTTCCTGCTGATGCTTGTTCCTGCATTTTTCCATGTCTGTTCCTGTAACTCCATTTCTAACCCAAACTGCATCTTTACTTTCATATATGTTTTTGAAGGATGCAACTGTTTGCTTGTTGCTTGTTTTTTTCCCCTTTCCTTCTTTTTTAAAAAAGATACATGGTCCTTTATTGTAAGAAGATACTTTAGCAAGGAGACTTTTTTCTTTTCTTTTGGGTACATATCAAGAGCAGATTACATAATTTATGAACAGCTTTTTGAGCGGCACTTACATTACTCTGCTGAGTCGATATTTGAGGATATTGGAGCATGGGTTGAAGAGGAGTCCAGCGCAGACCAATTTTGGGACATGCATATCCCAGGAATAGGATCCCATTTAGATCTTGATGTGAATTGTGAGCAGACATGCATTCCTCAGCAGCAAGGCTTTGTAGCATTTGGAAAGCTAGTGGTGCAAAATTGCAGCTTTGGGATCCCCCACAGCCCTTTGAAGTTAATCTACTTTACAACTTCTTAATCAACTGCTTTCTTCTACCAAGAAGGTGTTACCATTGTTTGCATTACAAAAGGAAAGGCAATGGATATGGAGATACACAAGAAATACCATGCAAATCTACCCTGGCAATCCTCATTGCTCAGGAAAATCACCAAAATGTAGCTGTTTGGCATTGTGCTTGTGTGAGTCATTTGTGTTAAGTTTTGGCCATTTGGAAGAGGTGAAGCAAGGGGCATTGTTCTTCCCTTGCCCTCTTTGTGTGTCTTCAGAACCACCCTAAGAAGTAAATAAACAAGTAGAAGAAACCATGCTGGTCCATAAAAAAAATTCCCAAATCCACCGCTGGGCAATACCTTTAAGAACTGCCCTGGGCTCCTTCAGGAGGAAAGGCAGGATATAAATCAAATAAGTAACAGCAAGCAACGTGTCACAAAGTACTGAGCGAGATTTCATGTCCACCAGCCCTCTTCATCAGGGCTAGATGTTCTGGAAAAACTCAAAAGCTTGCTCAATACTTCATGGCATTTCGGTTGGTCCCAGCTGCCCACTTATGAACCTACAAACACGGAGATGCATTTTGCAAATGGAGGTTCTGAAGCTGAGAATAGTTTCCCCATTCCCTGAGCACAGTTACAAAAGTAGGAGTGGGAGACAGTCGTCTGGAATTAATGTTGACTGACAAAATTTCCCGAAGTTGCTGCTTTAGGATCAAAGTAACCACTCCAAGCTGAAGTGTACAACATTGAGTGTCATAAGTGCTAGGAAGGAAGGAAGGAAGGAAGGAAGGAAGGAAGGAAGGAAGATGCAGAGGGACCATAGGGTGTTCTATTAGATCCACACAGTTCTAATATAAATTGAAAATGTAGAGTGAATAGTTTTCATTGCTGCATGAGAAAGTTCAGCCTGTGGTGGAAGACTGAGCAGTTTCTAAGGCCTGGACCAGAGATCCTCCAGAGCATGGGTAGGCAAACTAAGGTCCAGAGGCTGGATCCGGCCCAATCGCCTTCTAAATCCGGCCCACGTACGGTCTGGGACTCAACGTGTTTTTACATGAGTAGAATGTGTCCTTTTATTTAAAATGCATCTCTGGGTTATTTGTGGGGCATAGGAATTCGTTCATTTCCCCTCCACAAAATATAGTCCAGCCCCCCACAAGGTCTGAGGGACAGTGGACCAACCCCCTGCTGAAAATGTTTGCTGACTCCTGCTCCAGAGATTCAGGCCCCCTGAAGGGCCAAAACTAGTGTTTGCAAGAGAATTAACAGTGGCAACATTAGTCATATTTTTTCCTTTGTACTATACACATATGAGGGATGCCATATAGTGCAGAAACCAAGTGGCAGCTGTCACCAGGAGTGCCTTTTCTCAGCAGAGGCTAGTGTGCCAGCTGTGCCCATTCCTGAAGAAGTCAAGCCTGGCCACAGTGACACATGCCTTAGTTACTTCCATGTTGGATTACTGCAATGCTGTCCACATGGGCTATCTGTGAAACTTCAGCTGGTCCAGAATGCAGCTACATGAGATCACGTTGCACCAATCCTACAACAGCTGCACCGGCTACCAGTTTCCTTCTGGTCACAGTTCAAAATGTTGGTGATTACCATTAGAGTCCTACATTACTTAGGTCCAGGATACTGTAGGGATTCATCTACTCCCAAGTCATTCTGCCCAGTGTCTAGGATCAGAGGGTCCTTCTGTGTCCTACGATGGAAGCACGGCTGAGTAGGATAAGAGATGGGGCCTTCCTTCGGAGTGGCTGCCCTCGGTTGTGGAAAACCTTCATCTGTAATGAACTATGGTTGGTTCTCTCTCTCCCTATTTTTCACCAGTTATTTAAGTCCTATTTATTATTCCATCAGGCTCACTTTTTATTTATACTTTAACATTTGTATCCTGCCTTTCTTCCATCATGGAACCCAAAGCAGCATGCCCATAGTTGCCAGGGCTACTGACCAGTCCCAGAACTGCATAACTTCAGCAAAGTGCTAACCTCATGTCTCTTCAGACCAGACCCTGAGAGTTTTAGGAGACAACACATTTATAATTTAACTGCTGACCCTGTCTCTTCTGTAATTGCATTGCATTCTTTATATGAACTTGTAATGTTATATATGCTGTAAGCCACCCTGAGTGGTGTATTTACACAAGAACTGAGGGGAGAGAGGTTTTTTTGCAACCAATGTCTTTCCAGTGGCCTTGCCCCACCCTCCAGCCCCAGACCATGACTTTGAGAACAGCAGAAGCAGCTGGGAAGAGAGGAGTTCAGGGATAGATTTTTAAAAATAATTTAATAAGTTGTGTGTCCTTGTTTCTCAGTATGGTCCTTGTATTTGGTTTTGTGCGTTTTCTGATATTTTATGCATTGTGATTTGCTGTTATTTTATTGACTATATAGTTAAAATATTATTTGCTGATGTTTAATTTACTATTGGATTCTAATGGATTATTGAGTACAGTGGTACCTCGGGTTAAGTACTTAATTCGTTCCAGAGGTCCGTTCTTAACCTGAAACTGTTCTTAACCTGAAGCACCACTTTAGCTAATGGGGCCTCCTGCTGCCTCCGCGCCGCCGGAGCACAATTTCTGTTCTCATCCTGAAGCAAAGTTCTTAACCTGAGGTACTATTTCTGGGTTAGCGGAGTCTGTAACCTGAAGCGTATGTAACCCGAGGTACCACTGTATTGCTTTATTTGATACAAGTTGTTTATTATAGTTATTGTGATTTTTTTTTATATAGGATCTGATTATTACTGTTAATGTTTGATGTTTTATTATTATTTCTGTGTGTGTTGGAAGCTGCCCAGAGTGGCTGGGGCAACCCAGACAGATGGGAGGGATATAAATAAAAATTATTATTATTAAGAAGGGAGGGATATAAATGCTGTAATAAAATAAAACTTAAAAACAGGGTATAAACACACACACACACACACACACACACACTTATTTTGCTCCAAAAGTGACTTTTTTGCTTTTGCAATTTTAACGCCTATGAACAGCCAAGTTTAATTTGTTGAATAAATCATATCTGAAAACATAACATTGCTCAATCTGGGCACAGAAGCTGTTTCAGGTGCCAGTTTTCAGCCTATACGACCTGAGTCACAGCTTGTGCAGTTGAAGAAGAGGCTCAGGGTGGAAACGCTATCACCAGAAGGTTTGTTTTTTCAAAAAGGCACAGCTATACAGTAATACTAATTTAGGAGGTGCTCTTTCGAACCAGCTTGAGTTGATTGAGGCACACTTTTCTGTCCAGGAAACAGGTCCTACACCTCTGCGCCACTGTGTCAGCAGCTTGCACTGTGAACATCCAGTATCAATTACATGCCAGCAAAGAGCACCACCCACCCACCCCTTTTTATACATGTAAAAAGAAAAGAAAAGAAAAACAAGACCATATAAGGTTGCGGTTATCCTCCTTGTTTGTTCCTGTATACATTCTACGTATCCCACAGTGCCAACCAAACATGGATTGTTTGTTCGTCTCTGATCCTTTTGGCTTAGTTTATGCCCATTCCCCACTCAAACTTGGCTAAGGGAGAATACTTTCCTTGGCTACTGTTTCCATCATCTGGCATTTAAGCGTGCACTTGATCTCTCTCCCCGGCAACTTCCCTAACAGCAAAGCCATTTAGGTTCCAAGGCTTCTTTTAAAGCATATTATTAATGCCCCTTTGGCAAGCGCAAGCTGAACACTCCGCAAATTAATTGCCATATTCACTTCGGATCCTTGCCAACAAAAAGAGCATCAAATTTAGTCATATAGTGAAAAGTGAATTAATGTATTCATGTCCTAATATTGCTCATGATCCAACCAACTGCTGTTCGGGCAGCATCTGCTAGTTGGAGGCTCTGCTGGGCTTCTGTACAGCGAGTGAGAAATGTTAAGTTTGCTTGGTGTACTAGTCTTTCCGCCTAGTACATCTCCATTTGGTGGAAATCTAAACCTAAAATGGTGGCAGTGGAGGCTGGTGCATTAGGGTAAATGTGGCCCTGACTCACCAGTCTCAGCCTCCCGTCACTTGCCCACCTCCTTACTTCAAACCAGTCCAAGAGGTGGCACTTCCTGACAGCTCTCTCTTCCTTAGGCTCAGTGTTTGCCTCTTGGAACTCAACAAGGAAGAGAGTGAAGACAAAGCTAGAATGAATTGGCTCTGCTTTCATTGGCTCTGGCTCCAGCTCCAGCCAAGGTCTCCGCCTTGTGCCCCACCAGCTGCAATGGGCAGCAGCCACCATTGATTAATGCTCAACATGGAAATCTTGAGTGGAAAAACACTCACTGTGCATATACCCACCCCCAACAAGGACTGTGTTTGCACTTCACAACTAGCTTGCAAACTGAACTGGTTTGAAGTATTACAGAAGGATCGGCCTTTTGGTGGCACTTGTTCTGTTCTGAATCCTAAAGGCCAATAGCATGGGAAGTGGGGATGAGGGAGATATGGCTGCCGCTGCTGCTGGCGAACCTTTCAAATACAAAAATGGTGCAAAGACAACAGACATACGTGCCATACATACGTCTGGAAACTCAGAAAGGTCCCGTCAAATAGGGTCTGTGCCTGCGTTGGCATCAGTGCCAACGTGCCACCAATCCACAAAGTTGATGAACGCAGGATGATAAGAGTGGCTTGTCCACACCCCTACCTCGCCACAGACACAACAGGAAAGCCAACATAACATTGCACAGGTTGCATGTACTTCATCAAACCTAGTGGTGCAGCTAGCAACAGCCTGGGTATAGCCGGTCCCCAGGCATCCTTTATGCATCCTTTATGCCCCTCCTCCCTCCCTCTGCCATCTCACCATAACTGAGTGCCTCATATGTCCAACTTTCCAACTTTTATTGCACAGTGCCCCTCCAGAAGGCAATAATGCAGTAACATTGAAGAAGCATTATGGAACTAATAAAATGGAATGAGACACCACTAATGCAATATTATTGTGTGAATGACATGTTGCTGAATACACCCACAAAAAAACCCACCAGTCTGAAGGGGACCCTACTAGTCACATACCCACATGTTCGCACCCAACCTCCCTCCCTAAGGAACAAGTCCGACTGAAATCAGCGGGACTAGGAGGCCAAACTGACAATTGAGTCAGAGCAAGTCACTGCATCAGCCCCAAGTTTTGTATCTGTGTTCCCATGCCTTCTCTTCGTACAATTGGCTTAAGGGCTAGAGTGGATTACATGACCAAATAAATAATTTTATTTCTCTAGAAGGTGATTGAGCAGCTGGCGGGAGTGAGGGGAGAAGTTTAATTCATCGACTATGTTGTTTTTAAATTAAATAAACAAATACAAATTTAAAAAGTCTGAGGTGATGTCTTACTGTGATGTCTCTGAACAGCTGGAAAAGAAAAGACAGAAAATGCTTGTGACTAATTTAATACTGGACGTGACAAGAATAACCCAGCCATATATCAGACAACAGACAGAGTGACCCAATGAAAGGCGGAGACTTCTGGGAGACCACAGTGATGATTGTACCTCAAATGAAGTGACTGAAAGAGGCTGCATTTCAGAAAGTCTCTTTCAATGAGCACAATTATGAATTGCTGCAGACTTATCTCCCTCTCTTCCCACAAGTAGCAGCAGCAGCAATCTGCAGACCTTCTGCAGCCCATCTCTTTCTTTGGTAGGATCAGTGTTCTGTGGCTAATAAATTAAGGGCAGAAAATCCTGCTCTCTGTACCAAGCTGTCACTGCTGCTGCTGCAGCTCAGCTTTGAGTGTTATTTGGGTAAGCTTGGACCAAAAGCAGGAATGGCTTGTTAACATCCATACAACATGTCATTCTTGCGCGCACACTCTCTGTCTCTCTTCTGCTCCCACTCCCCACAACCCAAGTCCTCAGCATCAGCTGTCTTCAGCTTGGAAACAATAAATGGATATAGCTCAGCTCTATCAAACCAGGTGGCTTTCCCCACAAATTTAGCTTATGTCATAGAAAGTAAACAAATGCAATTGCAGACCCTCTAAGTGTCCCTATTTTCCAGGGATAGTCCTGGATTTACAGAAGCCGTTCCGGTTTCTGATTTGATCCCATAATGTCTGGCTTTTCCTTAGGACATCCCTATTTTATCAGTGAAATGTTGGAGGGTATGGTACAATGTCCCTATTTTAATCCCAGGGTATGGAGTTATGCAACTCCCCCCCCCCCAAGTCAAGGAGATAAGTAACTATACAACCTTTAAAAGACATATGAAGGCAGCACTGTATAGGGAAGTTCATAAATGTTTAATGTTTTATTATGTTTTTATAAATGTTGGAAGCTGCCTAGAGTGGCTGGGACAACCCAGTTAGATGGGCAGGGTATAAATAATAAAATTATTATTATTATGGAATAGGGCATCCCTATTTTCATAGGAGAAATGTTGGAGGGTATTGTGAATCACCAAGGATACATTATCAGTGTGAAATCCAGTGTCTCTTGTGAAACAGAAATCATTTCTGGCTGTAAATTCTATTAGATGACCCTGGTAAGAGTTTTTCTCTGCTGTTTAATTCCTGGTCTCCCATAACATCCTTGTACTGGGGAGCATGATTAGTACATTCATTCGTTCTGCATTCTAAATACACATCAACAGTCCTTTGGGTGCGATGATTGTCTAACAGACACTTTCTAAACACCTTGACTTCTATAATTGCAGCATGTTGTATTAGTTTCTCAAGCTGCTTATTTATATATTTCCAACATTTATATACAACTTTTCACCAAAAAGTAGTTTTCCATGCACTCAGCAAAGCCAGTCAGTTAAAGTAATATAATATTTTAACAGTAAAGCAATCCTTATTGTCTATAAGAATACAGAAGTGGTCATCATAAACAGTAAGTGTCACAGTACAGCTGCACCTTTGTTTCAGAAGCATGGATTGCAACAATCAAGGCACACTGCTAAAGCTATAGGGATGCAGGTGGTGCTGTTGTCTAAACCACTTTGCCTCTTGGGCTTGCCGATCGGAAGGTCAGCAGTTCGAATCCCCGTGACAGTGAGCTCCTATTGCTCTGTCCCTGCTCCTGCCAACCCAGCAGTTCGAAAGCACACCAGTGCAAGTAGATAAATAGGTACTGCTGTGGCAGGAAGGTAAATGGTGTTTCCGTGCGCTCTGTTTTCTGTCACGGTGTTCCATTGCGCCAGAAGTGGTTTAGTCATGCTGGCCACATGACCCGGAAAGCTTTCTGTGGACAAACGCTGACTCCCTCGGCCTGAAAGCGAGATGACCGCCGCAACCCCATAGTCACCTTTGACTGGACTTAACCATCCAAGGGACCTTTTACTATAGGCCACAGCATATACAATGCACTTCCTAGCTACATGACTCCACTGACAATGACACCGTAACTGCTTGTGCTGGCTGTGGCAAGCTTGCCGCACTGAAACCTGTACAGGCTTGCCCAGAATTTCAGGCGACGCTTTCACAGCTTAGAGAAACAATCCATGTACCATCAGAACTCTGTGCCGAAGACAAGAGTAGTAGAATCTGCTGTCCTGCAGGTGTAAGCAGTCTTGTGCTTTACAGCTGCAGATTGGTGCCATCAGATGGGGGCTTAAGCCTGCATCCTCTGCACTATTTTTCTAGATAACACCTCTCCCTTCTCAACTGCTATTTGTCCTGTTGGTAAAAACCACACATGCATACAAGCTGTGTCTACATGGTTTTTACTACAGTGGTACCTCGGGTTACATACGCTTCAGGTTACATACGCTTCAGGTTACACACTCCGCTAACCCAGAAATAGTGCTTCAGGTTAAGAACTTTGCTTCAGGATAAGAACAGAAATCGGGCTCCGGCGGTGCGGCGGCAGCAGGAGGCCCCATTAGCTAAAGCGGTGCTTCAGATTAAGAACAGTTTCAGGTTAAGAACGGACCTCCGGAATGAATTAAGTACTTAACCTGAGGTACCACTATAATGGGGCAAATAGCAGCTTCAGGTGAGGAGACATTTTCATTCAGAAAACAGGGCAGGGAGAATTAAAAACCTTTAATTGGTCTTAATCTTGATAGGATCACCCTGTAGCTATTTTTTTAAAAAACAAAAAACATGTAAAAGAAGGACTTTTTGTAATGTGACATGGCGGGGGGGCAGCAGTGCTCACCCAATATCCAGTCACTGGTGTTAACTGTTGTTTATGGGGAAGTAGAGGGAAGCTAGTGTTGGTGGTTAGCGCAGTGTTGGTGGTTGAGGTTAGTGCAGCATTAACACTCTGCCACTGCGCCCAGGCCTGGTTGGAAGGGACCGCAATGTTCATCTGCTCCAAACGCATGGCAACGCAGGAAACCTATGGCTACAATATCCCTGATCAGTGGCTATCCGACCACCTCTGTTTTAAAACCGCTAACGAAGGAGAGTCTGCCACTTCCCAAGGTCATCTGTTCTATCGCTGCAAACCTTGTACAGCCAAGCTCTTCCTAATCTTTAGTCAAAATATTCTTTCTTGTGACTGTGTAGCCTGTTGTTTGGGTTATATTTTTTGGAGTAACAGAAAACAAATTGGCTCCGTCACCTATTTGGCAGTCCTTCAAAGATGGCAATAGTCTCTAGGCTAAGCATGCCAACTCCTTTAACCTTCTGAGGAAGGTTGTAATAGGGAATGAGAAAATATATTAAAGATGGACTCTCCTTCCACCCAACAATGGTACCTTTTGTTTATTAAATTGCAAGCATCTTCCTGCAAACACCCCCCCCACACACACACACACAAAGGCACTTAATAGTGAGGTTTTGGTGATTTGCACAGTTACGTAAATATGATAAATTAACCAGTCAAAAGGAAGGTGCTTGATCAGCAAAAAATTCTTCAGTCTGTTGACACCCCTCCTTGTTTCTCCTCCAACCAGACACCCTCCCATTCAGAACATTCTTTTCAGCTCCCACCCAGGTAGGTCGTCGTGACCTGCATTCCAAGCTAGCTTTCAGCCCATTAATTAGCACTCTTTGCTAGTTGCCAAGCCACTAGGCAGAACAACATGACTTATAAGAAGCTGCTTTATATGAAATTAGACCATTGACCCATCTCGCCCAGAATCATCCCTCTTACCTGGCAACGGAGAAGCATCTGTGAGCCCTACATTTTTGTCAGCTCTGGTTCAAAGGAATCCCTTGTGCTGCCAGTAATAGCTCCTCAATATTACTTTTACTGTAACTTAGTTTCTGGGCAAAACTTCACCATTTATAATAGTTTCATATGGTGCATTAAAACACACACAAGCTTTATTTTGCATTAAAGAGACTAGAAGGTTTAAGTAGGCAGAAAAGTAATTAGCCACACTGGCATTTTGCTAAGACACCTCCCACTAGTCTTCTGAAAAGCAACATGGAATATTAAATAGCCACAGATGGTCAGGAACTGAATCCTATTTCTCATCTAAAAATGGTGCTTCCAAACTCCCATTCAGCGCTGAGTCAGAAGACAAAGTGCCACTTAACAGATGACAGCTCATCATCTCCTCCATGGGTCTCTTTGAGGGACTCCAACACTGAAAAGCATGGGAGATGTTGTTGTTGTTGTTGTTTTTAAAAAATACAATTCAAGGATATTTAGGGCACAATCTTAGGGTAGAGGCCTATCGCCTAATGGGCTGTAAGGTTTAGAGGAAGCGGTGCTACATGGGCAGAATACCAGATATTCTGCTGGTGAAGAATACACCACTAGAATAGCTGAAATGAGTCATGGGTGAGATGTGGGTAGCACAGGGGAGGAGCACACCGTCATCTATACTCCCTTTGTATCACCGTGCACTCATTGACAGTGCAACATTACTTCAGCCCCAGATTTGGCACAACATCAAAAAATTCTAGAATAGGTCCATGTCCCCACCCCACCCTGCCCATGGCAGAGCAGAGGATAGTATGCAGCTCAGAACCCAATCACAGCACACCACCACCAAAATATGAGCCAAGCACAGGGAGAGCACAAGTGTGACAAGAGAGTACGTGGCATGCTGCTAAACCTCACTGAGTTCGTGATAATGCAAACTTAGAGCTCTCTGGTGATGGGGACGCTATGGAAAGATGGAACCTAGCACAAATGCTTCGAACACAAACAGCTGCTCTCAAGAACACACAGGGGGAATCCGAGAATATTGCCAGCACTTCTGTGCACAGAATTGTACCAGGTACCCTTTGTCTCCAGACTCCAGACACAAACACCCAACACTAAATTCCATTCCAACAGCAGGAGGTGCCAGGACAAAGTACCCCACACAGGTAAGCAAAAGAAAGGTGAACACATTCTGCAGCTGTCCCCCATGTCTCCCCATCATCCCCTTTTCTACTTTTGAGTACTGTGTCTTGTTCTGATTTACATTACTCTAACATACATAGAGTGGAAAGCAGTGCCCTACTCCAAAGGACAGCAGGTCTTATTCATCCCCACATGCAGGGGGGGTAAAGGCCAGACACACCACTCTACTGCAGGCCAAACACTGAGAAGCACTTTTGCTTTGCAGGATCATAGCATGGCTACGCCAGGCAGAGCAAACTGTGTTCTCCTTTTTAAAAAAACCAAACCCATGGCAGAAGTGATAATAAGCGCCTGCCAACCATGAGGGGGAAGCTAAGGCATGAGTGTGGGAAAAGTTCTTGAAATACTTTTATTTATTTATTTATTTATTTTAATATTCATTTATCCAGCTGCCTAATATGTCTAATTAGACAGTGTCTAACAGGGCTCCTCCTTCTAGAATAGGAGTGGGGAACCAGTGGCCTTCCCAATGTTGCTGGACTCCAGCTCCCATCATCCCTGACCATTGGCCATGCTGCTGGGACTGATGGGAGTTGGAGTCCCACAACATCTAGAGGGCCAAAGCTTCCCCATTCCTGTTCTAGAAACCACGGGCACATCTTTCTCCCAGCTCCATCCAGACCAAGCACACCTCTGCAACCAAGATTAGGCAGTAACCATCCTAAAATTCAGCTGATCATGATTAAATCAAAGGAATAGAAATGAACCGAAACCTAAGCTAATAGTTGCATTGGTTGCCACCAGCAACTATACTGAGTTAAAACTGAAGGGTACAAATTGTTTGTAAGAGGGTGGGTGGTTGTAGCTGAGTAATATGCACAAAAGAGACAGGGGAGTATAGGGCAACTGGAATTATTATTATTATTTAGCTATGTGCTCTATCTTTTCTCTCTCTCCCCCCTCCATTATATTATTAGAGTTTTACGTATGAGTGTGTCTTTCAAACAAATTCAGTTGGGTGTTCCAGAATAGACTAACCCAATATTGCATAGCAGTACTTGTTGTAAAGACTCCTCTTTGTGTAAACTGCAATCTTCCCAGCATATGCGGAGGGTCATCCCTGCATACCAACTTCCCAATGTAAATCACACGAGTTGGTGTATGTGTGAGTGTGGATGGCTCCGGCCATGCCCGGCGCCAGCTCCAGCCATGCCCTCTGTCACATGGTCCCAGACCAATCAACCACCACCTCTTGGGGCTCTTGTGGCCAAAAGGATTGCCAAGCCTACTGAAGTGACTGAATGTCATGCCATGACTGCTGTGCAAGATTAGAACAAATATGTTTTATTACTTTAAACCCAGCTTGTTTGAATTTATACACCCTTCATTATGATCCCTTGGTTTTTACGGTTGGAAGAGTTCTGAAGGAAATTCTAACTCAAGGGATGCCAGCCTTTGGGGAACAGTGAGCACATCTGGAATTCATAGCAAAATACCACAGGCTCCAGTCACAAAATGGCTGCTCTGGGGGCATGGCATACCACAATGGCCACTGTGGGGCACAAAATGACTGCCACATCTGAAAGGGCAGAAAAAGAACAGAGAAAAAGAAGTGGTGCAGGCACGTGCCCCCATCAATGGGGAGGGAGGCATCAGCCACAGCCATACTCACAGACAGAAGTTCTTTCACCTCTCCTCTGGTTCAGAACAAATGGGAAGGTTGGGTGTCTTGTCCTGACACTGTCTGAAAGCCATATATTGTTCGATATATGCAGACATGAACTGAGCAGGAAGAGCAAACAGTCCCTTGTATGTACAAATTTTTAAGGGGATCTTTACTGAGACCTTTCGCAAGCACCATAGGAGGAACTGGTGGGAACAATTGGCACTCACAGGAGTTTGTACTATCCCTTTCTGCTAGATGCTATCAACTGGCAGAGACAAGCAAACAGTTGGTGGGCCACGCTCCCCCGAGCCCCTACCTATGCTTGTATTCATGTGCAATATTCCCCAAATGGTTAGCCACCCACTGCAATCCTCCCTCCTCAGCCTTTCTGTAATGAAGGAATATTTGACAAGACTTCTTTTGTTACACGGTTGCGTTGGGGAAACTTGCCTTTCATATTTCTTTTCATTTCACGCCATGAAAGGCACAGCTACGCTCGCTTAATTAGTACAGTGTGTGAACAGACAGAATAATCTAGCATCAGCTGGAGTACATTGATTTCTAAATTAAATTTTTAGTAACTGCCTGCAGTATTGAGCAACTCCTTGCAGGCGTCAGAGTTGCAACCTTGCTTCAAGGCTTCCCTTGCAACTCACAAAGCTGAACAGGAGCACCACCAGCCTCCTGCAGCAGCCCAATGAAGGCCCTATTTACTGCCCGTCTAGCACTGTGCAAATGTTGAAGGCTGCCAAACACCTGCCAGGCCACAATGCATGACTCATAGGCTGCAACTGTCCTCGTGTTTGGGATGGGTGGGGGCGTCACAAGGTGTGCTGGCCTGCTTCAAGGAACACTATTTTTGTCTCTCAGGTTTTATTTTAAAAATCTAATTTAGTCAGGCCTGAATAAAGAAAGCAGAGGGCAGTAATTTACTTTAAAAGTATCACGAAGGGGAGGCCCCACAGAGGATGCACAACAACAACTTTATTGTCAAGCGTTTTATGGAGACAGAAAACCACACAACAGGTCACTGCTTGCAATGTAGAATTGAAACTAAGCCACGCACTGCCAGAGAGCTGACTCAGCAGTTTCTTGGTATGGAAAGCCAGGAGGCCCAAAATACACTGCATTCCTGGTCCATACCTTTAACAAAGGGAATATAGCTCAATGGCAGAGCACTGACTTTGCATGCACAAGGTCCCTGGTTCAGTATCCATCATCTCCAGTTAGGGCAGGGAAAGACTCATGTCTGAAACCCTGGAGAGCCCCTGCCAGTCAGTGAAGACAATATTAAACTAGATGGACCAATGGTCTGGAGTGGCAGACGAAAATGATGGAATGTGCAGAACTGGCAAATGAAACCAACAGAATAAGAGGTCAAAAGGGCATTTAAGGAAGACTGGGAAATGTTTATAGAATATCTGAAGAATCACTGCAAACAAGTTACAAACGGTAGCAGGATTAGAGTAAATTCAGCAGCAAAAATCACTCTAAGATAAAATGAGAAAAAGGAAAATATGGAATATTTAGCAGAAGGAACCACGGAAGAGGGGGGGAAGGGAAGTCAATGTTTAATGTTGTGCGTTGTATATGTGATTATGTAAAAATTCATAAATAAAATTTAAAAGCTAGATGGATGAACGGTCTGACTGAACAAGTCAGTTTCCTATGTTCTAATGTTTTCTCAGATACATAGCCAAATCTGGTAAGAGCAAAAGCTTGTCTAACAAAAAGGCTTAGAGCCTTTAGGCGAGCCCCTCCGGGGGGGGGGCACTTGCACATCACAAAAAAGAGGCCACAAGTTTACATACAATTTGTATGCGCTAATTTAGAAATACCATATTTTTCCACCTATAAGATGCCCCCATGTATAAGATGCCCCCTATTTTTGAGGACTCAGATTTAAGAAAATGGGAAGATACACTATCTGTGTATAAGATGCCCCCTAATTTTTGACATTATTTATTAGGAAAAAAACCTACCAATAGGAATGCAATACAATCTCATCATAGTGGGGAAGTCTGTGACCAGGGCATCTGTGAGCCACCCCAGTGTGCAGTCCAGTCAGGACTGGCCCAAGACATTTTGCTGCCTGAGGCAAAGGACAAAATGGTGCACTTCTCCATTCCACACAGAGGCAGTGAATCTTACTTCAACACCCACCACTACCCTTGAGGGTAGAAAGAAAGCTTAAAAGGGAGGGGCACACAACTCTGTCCTCAAAGAGAGGAGAGCAGTTTAGAGGGCTGGATCCACTGCCCTCCTCAGCATTCAGTATTTGCTGCCTCAGACAGGCTGGCCCTTTGTCCAATTAATTAAATAATTGTTATGTTAAAATCCCTCCTGCTGAAATCTGTCTTAAGTACACTTACATTTATCAGACTCTTGCCTATGAAATTAAAAATTCAAAAGTTAGCATTCTATGCAACTCAGTTGTATGAATCTGATTTTCTTTTTATTTATTTCATTTCCTTTTCTGCAGTGTTAATTAGGGACTCCGTGCTTCAGAAGGAAACATAGCATTTTTCAATTCTCCACAAGATGGTGCACTTTAGCACATCTATTTTAAAAAAATAAAATGGGAGGGGGTCCTTGGCAATCAGCGTACACTGTTAAATTAAAAATGTATTTTGCTTTTAAAAATGGTTTAAGCCTGAATGATTTAGTAGACTGAGAATGCAAGGTTAGAAAAAGAGGGGAAGATCAGAATTTCCGCACAAAATGACTGCTGTGTTTCTCAAACTATCAGATGCCAAACATATAAGTGTAAGCAACAGAACAATGATAAACCTATTATTATTATTATTATTGCCGTTTTACAAGATCTAGCTCACTGGGGAAAGGCTGTTAAAGAAGCAAATGCCTTCTTAGGAAGTTGTGCTTTATCCTGAGGGATTAATCTGATAAGTTTGATTTGTTTGTTTTAAAAATAGAAAACTCAGTCTGCATCAGAAAAAGTAGTAGGGGGAAAAGACATTTAAATTAAATTGTAACTGAAATCTTGTAAATTACAGACTCCCAGAGGCAACAATGCCAAACTGTAGCATTGCTGTCCACACTCTGATTTTAACATTCACATTGCTTCAATTA
The DNA here is from genome assembly GCF_964270895.1 of Podarcis filfolensis. NCBI lineage: Eukaryota > Metazoa > Chordata > Lepidosauria > Squamata > Lacertidae > Podarcis > Podarcis filfolensis. The sequence continues at coordinate 31,809,016 of NC_139604.1, read as the reverse complement.
CAGTAATTTCCCTCGAGCAAATAAAAACCATCCAACTCCACACTTGTCTTGTGTACCGTACTCAAAGCAAACTGGGTAGCAAAGTAAACACACTATGTGCCTCTGTAGTATGACTAATGAAAACAGCAACAAGCAAGAATGAGTTCCTCCACCAGACATGAGGGGGATGAATGACTACCCTGGCTATTGGCTCCCAAAGGGATGCCAGGCACTTTGCTCCCAGGTGCCAGGACTGCAGTAAGATACAGATTGGCAGCTTAGTACCACGTCCTGTTTGTTTGCCTATGGTCACTCACGTACCATTTTTCATGCCAGACCAGGAGATCTCACTCACATTTTTTCTCAATCTGGAAACCCCTCTGCTTGCAGAGGACTAGTCAACGTAGGACAGGGCCTGCTTTATGAAGAAGCAACTCACTTTTATTAGCAGATTCTGGGAAGTGGAATGTTATGCCTCCACCTCCTATTCCTTTTAAAAAACATCTGCAGGACATTAAAGGTAATGGGAACCCCTGACCATTAGGTCCAGTCCTGACCAACTCTGGGGTTGTGGCGCTCATCTCGCTTTACTGGCTGAGGGAGCCAGCGTACAGCCAGCATGACTAAGTCACTTTTGGAGAACCAGAGCAGCGCACGGAAACACTGTCTACCTTCCCGCCGGAGCAGTACCTATTTATCTACTTGCACTCTGACGTGCTTTCGAACTGCTAGGTTGGCAGGAGCAGGGACTGAGCAACGGGAGCTCACACCGTTACGGAGATTCGAACCACCGACCTTCTGATCGGCAAGTCCTAGGCTCTGTGGTTTAATCCACAGCGCCACCCGCGTCCCCTGCAGGACATTACTATGTCATCCCCCCCCCCCATTTCATGTATTAAATTGTCTAAGGCCCAGGGTCTAATACTGACTAGTAAATAATAACCACATTTTGTATGTGATCATGACAAACCTCTATGTTGTAGACCAGTCTTCCCCCAAGGCTTTTGCCGCCCAGGTGTTGGGCTACAACTCCCATCATCCCTGAGCATTAGGCAGGTTGACTGCAGCTGATGGGAGTTTCAGTCCAAAACTGGGGCTGGAAAAGGCAAATGTGGGGGGGAAAGCAGTTGTAGACTCTTATATGGCGTTGCTTGTGGGGTCAGGAGACCCACGCAGTCATCCAGCCTTTTCAAGATGAATGGGTAGGGGAGGGAACTGAGATTGTGTATGCAGATCCTGACTCTGAATTCATAGTTCTTTTTGCCCAAGATCATAGGCATGCACGTTCCCCATGTGCAGTCTTTCCCTTGCAAAAGCTGAGGGTATTGATCATGGACAAGGAGCCTCCATATATACAGGTATTCTCATGTTGACATACTGCAACCAGGACCAGCCCAAGACATTTTGGCACCTGAGGCAAACCACAAAATGGCGCCCACCCTCCCTGCCAGGGAAGAAGGGGTGAGTGAAGATCTACACATCATGAGCAAAGCGGAGAATAAAGATCTACATTGGGGTGTGCTGCACCTATGAATCTTGCCACCTGAGATGGTCGCCTCATGGGCTGGCCCTGAGTGCATTTCACATCTTGTTGCAAACACATGCACGATTCCATCACCACCCTCCTTTTCCCTCTCTTTTTCTGCATTTTAAAAGTCCCCCTCTTATTATTATTATCGGCAGCGTTTGACTGTATAGGTAATTGAACTTAGCATACAAATGTGTCTGTTGGAGGTATTGTTTTCCTGTTGTTGTTATGCATTTTGTGTTTTTATACTGTAAACTGCCCATGTGATCTTCGGATGAAGGGCAGTACTGTATGTAAATTTAATAAATAATTATAATATACTTTTTTTAAAAAAAAAGTTATATATGGCATCAGAATGTCAAGATTTTTTGACTAAAGTTAAAGAAAATATGACAAATATGAAAAAATATGTCACAATGACAAATTACACCCAGAATATTGTAAAAGTTAACTTTGTCTTCTTTTTATACTTTCCTTGTCAGCAAATTTAGAGATGAGATTATCAGAAGAGATTTCTATCAGAAGGTCTCATTCTATGAATAGAACAGATAAGGGTGACTGCCTTGACTGCAGTGATGTGCTGCGCAACTTGCTTTACATAAAGAAGAACTGTAGAATGCTCTTTCTCCTCCACAATTTCAAATTGGCAAAGTTAAAGGTGGAGAGCTAAATAGCGTTCAGAAAAGTAACCAGGTCCTTGCTGAAAATTATCTGCAAGCTACTATGTGCAGTAGCCTCGGCTCCATCACATCCCTCTGCAGTATCCAATAAATTAATGAATTAGTTTGGAGGACAAAGAAATTTGCAGATCATTTGAGTAACCACTCACTACAAGTGCTACATGTCTTTCCAGTGCACTAAGATCTGGGGAAGAATGGTTCAGTCTTGCTAGGAATCCAAATAGATTCACAACTGCTGTGTAAGCACAGGAGCACTTCTCCAGTTCTATTTGAATTTTATATCTAAGACACTGTAGTATGTTCCCAACCTCAATTTGTCTATTTTAGTTTACAGTCACTTTTTCCACCTGGGAAATGGATTTGTGTCTTCGAGCTGTTGATCTTGCACCCAAATATGTGGATTCCACATGATTACTCCACTTCATCAACGTTGTCCCCTATGTCATGGATAAAAGTGATAAAGAATGATGAATTTTCCTCTGACACAACATCAAGGCCTGGTTTCTGTAGAACTTTCCTGACCCAATCAAATCTGTGAAGGACTTTATGCCAGAATATTGCTATAAAAGATATTTCAAATGTTTTCATTTTCTTTACGCAAAACTTTGCTTCTAACTTAACCACTACTTTTTCTTTGGAATCATTAACAGTCTTTGTGAAAGCTTCCAAAACGTAGTAACGACGGACGACAAGAGTTTGTATGGCATCTTCTCTGCATGACCATCTTGTTTGTGACAGGTTTTTCAAGGTGATCTTTGGTTTACTATTATTAATTTTGAGGTCCAGTGATCAATATTGCCTTGTGGGTAGATCCTGAAAAGAAAGCATAAAAGTAATTTGAACAGCTTAACTGCATAAAGACTATAATCCATGCTGTTTTGCCCAACTAGGTTCAGTGAATGACTTGGACAAGTCACAAACACAGCATTGTTTATAATTTTTATGCAGGCCCTGGTACTGACCGCGCATATTCCTTGTTTTATCATAAGTGTGGTCCCCTGCCATTCTTGATGTCAATACCGTTCTTCTGAAGAATGCTGGTGAACATTTCACATACGTTTTTTCCAGCACAGCTGCCGATAGGCACAGAGCACAAAAAGCACTCCTTCACTTCTCCATTCAATATGTACTACAAAACAGTGTATAGCTGATCTTCATGAGAAGTATCTAGTGTAGTGTCAACAATAAGAGAAAAATACTTTGCCTCTTTTGCCTCCTAGATGGTTTTCATATGAACTTCATTCCCCCGTTAGTTCAACCTAGTTCATCAAATATCTGTGATGAAATACGGTATATGAAACATGGCCTTTTCCTTTATTTGCATGATTTCTCAAGTGCTGATTAAGAAAAGGATCAAACCTGGCAATTTCTTCCAATGTACCAAGATAATTTCCTTCGTGGGGTGACCCAAAGTCTAGTTGCCACCATGGAACGGAAATTCTATTTCTGCAAGAAAGATCATAACTGCATCAATATGCTTCAGTATTTCTTAACAGCATTTGATCTCCTTGCATATCTGGCTTTGAAAATGTTCCCACTGTGTTTGTTTTGCTCTTGCTTAAAATCCAGGTCATAATACACTATCGGTGTGGAATGCTGTTTTCATGCTCAATATTTTCTTCACATTCCCCCTCCCCCAATTTCAGAAACCTCTTTTCCCAAAGGCAGTTTTCATCCCTCTGTATGAGTGAAAAAAATTGCAGGCAAAACAGAAAATGTTTCCTGTTCATCCACTTCCAACAATGTTTCTCTCCATTTTCTAATACACAAATGTGGATTATGACAGATAGCAGATTGATTTTGGATCGATGCATGCCAGAGCTTCCATCAATATTATGAAAATATTCAGATCCTCTGCTGATGCAGAATTTTTAAAAAAAATACTTCAGTAATTCCTTTGCTTTGTCAAATCCCTCTTTTCCCTTTCTGAGTTCTTAACACAGAAGGATAAATACCAAATTCGCTGAAAGTATATTTGAATTATTCACCATCCAAGCCTGCCTGTGAATCTGTTGGGAAATGTTCATATGATATAATATTCTGGCAGGTTTTTTTTTATAGGCACTTCTTATCTCTTATCCCAATAAATCTACCTGGCTGATTTAAGAAAAGAAATGGGTTTTCCACTTGTATTTCGTGTTCATTCTATCTAACTCTTATAGGGAATCAACTCCTGCTAAATCCCCTATTCTGATGCTGAAGCAAGCAAGGATTTTCCAGAAGACCTGTTGTTTGGATTTTCGTCCAGATTTGTTGGCAGAAAGATTAGACGATGCCACCTATTTAGTGAGCCTTTAGCCTGATTGGTTTGCAGGGAGGTTAGATGATGTCGCATCAAAACAAGTGTTTCCTCATCAGTTCCTTAGTGCCAAAAGTCTATTTGCAGGGAGCATATTTGTTGCGCAAGACCTCCCAATGAACTATAATTATGCAACCTGGATTTGCCAGTATGTGACTGAATCCCACCTGGAAACAGCAACAGTCTGGAAACACCCATTCTGTGAGCAGACAGGCACAACCTGAATGAATTTGCCCCATCTTTCTTGACAGGGTAAATCATGACAAATGCAGTTTCCTTGCTATTGTCTCACAATGAAGCTTCTTTGTGAATAGGCCCACAACAGAATCATATAGATATAATCTACATAGAGATATAATTATCTACAGTGACTGACAACCTTGCATCATACACATTAACAGACATAGGAAGGAAATGAATCTATCTGCTATCACTTTGATACATTTCCCTTTTTTTGAGCAAACATATTCTTTCCCCCCCCCCTCTTTATGTGCTTAATCAGTTACAGAATAACACAGGTCAATGGAACACAGTTGGCCTAATCTTCTCTGGGAACCTTGAGAACATCAAATATATTTTTTTTGTCACGGAGTCTGGGCTGCATGATCTGTTTTGCTCCCTGCTTTGGTTACAAACCTCTGCAATAAATACAATGCCCTGAGGGTGTCCTCCTGACACAACACATCTCTCAGTCTTTAGACATGCAGCATAATTAGAATGTGACCTCAGAAATCCTGGCTAAGAGAACCTGAGGTAAACAGAAATGTGATTATTAACAGCATTTCGTAGAGATATATATGTTGGGATTTGTTTTTTTGGGGGGTGGATTATGTATCAAGTCAAAAGGTTACCATTGCTCGCTCATAGCTAGAACATTCATGAAGTATGCTATCCTTAGAAATGTTTGTAAGGTTGAATTTGAGCCAGGGCTGGGGGTAAGGAAATATGCTGTTCCAGGAGACACACCTTTGTAACTCAAAACTGTTTTCTCCCCTCAAACCGCCCAGTGGGTGGACTTTGTCAGGATTTAGTAAGAAAACAAATATTATAATGGAACTAAAGGCTGAAAAGGGAAGTTTATCATCTCCCTTTCTCCCCTGAAACATTCCAGGGTGTGTACACTTCGGCACAGAAAGTTTGGCATATTCCAAGGGCTGCCTAAACCTTCCCTGACCCGAGAAGCAGATATTGAGAAGCATCTGAGTTATTTTGAGAAAATAATGTATCTTTTGCAATATTTATGCTGCCCTGGAAGCAATGGATGCTGAGAGGGGGGTTCTTTCCCAAAGCATTTGGACTGTCCAGAGGGTACTAAAGTTAATGGAAATCCTTAATACCACTTTAGATAATTAGGCTAAGTGCTCTGCAGAGACAAAGTGAGCATCTTTTCCTAAATTCATTGTTGGCTCAATGTTTTATTCCACGGAGTCATTATGAGCTGCTTACACACTAAACATAATCCTGTTATCCCATGGTATATAACACATTTTCAGCTGGTAAGATAGTACTTCAGTTGCATCTGAGTGATATTCATCACCTTTCAAGAAAGCAGGAGGGCTAGATGCCTACTAGTCATGAATTTATGTGAAGACAATTATGGGCCCATGAGTCACAATAGGACCTCTAACCTATTTCCTTAGTCACATGGACTTTCCCCATTTATTTCCTGCAACAGTTGTGTAAAGAAAGGTGCACAGAAGGGCTTTTTAACCACAACATCACTTTTCCCTAGTAATTTCCCTAGCATGAGAAATTTGGTCAGAAAATGGCAGCATCAGGGGTCAGCCTCACTGGGCACCTGCCCATGCCCCTGTAAGTGACTCTCTGCTGCCAATCCCTGGAGAACCCTGGTCCTCATTCCTGTTCCTACCAGTTCGTTTGTCCACTCTTAAGCAATGAGAAGAGTAAGGAAAAGGAGCAGTAACCACTGCATACCTTGTCCTTATGGAAGAGCAAATCTGTCTATTTTCAGCCCATGGGCATTGTCCAGCTAAACAGTTCCGCAGTGGAACTACTTCTCTTCCTCCTCTCTCTAGGTGTTCCACTGCCCAATCCCGTGAACTTGTTGCGGCTTTTCTTCCAACCCACCCTGCAGCTAACATCTGCTAAGAGCCTTGCCACCGTATTTTGGGCCAAATGCTAGACTTTGGTCAACTAGGGCCAGGGCCTTTTCAGTACTGGCCCCGACTTGGTGGAACGCTCTGTCACAAGAGACTAGGCCCCGTGGGACTTGACATCTTTCCGCAGGGCCTGCAAGACAGAGCTGTTCCACCTGGCCTTTGGTTTGGACTCAGTCTGACCCTTATGTCTTCCCTCCCCTTACGGTTTTGATTTATGGACTACTTTTAAAATGAGGCTGCTTTTTAAATTGCATTTTAACCTGTATTTTAAATTGGGGATTTTTGTTTGTTTGTCCCACCCCCCCATTGTGTTTCCATTCTTCGCTCACTGCTTTTCCTTCTGCCTCCTTCTTCCCTCCCTTCCTTTTCCCTCTTTCTGCAACTCACGCCTGTTCTCGCCATCTTTCTTCTCTCTTAAAACTCTGCACTTCTCTCTTAGCACTCTGCTTGCACTTCTAGTAGCGCTGCCAGCTGACTGGGGAGGCAGCCTTGCAGGGCTGCTGTGAGAGCACACACCAGCAACACGCACCTTTGCCTGGCCACCCAGAGCAGCAGAGACACAGCCCACAGAGTACATGGGTAAGTTACCAGGCTATACGAGCCATTCCAAGTCAGAATGGAGACGTGAAATTTTTGTGCTCCCCTGGGTCTGCATCTTTGGCAAAGGTCAACCCGGCCAACCCCTAGGTGCCACCATTATTGCCCCAACCTTCCATCTTATTTATCGAATAGTAAACATCTTTCTTTAACTGACTCCAACAAGATGCCAGCAAGAGTACAGATGTTAAGGTGTATAGGAAATGAAACCACAGGATTTATAAAAACAGCTAAGTACTGTATTCACAGGTTCTTTCTGAGCATGTGGGAGCAGCAATAATTTATATAAAAATGTCATGCAACCCAATCAAACCTGTTTTCGATTACTTCAGAGATCTTTCTTGTTTCCCAGACTTAAGTTTGAAACTGCATGTTCTTTGGAGTATGCATTTGCAGGACCACAGCTGCAAATGCAATTAGGGAACTACCAAACATAAAAAGCTAATACAGTGCCAGCAGCTTCTAGCATTAAGATAAGCCAAGTGGAAATAATGTTTTCTTGCTTTGAGTGTTGGCCCCAAACAATGTATGTTGTGGAACATACAATATGAAGCATTTGTGTCACTTTATGAAACACCAGTGTCATACCAACATATATTTAAAAAACCCTGAATGAACCACAGCACATGTACAAGATATGCATCTGCCACCCACAGGTTTTTTTTTTACATGTTTGCTTCAAGCAATACTGATGTCTGCTGCAACAGAGATTTACACATGGCAAGCACAGTAGTGCTGTTACCCCCAGTGACCATGCAGCCAAGGGGCACCTCAAATGATCACCAGATAGGCAGCAGGAGGCAGCATGCAACTCAACCAGGGCTCCCTCAAACCTGGCAGCACCTCTGGGGACCTACATCTGGAGTGGCCTATCAAATGTGGAGCTACCTTAGTCAGGCAATATGTAGGAGGGAATAGTCAGGACAGAGCAACATGGCAGTTAGAGTAAGAGTAAGAGGTGCCTTGGGAACTGTAGGCACTAATTAGGTGCTAAATAGTAGAAATATCTGAATTGGGTTAATAAATTGCTAAGCCCTGACCTAGGGTGCAGGCAGTGTGCCTCCAGCTCAGATAATCAGCTAAAAATCAAGCTAAAGGAATTACACTAAATCTACTCTAAGGAAAAGGTCATGTTTAGGTCAAATGAAACTAGTACATAGGAGCTAATCCTGACAGATGCTCTGCCATTTATTTATTTTCTAAATTAGAGCTTTATGGCAATATCCTTTTGGGTAGAGCTGAGTTATTTCTGCATCGTGTCTTGGAAGAAATGAGAGAAGTGTGGCAGCAAAAAGATAAACAACAACAAAAATGGATTTGACCTTTTTTGGCACTTGTAAAAGGTCCAAGTCTAACGCATGCTTAGCAAGGATTTTGTGCTGGTTTACGTTTTTACTGAGACTGCTGGCTCTACTTCAAAATAAAAGGAATGTATTTATTAAGGGTACATGTGCTATCATTACTTCAAGCCTACCAGTGGAGATTTTTATAGAGCTGAGCCATTTGCTTTCACTTACAGAGGTTACATAGGAATACATTAGGCTATCCTCCATACCAGCCTGTTACTTTGGGAGGTAGAAAGAAACAAGTGTATTCATGTCAGTAAGAGGCTACAGACTCCTTGAAAGCAGGTCTGCTTGCCTGGAAAGACTTCATCCTCCTACAACCAGCAAGGTACTTCTGGAAATAGAGTGGTCATTTTTACATTGCTCCCCCCCCCAAAAAAAAGCATCACCCCAAAAGAGGTCAAAAATTGGGCACACTTTTTAAAAAATGTGCTAGCCAATGTATATGTATAAATGCAAATACAATACAGAAATAATGGCTAGTTGTCTGTAATAATGACTGCAAAGTAAGGCCACCCTACCTAGAAACTTCCTTGCTGGTGGATTAGTTGCTCCTATACTCTTGGTCAACAGAACCACTATCACCAATCCCTCCATCCACTCTCTACTAAGAATGTAGTGCAAAAACACCAGGAGACAAGCCACTCATTGACAGCACAATATATAATATCAAAATAAATTGCCACCCATCAGTCACAATCTGGCTTTCACCCATTGATGGGAAGACCTTCTCCTACAACAGTGGGCTTACCATTCAACTTCATACCACTTTAAGCAGCCATGGCTTCCCCCCTCTTAGTAGTTTTGCCTGTTGCTAGCATTAATTCATTGGGTAAAGCAGTTTATAAAAGTATTGGCCATTTTGGCTTCGGTGACGATTACAGAGGATGCTTCTATCTTCCCAAAGGATCTCCCCTGTTGGATAGTGATTAATTTACTGTATTTTGCCGAGTTTTCTGCCTTATGCGGTCCAATTAGAGTTCAAAAGGCAGATTGCATGCTTGTACTTTTAGCAGCAAAATGTTTAACAAGCGGTTTTGCTAAAGTCTTATCATGCATATCTGATAGCTTCTTCATTGGATTCTAACATTTGTTGTATCGATGATAGCTTGTCTAAAAAGAAGGCTGTCTTTGATGGCAACAGAAATGACGCTGGAGAAATTTAGCCTGCCTACATTAGACAGCAAATCCAAGGCAGATTCTCCATCATTCTAATCTTCATCATAATTAAAGTGTCCAGAGATTTATTTATTTTTAAAGAGACTGCCTGCCCACTGGCTTATGATCTAATAGATAAAATACAGCAGGCAAGAGAGATAACGGAGGAGGCAGAGCAAATTCAAGCATTATTTTTTTCATAGTTCTATGCACTTTCTAACTCAGCAATAGATATAATCTTATGGCTTTGGAGAATGAAGCTAATGACTCAAGTGGGACATATGAACGCCTGAATACATATCACAACAACCATTCCATATTTTCAGAAAAGGCCCAGAAATATTTCTACTGAAGAAAGATTTGAAATCAAAATAGAAGCATTTTTATAAATTGTCATAACTTTTCAAAAGATGTTTTTGTTTTTATTACTTTTTTATATTGTGTTTTTTAATATATAACGGTAAGTTTTTAAAAATTGGTTTCAATCTTTCATTTTTAATTGTTGTAACCTGCATTGAGACCTTAGGGTTAAGGGCAGTTAATAAAACAATAACAACATCACGAAGAAGAAGAAGAAGAAGAAGAAGAAGAAGAAGAAGAAGAAGAAGAAGAAGAAGAAGTCTTGTTGGTGGGCTTTAATCAAATGACAGGTAAGTTGCAACCAAATTGCAATTTTTATTTTGAAATATTTTGAATGTGTATGTTGTCACAGATACTGAACCAATAGGCATTGATTTCATTTATATAGTACTTGTTTAGAGTGCGCAAAGTGCTTTCCATGCATTATCAAAGTAACCCTTACAACAACCATGTAAGGTAGGTCCAGGGCCACTAGTGGTGAGATGTACAAGGGTACAAATGCACCAGGCCTCATGGTTTATGGCATTCATGGACAGGAGCAAGAGGGCCATAATGTTCGTTGAACTTCGGATATTAAATCAGGCTCCACACAGGGAATGGGGATACAGTGAGTTTATACAACTCTCTGAAGAGGCTTCAAACACAAGTCTGCGGCAGGATTTCTCAATGTCTGAGGGAAGAAAAGGAGAGGAAAGTATGGAAGCTAAGTTGTGATGGTGAACAGTGAATTTTCTGTGCCTGAATACAACAAAAAAGGTTTAATGGCCAGTCAGTATTATAACCCCCTTATTGCATTTGGGAGCTCGGGGCAGAGAAAATAGCAGCTTCCGCTATTTAATAAATTCATAGCTTATATGAGACTGAGCCAAGGATTTCCTTCTCACTCAGCCAGGTTTCTGATAAGCAAATATGCATTTTTCCACCAACAAATCTATAGTGTTGCAAACTAAATTAACCATAAAGCTGCATAAATAGCACAACAACAGCCGAATTGGAAACCTTGTTTAGGGTATAATTAACTACCTAAGAGGTTTTCCACTCTAAAAGGCGGAAATTTAATTGGTGAGCAAACCTCCGTGTGTGAATGCTGGCAAAGACAGGTGTAGTTAATGGGTCAAAAACAAGTGGCATTCCATAAAATGATTCTGCCAAGAGCCATAGGCTCTTTAATCTAGCCCTAGCACTACCCTAACTTGGCTTCCATGTTCTGGGTTTATTCATATAGATCTGGACAATCAATGATTATCCTCCTGTAAATCAGGCACATTTTTAGACCCTGCTATAAATCATGAAAGGCGCCTTTGAAATAAGAAGAACCAGACAGCTTTGTCCCACTTTTTCCTAGCAAGCACCAAAAAGCAGCATCAGTACAGCAGAGAAGTCAGTTAAAAGGCAATTGTAAATGTACAGGTTTCAACTTTCTTACAACTGCATCACAGACCTTCCCTCTCAGCTGCTTCTCATGCAACGTCCCCTCCATCTTTCAGCCCTTTGGCACGTAATTTATACTTCCACTTAATGATGGGTAATTTATACTGCCATTTATGTAACCTCTAAATTGAGCTAGAAAACTCTGCACCCTTTGTTCTTTTTCCAAAGCTAGGCCATAATTATTGCTCCCAGCTCAGAAAAGTTCCCACTTTTGAGCAGGGGAAGCTGGCTTCTATCACTTTCCTGAGAGTTGTTTGGGTTTTGTTAGAAGAAAAACAAATCACCATGGAGATAAATTTATCCCTATTCCTCATTTACTACTTCCCTCCGTGCACCCTCTCACTCACAGAACAGTTTGGCTCTTTCTGTCATTTTGCACACACACAACCTTCTCAGGTCATTCCCTTAAGCAGCAGCTAATGTCTCCTTTAAATTAGTGAAGTGACCTTTCAAGAGGCCACTACTGCTGTGTTCTGACACTCATGCATTGTAACTTGCCGTCTTACTTCTCCCGTCTCCCTCTCTTTCAAACTTTGTAATATTCAACCAGCAGGAATCCTCTTGGCTACAGAGAGGGTTACAGTAACCTATCTAGATTTTCTAGGACAGAAATCTGAAGTGATGACGACTGGGTATCTTGGAATCAGAAAAGCGAGTTTCATTAACTGATGACAAGAAACAAAAATCATGTGATGATTCCCCCCACTCCTTGTCATTCTCCTGTGGGGAATTTTTCTTTTGAAGGCTTCCCTTGAGCATATTTTACCAAGGTCTGAAGAAGACTAGATTTCAGATTATACCTCAGGGGGGAAAGAGGGAACTGTCGAGAAAGCATTGCCATAGGAGAATGAAAAGAAAAACCCATCAAATAGTCACTTTCCCCTGACTCATTTAAGTCTAGCAAGTAAGTAGCTTTGCTGAAGAATTCTGCGGCTATCCCCCACCTTATTATTATAATCATGATTATTAATAACCTGCCCTTCACCCGAAGGTCCCAGGGCAAGTCACAACCATTTTAAATACAGTGGTACCTTGGGTTACAGACGCTTCAGGTTACAGACGCTTCAGGTTACAGACGCTTCAGGTTACAGACTCGGCTAACCCAGAAATAGTACCTTGGGTTAAGAACTTTGCTTCAGGATGAGAACAGAAATCATGCAGCGCCAGTGTGGTGGCAGCGGGAGGCCCCATTACCTAAAGTGGTACCTCAGGTTAAGAACAGTTTCAGGTTAAGAACGGACCTCTGGAACGAATTAAGTTCTTAACCCGAGGTACTACTGTACTTTAAAAACAATTGAAAGCAAATCCTATCACAAGAATAAGGTGGGTCCGAAAAATATCCAACTCATCAGGACTCAGCTATACAGCTGCGAACAAAATGTTTTAAGTACCGGTATGTTGCAAAGTGCAATATACAAATTTGACACTAGATGGCGATGATAAGCTACGGCAAATTCAATATATTTTTCAAAATGTTTTTTCAAAAAGTATTTTCACAGTGTTTTTCATATGTGTGTAGATTGCACCACAATTGTTGGAGGCTATGTGAGAGCTGTATACTGAAAGTGCCAGATGCACCTCTGTGGGGAGGGAGTCCCATAATTTGGGGGCTGCCACAGAGACTGCCCTCTTCCAAGCCACCACCATCCCCAAGCTTCTGAGGGCAGTGGAACTACCAAGAGGGGCCCGCTCTGCTAATCTGAACACCTGAGAGATGCTATCCATTGCCACCGCTGTTTCCTGCATCTTCCCACACTCATACCTTTCCCTTTGAGCCACTTCAAGAAGGAAAAAACAGATGAAGAGGAGAGAGATAGTTGCCTGTCAAGCTGGGGACTGGAGCAGACAAGCACCCTGTGTACATGCAAATCAGAGTTAGCGCTGAGAGCTGCCAATATTTGTGGCATATTGTATGGTCCATAAGCCAGTAAAAAAGAAAAGAAAGAAATACATTGCTGTGTCATATAGTTATTTAAACTTTTAAATATGTTTGAAATAATTATTCCCTTTAAGACTTGTTTTTTTAAAAAAAGTGAAGGCAGAGAAATTGGCACAAAACTACCCTAGAGGCAGAGTTACCTCTCATGATGTCTCTCATTAAAATATAACGATAGGTCACAATAGACGGACCACCTAGAATGCATTTTCTGGCAGGGCCCTTCTTCTAAGGGCAGAACAGGACATTATATTGCCAACCCCAAATTTTGCCAAGGTAAAGATTTATGCAGGAGTGAGAGGCACTTGCAGGGCAGGATTGTCAGGTGAGATGAGGAATGAACCCCTCCCATGCCTGCCCATTCTCCTCTGCAAATGCCCAGCTTTTTTTGGGGGGGGGGGGGAAGAGACATAATAAAATTGTTTGGCATGCACTTGCAGGGATCTATCAGCAGGTGCTGTAAAGCACACACAACCTGTCCAATCTGCCAGTTTCCTCCTTTCAGTATCCCCTGCACGCATAACCCCCAACTGACCACAGAAGGGGAACAAGAGGCTCTCCTCATTAAAGTGTCTAGTTCTGCCTCTTTGTGGTCACTAAACAGAGACATCTGGGTTTGTTTTTCTAAGCACAAACCCAAGATGGCTAAAATGCACAACACAGCTCTATTCTAAACACAAGCCAAGAAAACCTTCTCCATAAATAACCTGGTGTCTCTGTGGTTAGCAATTTTCACATAAAATTGAGGTGCCTGGTTTATGAGGTTTGGCTGCAAAGGATATATTTATATGGGAGGGAGGGGGTTTGCATCCCAATCCTCAAGGGCCTCTCAAGTGGAAACCTAATATGTTATACACTGCAGATGGACCTCCGCCAGGCCCTTTTTCTCAGCAAGACCTCTTTAATTGCTCCTGTCCCCCTTCTTTGGCTCACTCTCTGAAACTCCAATAGTAGTTCACTACGGTGTAACTTTCACTTGGTCCAAATAGCAGTGTTATGCTACTGATGCTTTACTTCCCCTTGCTACAGACACATAAAGCTGCCTATATTTAATTTGTCTAACGTTTCACTGTTATTCCTAGATGCAATTTCCTTGCAATGACGGCAAGGACACCCCCGTCCCCAAGACACAGCAAAGAACATACAAGTAGAGCTGAAGGTTCAATAATTAGGGAGGTAGCTGCTAACCAACCATTCAGGGACAAGAAGTCAGAATATGCAAGTGAGCAGACAAGAGTTACAAGATGAAATCTCTATTAAATATTTACAGGGGCAGGACTCCTCCTGGAAATCCTCTCCCTCAGGGCATGACATGCTATCTACTTATCATGCCAGATTTCAAGAGTCATAGCAATGAAGTGGGTAATGTGCATCAGCAAAGGGTCTAGGGGTTCTTGAAATGGCAGGCTAACCCTTTTGACTAGCCCAGAAGCTGTAGTAATCACACCATCACCTTACCATTACTATGTGACCAAGAGCAAGTGGCATTCCTATAACCTTTGGTCAAGAATTATTAGTTATGTCTTTATCCCATTTGTTGGGATGCTGCCTTGCAGGACATCTTTGGGAGAAGAAAAGACTCAGGAGTAAACCTTACACAAATCAGGTGTAGAGTCCCTAAGACAGCTGGAAGGCGTACGCCTCCTTTTGGCAACACCTGCAGCCAAGTTGGTGCAAAATGTATTGCTCTTCCTTGCTTTGGACCACACCAGCAAGGCCAAGAGGTGAGTCTTGTCACTCTCTGCAGTCACAGCAGGCGCTGTGATTCTCCAGTGGTTTAGATTGCACCCCTGGAGACACACTCCAATGTCTCTCAAGACATACAGGTGCCAGCAATATCCCATTTGTATCTCACCCTCAGGATGGTGCATAATTGATCAAGACATCACAGTCTATCCTATATCTTGGAGCATGGAGCAGTTCACTTCAGAATTATATGGGTCATTTGTTCATATATTTGTTGCAAAGTTTGCAGAAGTTACCCTTTTAGAAGAAGAGGGAATACACCCATCCAGTCATGTTGCATGATACCAACATTGAGCAATTAAACTGTATGACTTGCTCTTTCAACTGCAAACAGAATTAGAAGTCATCCTAAACTCACTGCCCCGATTGTGATCCGATTGTCTTCTGGACAGGTTGTTCTAAATATGTCTCAATACAAACAAGATCAGAATAAGTCCTAAGTCATTTGCCTTTAAAGCTGACGTACTGCTAAATGTTTCAGAAAGTTAATCATTAACAATAACATTTTCCATGAAAGTATTGTGAAAATGTATGGCTTGGTTTTTTTGTACATTTGCGGGGAGGGGTAGGTAGCTTATATTTTGTTTTTGAGTCTGGCTCGGTGATTTGTTTATTACATAGCTGCAGCTAGCAGACCCAAAGGACAACCACTGTCAAGTCAAGCTCCTGCACAAACATACCCCAACCCTTTCTGTTTAAGGTTCTCTAAATGAATAAGCACAGTTAAAGGTTATCTGTGAAGCCACTGGTGTTTTTTTCCAGAGTCTTTGTTTTTTATATTTTTTCTTATGTTGTATTAAACATTTCCCAGTTCTGTTAACAGCTTTCTAGCTTCCAGTTTGCTGACCACAGATGGACTCAAACTGCACATTTCCCAGGATATGGGATGAAGCCATTTGTACCAATGGCAGCTCTTTGGAATACTGACTTCATGGGCTTGAATCATTTTTATGGGCTCCCCCTTGCCTCACTCCACCTGCTCCCCACTAGGGCCGGCCTCTGCCTTTTTGCTATCCTTCCCTGGATAGCTACCCGCTTCATGTCAGCACACTTTCATCTCTCCATGGGCATCTGCCCTTGTGTGCTCTCATTAAGCATATCTGACCTCAGCCAGAAAAGAGCACCTCTAGTGCACGACACTGTAAGTCCTTTCTATTTCAGGAAGCAAATCCACATTCCGAGTCCTCTGTTTTAACCCATTTGTTGCTGCCTTTCATCTTTCACACAAGGCTCCTTTTGCAAATTTGAATTGGGAAGAGGGGAATTAAGGTCTGGGGTTTACAGAGACAATGAATGAATCAACCACATATTCATTTTGCCATAGGCACCGACTCAGCCCACACATTGTTAACTTGCATTTGGTTGGGGAGGAGGCGCATCCAAAGTTATCTGAATGCCCATTTGCATGGTATTCTGCTTGGCTCATACTGAAGGTGCACACCTGGCGGTTTCAGCATGGCGCTGCAAATATCCTGCTAAAACCAAATGCACACAGAGTTATTGGCTTTTTGTTGCCCATCACAGCAACTGAGCTCCCATCATAGGAGCCAACTCCGAGGGACCAAGGTCCCTTCAGACCCCAATAAAATATTTGAGGGGGCCGTCTCCCACTCCCAAGTTCATGGGCATTACTATTCAAATAGTGTGCCATGTCTTGTGATCGATTACACAGGGCAGGGCTTACCTGACACACCCACACGCATATTTTATTCAACTTGGCACCCCTGGCTACCACGCAGGGTAGTGGCAACATGCTGTCAGCCTGAGCAAGTGGCCGGGAGGGACCTGTAAAAGGAATTCCTGGAGCAGCCATCAGTTATTCACATTATTTCTTTGCGCTGAGCATTCACAGACAACGCAAGAGCCAGAAACACAACATGAGCCTGTTTTACATATTTACTTACATATCCAACTTCAGTTACCCTCAGAGGAATTAAGGACACTTACAAGGCAACAGCATTTTCACAAGGTTTGGCTGAGACCATCAAAACACTGCTCCTCAAAGTCAAAATAAAGTCCCCCCTTCTTCTTCTTTTTTTAAAAAGTGGATTTGTTTTCTGGCTTTCTATATCCCAGAAGCTTGTAACATTTTCCTTTGGCAGAGCAGCAGATACTTCCACCATCCGTCAGACATCTGTGCACAAAACAGACACAATAGCGCAACTGAAATTGACATTGTGCTAATTTTTAAAAATAACTCAAATCTATTTTTGAAACATTTGAATGGTTTTGCAGAAATGAGTGAACACTTTTTCACATGTGTGAAATGGCAAGGCTCTTGTGAGCTTAAGGATTTCATTGTTTTTTCCTTTTATTCATTTTTTCAGCACACGAAATATTCTGCCTCAACAGCTGGCTGTGCCCAGCAAAGATGCCAACAGATGTTAGAAACCAAGTTTTCTGCCATTTGCGAGCATTCTGTTGAGCCAGATATGCTGGGAAAGCTCCCTTCTGTTCATAAGACCCAAGTTGTACGTTTCTGCTTAATGTGCTGCTGATGAGAACGCAGTTAGACCAGAAGGGAAATGAGATCTAAACAGCTGCTAGTCATTGGCATCCCAGGGCACATTAAGGAAGCCCCCCAACGACTTATTGCCCTCTTAAAAGTCAAAGTCAGGTTCCATTTGTTATCATTCCCCCGTTCAGATTAATCAGCATTTCTCGCAGAGGTCTTGCTATTCCCAACATCCAAGAGATCCCCAGTGCTTTCACTTTGAACTGCATCACCAGCAATCATTCTCCAGAGACAGAGAAAGAAGTGGGGGAATTCAAATAGGATAAGGCTGTGTTTTCAAAAAGCTATCAAGGAAGGCTTCTCTCCCATCCATCTTACCTAGACATTGCAATTTGGTGATCTAGGTCCCATGTTGCCTGTTAAAACTATGCCCGTTGCCTTTCCGCAGGAAGTCAAACTGCTCTAGAGCACATCAGTTTTTGTTACTATTTGGTTTACATACCGTTTACGCCTGACTGCTAAACACCACCTTTTCCCCATCTGGCACAACAGTGTGCCATTGTTCAATATTAAAGGATCTCTGCATAAGAATGTAAGGATACAGCACCCTGTTTCACAAAGTACATACCTGGATGCCTCTAGGAAGCCCATAAGCAGGACCTGAAGGCAAGAGACCACTCCTGCTGTTGTTCCTGAGCAACTGGCGCTCCGGCTGCCATACTGCCCTTGCACTAGGAGGTTCTGCTTAGCTATCATGAGAAACATATCGTCCATGAATTTGTCCTATCCCTTTTTTCAGCCATCTAAACTTGAGGCCACCACCACATCTTTTGTCAGCAAATTATTTAAGTTAATTATGCATTGTGCATGAAGAAGTACCCTCCTTTCAGTGGCAGACTTTGGGACCTGAAATTTCAGTGCAATGCCAAAATTTGGCACATGCACACCACCTCTCAGCTTAGATTCTAAGTCACTGTTGTGTCGCCTCCTGCAGCGCCCTCTCAGCTTGGAGCCCATTGTGGGTGAACTGTCTGTGCTCCCCTAAGTCCACCTCTACTCCTTTGTCCTCAATTTATCTTTTTTTTGGGGGGGTGAAAAGCAAGGTTATGCATACGATGTGATTCTGTGCAAGCAAGTTGTGTGCACAACTCAACATTTCGAAAAAGTTCACCATATGATGTCGCTTTTCAGTCTAAATAAATGCGTAGATTAAGCCTGGAAATAGGTAGGTCTGGTGAGATGACAAGAGGCAGAAAAATGAACGGGCAAAAGGAATGTTTCCACATAAGGGGGAGCCAATGTGGTGCCCTCCAGATGCTGTTGGACTTCAGCTCTCATCCGCATGGTCAGTGGTCATGGATGATGTGAGTTGCAGTCAAACAACATTTAGAGGGGCCCATGTTGGTTAGCCATGGTTTAAATGATAAAACTGTCATGCTCTAAAAAGTCCTTTGTCCAACCCATGTGTTGCAGAATTAGAATAAAATGCACAAAATAAGAACATATATGCAAATCTGCCTAATTTGCATACCTCATATGGGTTGCAGGATTCATTTGTTCTTGGCACAGAATTTGGATTAGCCTGGGGAATAATCCTACTCCAACACTTCTAAAAGATGAACACCAAAACAGGCAAAAGTATCATCATACCATATATCCTGATTAAGAACCAAAATGCCTGGGTAAACAGGATCGTTTTTGACTGGCACCTAAAAGTTGATAATGATGGTGCCAGGACCTTCGTTGATGAGAACGATGGTGTCAGGACCTGGGAGAGCCCCTGCTGAAAAGGCCTATTATTGTGTCACCCGCCAACTTCCCTCAGAGAGGGCACAGATGATAAATGTAGGGTCCATATAGGTTCATGTAGGGAATGGCAAGGTACAGTGGTACCTCAGGTTAAGTACTTAATTCGTTCCGGAGGTCCGTACTTAACCTGAAACTGTTCTTAACCTGAAGCACCACTTTAGCTAATGGGGCCTCCTGCTGCTGCCGCGCCGCCAGAGCACGATTTCTGTTCTCATCCTGAAGCAAAGTTCTTAACCTGAAGCACTATTTCTGGGTTAGTGGAGTCTGTAACCTGAAGCGTATGTAACCTGAAGCGTATGTAACCTGAGGTACCACTGTACTGGGGTCCTGAAACCACATAAGGCTTTGTAAGTCAAAGCCAGCACTTCAAATTGAAACTATTGGCATCCAGTGCAGTCATGCCATGAACATTATATGTTCAAGACCCCCTGTTTCCAGTCAATAATCTGGTCGCTGAATTCTGGACTAGCTACAGTTTCAAAGGCAGCCCCATGTATAACACATTGCAGGAATCCAGCCTGGTGCTCATGTCCAAGAAAATGTCCCTTCCAAGTTTACACCCACTGAAGAGATAAGGGAAGTATTTAATAATCTGGAGTTTACATGAAAATAAATATATATATGAATATCCTTAAACACACACACACGCAGCAGCTGTTTGACAACTTGAGCAGCTTATTTCCTAAACCCACATTCTCTCTGAGCATGAAAGATACCATAATGCCCCAAACTGACTTCTATCTTAAATGAGACACAGATTGCATTTCCCTTTATGACTATCTATACCAAATTCATAGGCGCTAAGCACAAATTAAGAAGAAATCTTGGTGGCTCATTTCTTTTGTTTTTGTATATAAATAGCCTGGTTCTGTCATGGGAAAGTCACCCTCTGAAGGGAATATTTCAGATATTTGTTAATAAATTAGTTAAGCATGCAAGAAAGAAACAACCCTGTTCCATGATACCTTGTGGGTTTGCATTAATGATGTGCATCAAGAAAGCTGCATATATATGATTTGTCAACTCACTGGGGTACATAATCCACATTCTGTCAATCATCTATGAAGTCCAAGAAGGAACCACTGTTAATAATTCACAAAATTTCAATCCAAGGGAGAGCTAGCAACAAACACGACCCACAAACCTTTTCCAAAATCCATTTTCTTTAGTGGGAAGACTATGATTGACATCAGTGGACTCATGAGTCACTTCACAAGGAGGGGAAAAGCAACCTCCAGTGATAATGAAAATGAATAAATTTAGACAAGTGACATGGGAAAGAAAATGGGCCTTATGTGGCAAGGCTGACAACTGTCTTGTAAATCCACACCTTCACCTTCTCTATCTCCAATATGCATTCTTCATCCACATTCTCAGCATAACCAATTCAAGTGCCATCCTTTCTGAAGGCTGCTATAAATAACACATCAGGAACTGAATGGTCAGTGCCTACATATATAGAAATGCTATAGAGGGATGTTTCCTATTAAAACAGGGTTGGAGATCTAGTAAACATTTAACCCTCTGTCCTCAAATGACTTACTCTAGAGAAGAACTGGCTTTAGTTAATGATTCAGAATGGGCAGCTTGGAGATGGCAGCCTAAACAAACAAACAAACAAACAAACAAACAAACCCAAGCTTACCTGGGCTCTCATTACCACACAGCTTATTATTTCTAAATTGGTCCATGTAAAAATAAAAGGGACAACTATACACTACGATAAACATGGGCTGATGCCGAAAATGGCATTTGTGCACCACATTCTCCCTCATTGCAAAAAAACCTTCTCTCAGGCCTGGATTGAAGGTGTGAGGGGCCTAAGACTAATACAGTGGGTGGGCCTAAGTGGCATATGTTCAAGAAACAAACATGTTACTCAGTTATCCAAAATTAACGTTACCTTTAGCCAAATGATTACATATTGAAAGGGAAGAAAAAGAGAGGAGGAGGATAAAGTTAAATAAACAGTGGAAGTAAAAACACACACAAATAAACAAGTAAATGGGGGGAGGGAGAGGTTTTGAATTAAAATGCAAGCTTTTTTTTTTTCATGCAAACATGAGACATCTTCCATTTCAGGGACAAAACGGTAAAGGCCCAGGAGAACATGAACAAGGAAGAGACTGACTGTGATGGATGGAGCAGGGTGAGATGGAATAGTAATGCCGCGTTGGTACATTTGAATTTCAAGAGACCCAGTCGAAAAGTGCACATCCAGTTCCGCATAACAAGTTCCTTCCAAAGGCAAACCCCAAGATATTTGAGATGTAAAGCAGAGGACACAGGGCTGGTGAATGTGTCCATCAATTGTAACCTAGAGAAAGGGTTGCTCTGGAGCTGTCTATTAAGGATGGCAGGAACAGACTGAGACCAGCTTGAAAGTGACCTACTCTCTTGCCCCACTGTATGCTTTGCATCTCAGTCTCGAAACGATTTACTCCTCAGCTGGTCACTTCTTTTAAAAGAATGGAATTGGCCTAAACATGAGGCTGCCTGTCAAAGACTATTTACAGAAATATTGTAAAATTAATGAATGTTAGAATGATATTGGATAGAAATTAAGTGGTTTCCAGCTGTAATGCTTTAAGAGAATATGAAAAAAGGGTTATAAATAGGTAAAAATCTAATGGTAAGTATTTGCTGAACCAACAATTTGAAGTGGAATACAAAAAAGGGAGGTATGAGGAGGTCCGGGAAACAAGCTAAAGGAAAATAAGCAATGGAAAATCTGTGTGTTTTTAACTATTTTTATTTTGTATTTTTGTTATTTTTTTCATTTTTATTGTAATACTTTAAAAAATCTTAATAAATATCTTATAAAAAAAAACAAAAAACATGAGGCTGCCTGGAAGCAAAGGCTTGTCTGCTGGAATCCAGGAATGCCTCTACAGAAAACTGTAAGGTGAAGCCAAGAGATGTGCCACCTTGAAAGCAGGAGCAATTGCTAGCTAATTAAAAAGACGGGGCGCAACATTTGACTATGCCGATTCATATTTGTATATATGCAAATTTAGGCTTATTTCAGAGGGGGAGGGGGAATCCAAACTTTGGTTGTTGCTGTCTGTGCTTTCTCTGAGCTATGAGGTGCCAACAGGATTTTCTGGGTCCAGTATACGGAGTGGGCTTTCTGCCCAACCTGCAGTCTATTCACAAGAATTGCTGGTGTAAATATCAAAAATAAAAACAGGTATTGCCCAACAACTAGCATGACTCCTCTCCCTCTTTCTCTCTCCCTCAAGCCTCTTGATCTCTTGGACCTTTTGGAAGAGGGAGTTTGAAATTAGCCCAACCACTGCTACAAAAGCTTCCCACTGGAAAAAGCTAGAGGCACAATTTGAGACTGCTCAATAGTTCAACAACGCACATGTCCAAGCCACAGTGCCAACCCATTCAAATTTAGTGTAAATGCACCCGAGTCTCTGGTAGTCACTACCAGGCACTGCTTGGGGATATAAACACACCGATGAGCTTTGAACTCTGTGGGAGCATCAGTGATGGAGCAAAGAAATATGACCCAAACCACTATTGACAGAACTCCAGAACATCAGAAAATCAGATACATATGTCTTAGGCATTTTATTTTACATCAGATCCCTGCAGTTGTCAGGAAATATGAACTGAATAAATTTGCTGTACCCAAACCTCCCGTGGGGTTAGTACCATCAATGTTTTATTAGGATCTAAAAAGTTATCCAATAAACAAAACTTGAAGAAAAACAAGTCTTTCAGTTTTGAATCATGGCAATGAAAAGGCAGGAGAAAAATAAAGATGCAAAAGAACAGGGTTTTAAAAAGCTGCTCTGTAAGCAGTTGTAAGACTAGGGTTAACCCTTTCCCCTCATGCCATTTCCCTCCATTAAAACCACATACTGTGAAGCTGCTATTTGCTGCATGGTGGGAAACATACGAGACTTAGAAGGAGATAAGAAAAAAAATCTATAGACCAGACAAGACACTATGGCTGAACAAAACCATCTGTGAAAGGCAACATTATTACACTGACTCAAAGAGTATTTAATTGAGCAGCCCAGTAAAGCAAGAAGAATAATCCATATCAAATTATCCTGCAATGCTCCATTTCACTGAGAATAGAGAATGTGTATTTTTGTATTTTGACAAAAAAAAAAAAAAGCAAAACACTTTAGGAAACTTGTCCCACACAGACATGCAAGCATGTTTAAGGACCAGTCATGGCTGGAATGGTTAGACAAAGAAGAATTTGTGGATTTAGGGGTTGTGGCATAGGAGACTCAATGCAACCTTGAAATACAGTCTCTTGCAAAACAAAAAGGATAAATACAGCCATATATAAGTGAATGTGGACATCACACAGTAAAATATACCCAGGAATATTGCTTGCATTCCAGATAGTGGACAGCCAATGAATCTGCTGCTGGATTCATCCCTAGATGTTATAGATGCTAACTAGGTGGTTATATTTAAAACAGAATGCCTGCTGTTATACAGCATGAATATATTATCCTGGGAGTGTCACATTATATAAACTCAGCTGAATTAGGAGTATTTATATAGTAGCCCTTTCCCCAAAGCTTTCCCCAATTATTTCAGCCTTGTTATGGCAGAAGGGTTATTTCTCAACTAAAAATATATTTCAGGTCCAAAGATTGAAAAGAAGGGTAAATATTTAGGTGTATGGATAATAGCAAAGAATATAAATTTGTATAAAGAGAACTATTTGAAAACTTGGGAGGATGTTCAAAGAAATTTGCAAATATGGGGCAGAATGAAATTTTCACTGCTGGGTAGAGTGTTGACCATAAAAACGAATGTATTACCAATAATGCTATTTTTGTTTCAACCAATACCGGTGACTGGCAAGACAGATTGTTTTAATAAATGGCAAAAAGATATTTCTAAATATATCTGGCAAGGGAGAAAAACGAGAATAAAATACTGATAGATACGAAAGAGAGAGGAGGTTTCTCCCTGCTGGATATGAGATTAAATTATGAAGCATTTTGTCTGTGCTGGTTGAAGGAATGGTTTTTATTGAAGAATCTGCATATTTTAGATTTGGAAGTTCACGATAATATTTTTGGCTGGCACACTTATTTGTGGTATGAAAAGGTGAAAGTATATAAATGTTTTGCAAACCATATAATTGGGGGGGGGAAATGTATAGCATATGGGACAAATATAAACATTTATTGGAGATCAAAACACCACTTTGGCTTTCACCTATGGAAGTCATAGCAGTGAAGAAGAAAAATATAGTGGTACCTCGGGTTAAGTACTTAATTCGTTCCGGAGGTCCGTACTTAACCTGAAGCACCACTTTAGCTAATGGGGCCTCCTGCTGCTGCTGCACCGCCGGAGCACGATTTCTGTTCTCATCCTGAAGCAAAGTTCTTAACCTGAAGCACTATTTCTGGGTTAACGGAGTCTGTAACCTGAAGTGTATGTAACCTGAAACGTATGTAACCCGAGGTACCACTGCATGACAGAAATTTGCTAAGAGAGGAGGGTAGATAATTTAAACTAAAAGAGTTTAAAGATTTATCAGGGATGTTAACAACATGGTTACAAGATCATTATTTGAATGACTTGTTTAAAAAGGATATGAAACGGACAATATGGAAATGTATAAATCAAAATCGAATAAGTGCTGGAAATGTAAAAAGAAAGAAGGTACCATTTTTCATATGTAGTGGTCTTGAAGTGAGGTTAAATGATATATAATATAAAAGTGGGAAATGATATATAATGAATTGAAAAAGATGTTTAAGATAACATTTGTAAAAAAAAACCCAGAAGCTTTTCTCTTGGGAATTATGGGATCAGAACCACCTAAGCAGTATAGAAGTTTATTCATGTATACAACTACAGCTGCAAGAATGTTATTTGCCCCAAAATGGAAAGAAGAAGAAGAAGAAGTCCCGACGAGAGAAGAATGGCTACACAAATTAATGGAGTATGCAGAAATGGCGAAAATTACTGGAAGAATAAGAAATCAAGAAAATAAAGTCGTTAGAAAGGAATGGAAATGTTTTATTGAGTATTTACAAACAAACTGTAAAGAGATCAAGACATTGGCAGGATTACTGTAAAAACTTGCAGTTTCAAAAATGTACTGGTATATGAGATAGATATGAGAATAGATGAAGAAAAGAATAAATTAAGATAATTTGGAGTATGCAGGAAATGATGAAATAAATGCAAAGAACCAAAGAACGAGAAGGAAGGAAGTCAAAGTTTGAAATGTCAGAATGTTTGTTGAACAATTATTGTAATGTATATAAATGAAAATTATAACTAATTTTTTTTAAGGGTTATTACCCCCTCTACCAAATACTTCCATGTGTGATTCCCCTTTTCAGTCTCCCACTGAATACATCTTCTGACTCAAAACTAATTTCAAAAAAAGTAATGACTTCCAAACCTACTGTGCAAAAAGAGCATTCTGAAAGGAATCAAATGGAGCTAAACTTCGAGCCAACTAGGATTTACACAACACAAGGTAACAAATGTGTTATTGGGGAAAATCTATTTTGGTAGCAAGCTGCCATCCATTGTTTATCTACTCAGCTTGCTGCATCTATAAAGGAAATCAAAAACGTTGTCAAACTGACCTGGACAGTGAACTACGCATTGTTAGTCTACAAAATATAGGTTTGATGTATATTTCTTATATACATGTAAGAAACTCATCTTTTGCCACAGATTTGCTTTGAAGTTACGCTAACGTAAAAAAGCAGGAAAAAAGGCTGAAGACAGACATGAGAAGTTTATGAAATTACACATCAATTACAAAGAAGTTTAGAAAGAAGAACAACAATTTTTTAAAGCACTAAACACTATTAAATAAGTAAAATTTTAAAGGAATGTGTTGGAAGAAAAGGGCAACCTCTTTCTTCTCTTTCTGCTCAGTATTTACTGTATCTGCTGTACAAAATGGAAGGACACAGTGGGGTCTTTGTTCAAACACAAATGAAAGATGGATTTTTGTTTGATCAAGAGACTATGGATGCTTGTTCTATAGATCACTGACATATCTAGTAGTGCGGCCAGGAGGCATATTTATTTCCAGTTTCTCTTCTACAATATTACCAAAGGGAACAGAACATACATTAATGCCGAGTTTCTCAGCTATTGTTGGCCTACAACTCCCAACATCCCTGACCACTGGTCCTGCTAGCTAGGGGTGATAGGAGTTGTAGTCCAAGAAGCGCTGGAGACCCAAGTGTGGGAAACACAGCACGAATGATACCTGATTGCTCTGGCCTGCAGACAGACTCCCAAGTCATTCTCCAGAACTGTGCATTTAGTTTCTTGCCAGGAGAGTAATCAGTCAATGTTAATACTGGATGAATCATCAGATAGTAAGATTACTTAGGAATATTCCTTGAGTAGAAATGGAAATGCCCACCACACAGGGATGCAACTGTTTTACTTCTGAACAGAATAACCCCATCTTGACCATATACTGTATATGACAGCACAGGGATGGAGAATCTGTTTTTCTAGAAAGGGCTGTCAATCAATCTGGGATTGGAGCCAAAAGCTATGGTTTTCCCAGTAGTGATGTATGGAAGTGAGAGCTGGACCATAAAGAAGGCTGAGAAGAATTGATGCTTTTGAATTATGGTGCTGGAGGAGACTCTTGAGAGTCCCATGGACTGCAAGAAGATCAAACCATTCCATTCTTAAGGAAATCAGCCCTGAGTGCTCACTGGAAGGACAGATCGTGAAGCTGAGGCTCCAGTACTTTGGCCACCTCATGAGAAGAGAAGACTCCCTGGAAAAGACCCTGATGTTGGGAAAGATTGAGGGCACAAGGAGAAGGGGACGACAGAGGATGAGATGGTTGGACAGTGTTCTCGAAGCTACCAGCATGAATTTGACCAAACTGCGTGGAAGACAGGAGTGCCTGGCGTGCTCTGGTCCATGGGGTCACGAAGAGTCGGACACGACTAAACGATTAAACAACAACAATAGTTAGGAACATAGGAAGCTGCCTTATACTGAACCAGATGACTGGTCTACCTAGCTCAGCAGCCACCTAGGGTTTCAGGCAGGAGATATTCCCAGACCTACTTGGTGATGCCAGAAATTGAGCCAGGGATCTTCTCCATGCAAAGCAGTTACTCTAACAACTAAGCTGTGGCCCTTCCATATGACTGGATGGTGGGAGGGGGATACACACACACACACACACGTGTGTTGGGAGGGGGCACATTACCAACCAATCCATGTGTCAAATGATCCATCTTGTGGGGCCATAGGATCCCCATGCCAACCATGGCACAATCATCTGAAGACAGTTAATGTCACTTGCCTATGTTTATTTCATTTCCCTCTTTATGTTTGCACCACACTTTTCGTTGCAATAGACAGCCGGTCAAAAGGCACCTGACAATTACAAAAAAAGGAAATGAAAAAAGAAATAATGCCAAACCCCAACAAAACTATCTATTAATTAAAAATGCTGAAATAAGCTATCAATCATATTAAATTGTAATGCCTAAGGAAAAAAATTAATATGCATTTAATAATAATCAGCATCACATTCCTACATTGCAAACATTTCAATGAATAACAAGAAGATAATAAAACATGTGGCACATACTTTAGTCAAGATTATACAGACTATACAGCATCCACTGTATACAAATATTGGGACACAGCATTGATGGAAAAAAAGTAAAGCCGGCAAGGGTACACTCAGAGCTGGCCACAGTGCTTAGTCCACAAAGGCAATTTCAGATCTCATAGAAACACTCTTATCATGCCATGTCTGCAGCATAACATGAGCGTTCGATACATGACATGAATATAAAAAAGCAGTTATTTCAGAGAGATAGTCGTGGATAGAATCCGTTTTTGCATTTAACTTATCTTATTTTGATCCCGTTTACGAATCCCTTCCTATTGAATGTTTTGAAGCGATTTCACAGTTAAAAACAATGAAAAAAACAGAATTCTCTCTGAAAAAAACAACAATGAAAAGCAATTTCACATGCAGAAACAGTTTCAAATCCAATATCAAGACAGAGCAGGATAAAGATCTCCACTTAAAAGGCTTCTTGAAAAAAGGGAAGTCAATAAGCGCCATAAAGGCAACAGAGATGGCCCCACTGTTGAGTGTCACATACCTGCCACTGGGGTCAAGAACAGGAAATCAGTAGTACACCAAGTAATCATGGCAATTAGTTCTAAGTTCTAGGACTAATGCCACAATGCTATTCTTACAGGATGGCTCAAGGTTGCCTTTAAGTATTTGAGCAAGAGACCCATGGTCTGGCTATAGGGGGATCCCGTGGCTTTCTATCAGTCTGGTGTTTCCTGAGGTTTTCTCTATTTTCAGGGACGATAGTGTTTCCTCTTTTGTTAGGAGGATGCTGTTCTGTCCCACAGGTCCAAATACAGGCCAAGTGATGGACTGACTGATGCTACAGAAGACCAAGTTGCAGAGATTCCTAAGAAAGGTGCACAAAACATTGGAGTGACCAGTTCTAGTGTTTTATTATATGCCCAGCCTGGTAAACCCCCTCCTTTCCCTTCCTCCCACTTATCTACTCCCGTTCAGTAGTTTAGGCAGCAATGTGCTTCCTTTTGTCTGCCTACTTTAGTCCCAAAGCAAGGAGCTGCTTCCCCATCCTTGATGCAGCTTACCTGACATACTGCTCCTTCCCATTGTTGTTGGTATCCCTCTGTCTCAAAAGACAATGGGCGTGTGCCTCCAGGGGTGAAGTCAGGCCGCTGCATTAGCAGCACCAAAGTTACCTCCCTGGGGCAGAAGCCTAGGCAGTGTGTATGGAGGTCCTGGGCTGGTCAGACAACAAGCCCCTGCTCTTGGCCTTGTTGATGTGGTCAAAAGTTAATCAGATACATTTGGCACCAACTTGGCTGCAGGAGTTGCTGGAATTCTTTGCCATACTAAGTGTTAAACAGTACACCACATCAGCCACCTGGTACCATACAGGAGAGGGTGATAGCCACCAATTTGAATGGCTTTACAAGATGGTTAAACAAATTCATGGAGATTAGGCTATCAGTGGCTACTAGCTACAGTGGATAAGTTTTACTTCCACTGTTGGAGGCAGAATGCTTCTGAATGCAGAGAGTGTTCTTTGCACAGGTCCCCCCTTTGGGGCTCCTCATAGGCATAGGATGTTGGACTAGATGGGCCTTTGGCCTGATCCAGCAGGGCTCTTATATTCTTATGTTAAAACTTAAGACAAAACAAAACTAGTAAATATTAATCTACACAGAAATAAGTCCCATTAAGCTCAATGGGATTTACTCTAGGAACATGACCATAGAATTGTATCCTACATAAAAGGTTTAAAGAAATGCAATGCGCAGAAAGCAACCTAATACTGAGTGAGACTATTGCTCCATCTAGCTTAGCGTCATCCACACTGATTGACAGTGGCTCTCCAGGGTTTCAGACATGGGAAATTCCCAGTCCCAGCCGTAGATGGAAACACCAGACTTTCTGCATGTAAAGCAGGTACTCTTAACACCAAGCTGCGGTCTGTCCCCATTGTGAAACAACAGAATGCATTCTGCACGCCTCGTTGTACCTCTGCACACCATTTGCTTAACTTGGCAAAGGGATTCAAATAAATTTGACTCGCGTTGCCATGTGACAGGAGGAAGTATGAATTGGCTCCCGTTGCTGATATGACACAGGACTAAGCATCACATTGTAAAGAACTTATTCAAGTGCACTCTTCCTCCAGCCCCTGAAAATAGCGCCGTACAGGCAAAAACAAACTTTTGTGTGTATGATGAATGTTCCTGTAGAGAGATGGCAGAGTTTTGGCAGTCATATTGCTTACCATTGGTAACAGAACAAAAGAAGGCATACCTCCTCTCATCTGAAGTGCTGGCTAAGCAAAGGAATGTTGTTGTGTATGGTCCATAATGAGAAATTGCTTGGATAGAGCTATCCAGCAAATTCAGATGAAAAAAATCAACTCATATTTTTTAACTGCTTCTGAAAAGCATGTACATTATTTCAGTGATTCTTAAGTAACATTGTGTGGAATGCACAAGCATGCAGCCCTTAAAAAAGGTGGAGCTAATGAGCGCGTGTCCACATTTGAGCATTATTTAGCTGTTAATCCACTTCCCCCCATTCAAATTAGACCAGAGCAGTCCACAGCCACATGTATTTGAATCTGCATAGGAGAAGCAACTTCAGCCTTTTCTGTTCACACCAACAGACATTCTGTTTTGTTTTTAATTTGTGTTGATTCTATCATGCTGATTAAGTACCGACAAAGCATGCATGCAGAGGAGTGTTGTTAAACTCAGGGTGCCAACTTGTGGGGGGCACGTAAGCCCAGCCCTCTCAAATCTTTTATTGGCGGGTGGGTGGGACCAAAGGGAGCTTGGACCCTAGGAGTTGCCTCCTATGTTTGCGGTCATCCCATAGGGATCTGGTTGGCCACTATGAGAAGAGGATGTTGGACTATATCGACCTTTGGTCTGATTAAGCAAGGCTCTTCTTTTCTTCTTATATTTATGTTCTTGCAGCCTCTATAGTAGTGGGGAGGATAGGGAAGGGAAGATAGCAAGAGATACAGCACCTGTTTCCACACCTCAATGACAAGGTGCTATAAAACTACAGCCTCTCCTGGCATGTATCACAGAATTCATGAGCCCAATGAAAACTTGAGTGCTCAGACAAGATCCATTCAATACCCAAAATTCTCTTACAAGGAAAAACACGTAAGAAAGCACCTGAGGATTTCGCTGAATAGGAACCCTCTACCCCAATTCCCCATTGATCAGGAGAGAAGCGAAGAAATGGGAGATTGTCAGGGTCAGAAATCAGGAACCCACACACCTGCATACTGCTGTTCCACATGGTGAGTCGCATTAGGGCTAAAGACTACAGTGTTCCTAGTCAATGAAATGCTCCTAGGGGTCTACAGTGACTCCACTCATCCAGGCCAGCCACTGGCTCACTTTTAACAATAGTATCCACTTTGTATGGTTGTTGCCTCTCTATGGCCCAGCACTGACGCTATAAAGCCCTCTGAATGAGAAGGTTAAATGGCCAAATGCTCTTCCATTCTCTCTCTCATCATCAAAGAGACTGTGATGATTACTCTGGGATCTAAAAATGTGCAGGTTAATTGCACCTACACAATGTCTAGTTTTGACTCAAAGCAGGGAGCCATCTCCAGCAGAAGGAAAACGGTGGTCAGCACAAATAGGCTTGTCCTGTCTTCAATGCCGCTCTTCAGGAGCTGGTTTCATGGTAAAAGTGAGAGTGGGAAATGCCAGTGCTAAAATGAAGGCAGTGCATGCAAAACACTCTCAAAGCCTCAAATGATTTTTCTGCCCCACTGCAAAAGCGAACCAGTGTTATTCACTAGATTCTATTTTGGCAGTGGAAGGTTTAAAATGTCACATCTCTTCCCAGCTGCTTCCTTTGATTAGGGAGACAGAGGAAGGCTGAAGGCTGGCAAATTAGTCGATACTCATGAGATCATCTTTTCCAACCAAGTGGTGCAGCCTCTCAGTTACATCATTATTTGTTTACACACTGCTCAGAAGATGTTGCATGCCAATGGGTGAACATTTCTATTCTGCCTGTATGGAAGCATGAAGACCAATATCACATATATTTGGACTGGAGACATCAGGCTGTGCAGATGTGGGAAGGTAGTCTGCACAGACTACCTTCTCACAAAAAACTCCCTGAGCACATAGGAAAATACTGCACCAGAAAGACTAGGAAGTCCATTTCTTCCTGGCATGCTAGATCTCTTTGAACAGCAAGGGGTTTTTCGGGGCTCAGGGGACGGAAATAATTCAAACATGGTTTTCCCTCACTCCCACCCTCCTCAAAAAATACAGACACAAACTTTGCATGCCTGGAGCATTTGGAATATTCACGCAGTAGAGATACTGTTGGATTTTGATGTGGGAAACCCAGATTCAAATTCTCCTAAGCCACTGATGGCTCACCATATAGCCTTGAGCAAGGCAGTATCTCTCAGCCTGATGCTGTGAAGTTAAATGGGATAAGAATATTTTTTAAATCACAAGAGCCTTTGGGGTAGAATAAGGGGGGAAATCTACATAAATAATATGCTTATGCCTCAGTCTCAAAAATATTTGCCTTGGCTTGTGCTAGTGGAAAAAAATAAATCATTGTTTGTGATAGCATTCACTGCATTTTGTTTTAAGGGGAGAAGCTTGCAGAAAGAGTCTTGGATTCTTGTGACATTCAAGCATGCAGGGCGAAAAACCTATTCCATTTTCAATTCTTAATGGTAAATACCACTAAGTTTCCCAATATAATACATACACACATAATTTTATTTGTATGACAGCTTTCCATCGCTCAAACTGTGCTCAAGGCGGCTTACAACATGAAATAAAAAAATAAACGCATAACCACAACATAAAAAGTAGTCATAAACAATAAACAAAACATTTAAAGATACAAAACCAAACCGAACAATTTCCACATAAACCGCCACAAAAATCTAAAGTAACGATACAAAAAACCGACAGCAACAAACCCCGCAACAAACCCTCACCAAACAACACCCCATACTTTATATAAGAATAAAGGTAATATTTGATTCAGAGCAATGCAGAGCAGTGGCAAACATATCCAGTACCAACTACTGTTGTTGTCTCATGACCCAAAACACCAGATAATTCTGAATACACAGCTGTTCAATGAGGTCAACATGCTTTGCCTGCAACGCATGGACTCATCCACACTTCCATTTGCCTCATGATTTCTAGTCATGAGTCTGAGAGATTCTTATTTTGTTACACAACTTTTCCTGGGAAAACCCACTGTTTACTGCTGAATCTGAACAAACACCCATTGGGTTTTCTGTGGGGTGACACTTGTTTTGATTCAGCAGTAAACAGCGGGTTTAAAAAAGCGTTTTATAGCTGGTGCAAAGCAACAGTGCTCACCACTATACTATACACTGAGGCCTCCAATATATCTTTCTTCTTTTCTGTGTATTTATAAGAATCTTTTTTAAATCAGGGATCATTGTTTTACTGGAGAAAAAAGTGCCAATTGTGTTAATGAATTTCTCGCCTCAATTTCAAACTGTGATGGTCTGTAACAACTGTTTCTCTGTTTTACCCTTCTACCATATGATTTGTTATTAATGTACTTATTTTACGATCACAGGGTAGACCCTTCGAAGGCATATGGGGATGCAAATTACGTAAGCAAATAAACAAGATACTGACCATGAGAAGTGGGAGAGCTATCCTACTGCTTTTTCTAAGCATTTTATTGCTGTTACTGTACTTTTCCGTGTATAAGACTCCCCCATGTATAAGACGTCCCCTATTTTGGGGAACTCAGTTTTAAGAAAATGGGGGGAGATGGCTCAGAGTTGTTGAGTTGGGGGGGAATTGCCCAGAGTTGTACAGCTTGGGGGGGGGGATTGCCGAAAATCACTCACTCGCAGCACCGATGCTGACAATCGCCAGCAACCGCCAAACCAACTCCAGTTGCCACAGCGACAGCCGATCGCCAACAGACCCTTCCCTAGCAGAAAATCGCTAACCCGACTGAGAAAAGCTGTCCGCTGACAATCACGCATGTCCCAGAACAGCAGCCGCCAATCGTGGCAGCGACAGCCAATCCACAGCAGTACTTGCTGCAGAAACCAATCACCAACCCAATTAGAGCACCAGCAGCCAATCCAAAACAGCCCTTCTAGCAGCCAACAATCAGCCACCAAATCTCCTGCTCCTAGCTGCAGCCAATCACCTGTCCCCACCATTCACTATCCATGTATAAGACGAGGCACATTTTTTAACATTATTTTAGAGTAAAAAAAACCTTGTCTTATACACAGAAAGTACGGTATCTCCTGTGGCCTTCTTTGTATTCAAGGAAAATGCTGAGCTGCAATGCTTCTGTCTGGCATGTTTGGTATCACTGTAGAATTAAAAGTTAATTAGGGTTAAGCCTCAAAACCGATACAGAATGATAACTAGAGTGTGGCTCCTGCAAACGGCTGGATTTTCTAGCTGCCCCTGTGACTAGCACTGTAAATGAAGAGATCTGAAGAGTTGTCCTACTAGAAGGGTATCCTCTTAGAATTGGGCATGTATTTGGTATGGGAAAGCTAAAATAAATAAGAGTTTTATGAATCATGTCAAGAGGAGGAATTTGTATAGACTCGGAGAAATACAAGAATTTGCTAGAAAGGAAGACACCCCTATAGTTATCGCCAACTGAAGCAATTACATCAAGAGAAGCAACATGGATAGACAGTGGGCAACCTATGGAGACTTGTTGGACTTCTCAGGGAGGGAACCCAGATTGAAACCAATGGAAGAAATAAGGAGACAGGTCACTGACTGGTTACAGTACTATCAATTACGTGGTTACAAAACATGGATCCACATGGATCCTCAGGATTTTTGCATTGGGTCACCCAAATTCACCATCAGATCACATAGCATGTCCATGGCTATAGCCTGCACCTAAAAAACACACATCCACTGTTGCGTTGGGCCGCAATGACGCAAAAACGTGGTTACAAAGCACGGATCCACATGGATTCTCAGGATTTTTGCACTGGGCTACCCCAAACTCACCGTCAAATCACATATCATGTCTGTGGCCGCAGCATGAACCACAAAAATCATACATCCACTGTTTTGTTCAGATTTTTTTTTCTTGTTTTCCTCCTCTAAAAACTAGGTGCGTCTTATGGTCCGGTGCATCTTATAGAGCTAAAAATACGGTATATGATATGTTTGGATTTTTGGACCAAAGCTCGCAGTTTGAAAGAGAGTTATTGCAGAAGAATGAAAAACTATTGTCTAAAATGTATAAACTATTATTGGAATGGGAAACACAAGACGAGCTGGTTAAAGCTTCAGTGACCCACTGGGCAATTGATATAGGGCACAATATAGAATTAGACCTCTGGGAGAAGCTTTGGAAGAAAGATCTGAAATATACTGCATGCTACATGTTGAAGAAGAACTACATGAAAACGTTTCATAGATGGTATCTAACCCTGAGTACACTAGCCAAGATGTATAAATCAGAATCAGATTTGTGTTGGAAATGTAAAGAAATGGAAGGAACTTTTTTTCAGATGTGGTGGGCATGCAAAAAAGTCAAAAAAACATTGGCATGCAAAAAAGTCAAAAAAATGATATATAATGAAATGGGAAAAATGCTTAAAACAACATCCCCCCCCCCAAACCAGAGGCATTCCGGTTAGGAATGGTGCAGACGGAGGTACCCAGGTGTCAGAAAAACTTATTTATGTCTGCAACAACGGCAGCTCGGATCTTGCTAGCCCAAAAATGGAAGGTGAGGGAGGTTTCTACTAAGGAGGACTGGCAACTTAAGATGATAGAATATGCAGAGTTAGCAAGTCGAACAAGTAGAATTAGAGAGCAAGAGGAACATGTATTTAAAGAGTGGAATTTTTTTGCTGAGTATGTATAAAATAATTGCACACAATTGAAAACACTGCCTGTATTAAGGTAAATTCAACAGTATAACATATTTAAAAGGGAAGTAAGATGGGAGAACTGAATTAGATGGATATACAAGAATATGCAGAAAAATTAAAAAGAACCTTGGAAGAGGAGGGAGGGAAGTTGTTGAATGTATGGGTATAATGAAAAATGTTTATTTGGAAATAAAAAATTTGAAAATTTAATGATTTTGGTTTTTTCAAAGAATTCTATGGTCCACCACACTTTTTTAAAAAATAATTTTTGTTCTTATTTTAGAAAAGGAGTTATAGCCAGGACTACTTTTGTTGTTGCTGTTAGATGATGGAAAAAAACAATACCCTTCCCTTTGCATGTGCAGATCTCAGACACACATCCTGATGTCACTCCCAGTTTCCTCCCAGTTTTTATGCGTCTGGGGAGAGGGCCTTCTTGGGAGCAGTGCCCCATCTGTGGATTTCTCTGTGTGAGGGAAACAGGCAAAGGCTACTTCAGGTCTTTTCTCCAGGTGGACTTTCCTTTTCTCATCTACATGCTGATTGCAAAATTCAGATAAGAATTTTGAAGGATGGCTGTGTTTTGGTTCTCATATTTTTTCAGAGAGTAATAATTTGATTGATTCAGCTTTAAATGTGAACTCAATTGAGTATCTCCTCCATTCCTACCCATCTCTTCTTTCTTCCCATCAACAGCACACCAGTATGAAAATTGCTTCATAGATTTACTGTTGTTTGTAATTGCCTCTGTGTTTTAGTTTGCTATTCTAGGGTTTTACTAACTGTTTTATTATTATGCTGCTTTGGGAGCCTAAGAAAAGTGTGGTATAAATTAGATAGATAAGTCTACAATGGGGCATTGTGTCTAGAAAAGCTTCTAGTTGATTTACAGTTTCCCTAAGGAATACTTTCTTGCTTTTCTATTTATTTTAGTGTATTTCTCTGCCTACTGGCACAAACAAAATGAGATTTATAGAAATAATAAAGTAAGAAGAAAACCCAAGTAGCCCAAACTTAACAGTTGATCACATCTAGCACAGTTCCTTTTAACTATCTTTTTTATTATTTATCATTGCCCCTGTATTTAATTTTAATTCATTTTTGCAATATAAAGCACTAATGAACTCTCTTACAGCCCTGCTCTCCTTCCTACTTACAAATACTTATTGAGATTAAAATTAGTAAGTCAATTGTAAAACTAAGTAATTTCATTATCACGGACTAATGGCTAATATTTCTCTTAAGCCACTGTTATGGTTCCCTGTGCTGTCATTCTTTTTGGTTCTCCTACTAAACCCTCAAAATTATTGCAGGAAGAGGATACTGAACATCGCCTGCATGGTGTATTAATGTCAGGCTTGTGCTAACGGAGCACCACACTGTTAATTTAAAACCTGACAATAACTCACTTCTGTGAGTATGAGCCCCGTGCAACCAGCAGAACAGCCTTCTCCACCTATGGATCGGCTCTTGTCTGCTTTTATGAAGCTAGTGACCTTCAGCTGCAAAGGATGTGACTGGGCTGTCTTGTGGTTATTCACTGTAGCAGGAAACCGTGTGGTTCTTTAAGCAGCCTAATCTAAATTGAGATGCATGTAGATAGGAGTTGTTCTTGAAACATTGCTCATCAGCAATTCCAAACAGGGCTTCTCCTACATATACTTGGCTTGAGGTACCGGAGGAACCAGTGATTGATTACACTGTATTCTAAGGAGTTCAGACTTGCTAAGCTACCGAAAGCACTGAAAAATGGGAATCTGCCTTTATACCAGGTCAGACAATTTGCCTATCTAGCGCAGTATTGTCTACTATGAGTGGCAGTGGCTCTCCAAGTTTTCAATCAGAGGCCTTTCCATCACTTCCTGCCCGATCCCTTTTTAACTGGAGATTGAGCCTGGTGCCTTCTCCATGCAAAACAGATGTTCAGTCGCTGATCTATGTCACCTCCCTGAAGGAAGAGCCCTTACATGGATCTGCCTCCATAACACATAATTGTTTCCTGTTCTCTGATCCTGCTCTCCTGCTTGTGGAGAAATTTATAAACTCGCTGGCGCACACAAAACTCATCAGAATCACTGAATGTCATAGATGACTCTGGGTATCAATGGGCCATGGTAGTGGGCAGGACCAGTAACAGCTTGTGTCTAGCTGCCATTTTAATTTTCCACTATGAACCACAGCAATCCGCTGTTCAAAGTGCTTGGCCAGAAAAGGGGGTGTATGTGGTGGAATACACATGCCCAAGGATTCCAGGTGATGATGCTTCAATTGAGAGCAACACCATACTTCCCATTTTTAAGTGTCTACTTAAAATGTTTCAAGGATTAACCTAAATATATAATGTGAGTGTGACAAACAAAAAAAGCAACAACAGTCACAAACACTTGCATCGTTCAGGTTCATCCATCAGTTGGGGTCTGGATTGGAAGGTCTTTTGTGCCTCTTTGGAGATGACACTGAAGAGGTTTGAGTGAAACCACATATAAAACACAGAATGCACACCCAATGGCAAACCTGGGTTTGCCTCTCTGCATAACAGGAGAGGCAGTTCATTATAAAGCTGCAGTAAGGTGACTTTTCCTTCTCAAACTTTCTTTTGCCTCTCAAGCTTTCTTCTGAGTGTGCTTCCCACATGCTGAGATGTGATATTTATCGTGTACTTGGAAACTGTAGCTTTGATCATTTACCACAGAAATGAGTGTCAATATTGATCTAACCGCAAAAGGACACATTCAGAAGAAAGTTTCGTCACATGAAAATAATGAGATCCAAAGTTTCATACCTCAGAATGTCAAAATTGTGTGATATAATTGTGTTATAAGGTGACAATATAGGCATGGAATACAGAAGGCAGTAATGAAAACATGAGGAACACTGTACTTTGAACACTTAAATGCTCTCCTTTTAGGTGTTGTGAATCAATCTAGACAAGCTACTGGCCGGTTAAAAGAAAATTGCTTAATACAAAGCACTCTAAAATGGAATCACTTACAATACACCATCTTTCCATCTCAGTTAATACATTTCCTACTTGATATTTTTATAGGCGAGTGATACTAATTAGACAAAATGATAAGGATTTTAATAACTATCACTATACTAAGTGAATAAAACATTAATAGCTCTGTTCCTAGTAATTATTATGATTGACTTAATACACTTTAATAGCTAGGGGGAAAGATGAGTGTACATTCTTCAGGAATTTTTAAGTCTCTTTTTCAAAATTTCTGGCCGTGCAGTCTAATACAAGTCAAAGACAGCTCACACACACATACACCAATTGTAAAACTCTGCTTTTGTCTTCAAACTACCATATTTTTAGAGGAGGAAAACAAGAAAAAAAATATTCTGAACGAAACAGTGGATGTATGATTTTTGTGGTTCATATTGTGGCTACAGACATGTGATTTGACGGTGAGTTTGGGGTAGCCCAATGCAAAAATCCTGAGAATCCATGTGGATCGGTGCTTTGTAACCACGTTTTTGTACCATTGTGGCCCCAGGCAACAGTGGGTGCATGATTTTTTGGGTGCAGGCTGTAGCCATGGACATGCTATGTGATCTGATGGTGAACCTGGGGTGACCCAATGCAAAAATCCTGAGGATCTGTGCTTTGTAACCATGTTTTAAGTGGGGAGGGAAGGAAAAACACTGAAGGGATGAAGCATCCGTGGGATGTGTGGAAAAGGAGGCAGATAACAATGCAGGAGAGGGGTTTGCTGCTTTTCAGCGAGCTGAGCGGGGAGGAGGAAGGGAAAGAGAGCACGGTCGCTTTAAAGCAGCCAACGGGACAGGAGCCGCTTACAGCCATGTAAGCAGCTCCTCTCCTCTCCCGCTTTGCTCCTTTAAAGCGAGCGGGCTCTTCTTCCCTCCCTCCTCAGCTCGCGACTGCAGCAGGATCCCCCCGCCACCCATAGGCATTCTCTCCATAATACGCACAGACATTTCCCCTTGCTTTTTAGGAGGAAAAAGGTATGTCTTATGGAGTGAAAAATATGGTAACTCAGAGCTGAGGGAGAGCCCCCTCCCATTTTCCATCTGGCTCAGAGTCCCCTCCCTCTGACCCATTTGTCATTAGTTAATGGCTTTTGTCTTTGGCTAATGGTTGATCTCCCAGGCGATTTCCTGAACACGGGAAGCTGGTTTGGCCTGTACTTTAATACTTTGTTAAACCCAGTATGCCATCCTTTTCAACACTTCAAGCGTTGGTTAAATTCTAACACCTATCAGACCCAGGAATTTAGAGGAATCTGGCACCTACAAACCCTGGCACCCACAACTCACAACATTTCTCTGCACCAGATACTCTTCAGTTCAAAGCAGAACTTTTTGTGGAACTTGACCTTAAGGTCTGCTTTTCCAAGCCTCAACTAGATTATTATTATTTTTTAAAACTGCTCAGCTGATTTTGGCCTGACTTTATTAGTATTTCCTGCATGCCTGTTAATTGCATTATGACTAGCCAACTAGGCACATACCATTTTGTATTTGTATAAAGCAAAACAAAAAACACCTTGAACTAAGCAGAAAAACCGGCATTTCTGAGATGAGGACCCTAAAGGAAGTGACCTATTTTACGGTTTGATTCTACACACAGTCTTGGAATAATCCTTTTTATGATGCAGGGTACAAGGGGTGTTTTAGTCCCTAGCCATGGAGTGACATGGGGGTGTCTTTTAATTACCTGAATATGCCCCAGAATAGTTAATACCATGACACTGCCACCAAATGTCAAGGAATCCGTGTTTGCTCAACTCCTGCCCCCTGCCCCAAATGCAGTTCAAACCCCACCGAAAATCCAGGCCTGTGCCTCTCTGTGCTGAATGGAAATTTTAGTCCAAACCTCAGGGTGAACAAAACACTCCAAGGTAGTAAGCTACCACCACTCCTTTTACTAGTCCACTCACTCAGGCCAAATAACCACACAAAAGTAAAGACTATAACACTAAAACAGCAGCGTAGCGAGAACTCTCTCAGCAAATAAGAATAAAAGATTTAAAAGCAAGACAAATTAAGAATTTAGGCACATTTGGGAAAATACAGAAACACACAAAATTAAAATAACTTAGCCTGAGCTACAATGCTTTAGAAACACTCTTTTGACCCCCAACAAGACGCACCGGTCAGGAAAAGTACAAAAGATAGACAAAAGTGGGGGGACTAGCCAGGAGCTCATGAGGGGCAGGGGGAGGGAGAAATAATACGAGGTAGATTTTTAAATACCTTCTTACCTGCTCTCACCTCAGCCAGGAAAAGGGCTTCTTAATTGTAACTTTCCAGGCACTCTGTCTGATAATGGCCTCCATGACAGGACAACTGAAATACGTTATTCCAAGTAGCGACCGTGTACAGTACTTCCTTGAGATACTGTGCTTCTGTAGATAACACAGGTGCAGTAAATCTTGGGCCTTCTGGCAATTGAGGGCCAGAGACAGCTAGCTCACGATCCCAGACCACAGCCGGAAGACTAGGTATAATTGCTGAACCAAAGTTTTTACACTTTGGCCGGGACCACAAGTTAGGCCCAAGACAGGAATATCTTGACACCGCATATCTGGGAGTAAGTCCCACTGAACTCAAAGGGATTCGAGAGAAGTTCCTTGAGGAAGGGCCTTTAGCTCGGTGGCTCAGAGCAGCTGCTTTGCTTGTAGAAGGTCTGAGCTTTGAATCCTGGCAACTTTAGGAAGGGCTAGGAATTTTATGTCTTAAACCCTGGAGAGTCATAGCCAGTCAGTGCAGATACACAATTACTCAACTAAATTGACCCATGGTCTGGCTTAATATAAGGCAGCTTCCTGTATTCCTATGACTCAAGTCAACATTCCAAGTAGGCATGCAGAGCCAGTTCAAACTTTTGCAGGTTTTAAATGTGTATGTATTGCACTGTCAGATAGCTTTCAGATTTTTATTGTGTAAGGGGTCACAGGGCATGAGGAAATGAAGGTTAACCCTTTCGCCTCTTACTGTGGCTCTCTCCACCCTATCCCTCCCATCACCATCAATGCGGCAATTAAGTTTCAGAATTTTCCCAGAAGGAGCAGTGCCTGATCCCATGCCAACCTGTCTGGTTTCTGAGATATGGTGGAGAGACTATTCTTTTTGTCATGCCCATACTGGAAGAGCAATTGGCTGGGGAAAGAAACAGGGCCTTCTCAGTGACCGCACCTGAGATATGGAATTCTTTGCCGTTTGCAGTTCAGGTAACCTCCTGCCTTGCTATCTTCTTTTTTATTTTTTGTATTGTAATGTATATTAATTCACATACAAATAACTACAGGGAAAATGATGCAACAAATTCTTCTAGCGTAACAATAATGCAGAAAGCAAAACCAGAATGCTTAGTCAAAAAAGTAAAACTAGAGAAATATGGAAACAATATTGAAGACATAAGGGAGCCTTATAGCAACAGAACAAAGAAAGAAAAATGAAAACAGACAATCCAGTGTTGCTGAGTTTCACTGAATCTTACCACTTGCTTTCACATAATTACCATGTATTTAATGAAACAACTTCTGATTACATTGCATCTAAAATAGAGGAAGGATAAATTCTATCCTGAACTTTCTTGTTCCAATAATAGATAAAGAGACTTCATTTTTTCTATAAATTGATTGTCATCATCCTCCAGGCTGAGAAATACTTCTTTATTCTGGCAGGCTTTTGCTTTACTGAGTAGATAATGTTTTATCTGATTATTATTCTTCTTATCTCCTGGACCTGTCTCTATTTTATCTTATTTTGCTTGTTTTGTATATTGTTATTTCATGACAAAGTTGTAGATTTAATTGTTGTAGACTTGCCTGAGTGATCCGTGTGCATTACAAGCTGGGGTTAAAATTTCTTTAAAAATTAACTATCTGACCATAGTTCTTTGTATACTGTGCCATTTTTAACAGCCAAATTGCCAATTAAATATGGTCACAACAACAAACTTTCTAGTTTTGTATGCAGTAAAACCATAAATGCTATAAAATCAAATTCATTGATTGCATGATAGAGTCAGAGATAATGGGAGCCATGCCACATTTCAGTAATGCCAGTGAGGTATTGAAGGGCAACCCCCCCCAAAAAAGTTTATGTGATAGCCCTGAGATTGAGTGGATGGAAGAAATAAAGGCTGTTGTTGAAAATGCAGGCTTAGCATTTTGGCACATCCTGAACCAGTCAGTCATTTTTCACGAGGACTAAGTAGAGCAAGACAAGTTTGTAAGTGAAAATAACTGGCACACAGTGCCGTAACATTTATTCTTGCAGGAACAACAAGTAGGACTTAGATTTAGGTCTCAAAGGCAACTGTCATCATTTAACACAAAGTTACCTGTGGTGGCTTAAAATCTATGAACCTCAGCTTGGAATCCTCCTTGCTTTATGCTGGAGGAGGATGCCGTCAACTGTCTTAAGTTGCCTGGTTGACCAATACATCTGTGCTATACATACACACGATGCCTCTATTTTATTATTATTTGCTAGAAAGATTTGACAATGCAAACCATAAGAAGGCTACTGAGGATGAATATACACCACCAGTCGCCAAGCGGTAATTTAGCATGATGTGCCGTTGAAAGTGCTGAGTACAAGAGCTGAGATTTAAGTTTATTGCTAAAAACATCAGAGCGTGGAGATGATTTTCCCCTTTGAGAAAGGTTGAGGAATTCAAGAAAACTTTTCCAGATGGTAAGCTAAGATGGTGTTCACTTAACAAGAGCGTCGTCTAAGAGCACATAGCAGTAATCTCATAATATTAGAATCTGGAGTCATCCAATGAAGATGAACAAACTGCCAAAAAAGGAAGCACTTATTCACCCAGTACATAATTAAACTATGGAATTCACTACTGCAGGTTGCAGTGATGGCCACCAACAACAAATAGACCTTTTTATGGGGGATAAGGCTATCAATGGCTATATTACCTTCAGTATGCCTCAGAATATCAGTTGATGGGGAATATGAGCAGGAGAGTGCTACCTATTACCTTCTCACACGGCATAAAAAGAGAATTCCTGGATTCCAAGATCCAGGTTTTGGATCCAAACCCCAGCAGAAATTTAAAATTGCGAAATACACAGCAAAGTCAAGCATGGAGATATAGGCTGTTAAGACTTTTAAAAGATTCCCTTCTAAGTTCCTTCCATAGAAAAAGACTAAATGTTTGGTAAGTTAAAAATGTTTTACTTATAAACTCTTCTCTCAAAGGTGAGCCAAGCCTGGCAGGACAGCTTACTTTATCCAGCAGTTCTCAACCTTTGGGTCCCCAGATGTTGTTGGACTACAGCTCCCATCATCCCTGAGCTCTGGCCTTGCTAGCTAGGGGTGATGGGAGTTGTAGTTCAACAACATCTGGGGACCCACAGGTTGAGAAAGGCTGCTTTATGCAATAATTGGACTTAAGCATGTTGATTATACGAGGCTGGTTATCCTAAACCATAGATATCTCATTGGCAACTGTAGGAACAGAATGCTGTACTCGATGGGCCTTTGGTCTGATCCAGCAGGGCTCTTCTTGTGTTCTTCATAGGTCTAGATCTGGTCCGTGCCTGGATGGGAAACTTACCTGGGGACTCATAGGTCATGATGCCAGAGTCCATCAGTGACCGTCAGAATCAAAGGCTGCAGACACTCCAATTAAGAAGCCAGATAAGCTTCCTCACATTGATGCTGGTCATCAGGGGCAAGCAGAAGCCTATGCCAGGGAACCA
Organism: Podarcis filfolensis; assembly: GCF_964270895.1. Lineage (NCBI taxonomy): Eukaryota > Metazoa > Chordata > Lepidosauria > Squamata > Lacertidae > Podarcis > Podarcis filfolensis. Next base: position 31,764,425 of record NC_139604.1, on the reverse strand, counting down.
TAGAACCACAACTGGCACCCTCATGGGCACCTTCTGCAGACCAGAGGGTTGGGCATTTAAGGACTGTTGTTCTCAAAAGTGGGAGGAAGCCTGAGAGAAGTGGACTGTAGAACAGGACACCATTATGCCACCTCTATCCATGATGATAGAAAAGGTAGAATATAAGTGTATGAAATATATATTAAAATCACTTCGTAAACTGGTCATCAAGTGGTTAGGAGAGTGTTACCACACCCCTGGATTTCTGATAAGGTGGAGAATTGTGCTAAGCTTTTTCTTCCGAAGACTGGGTGAATGCAAAAGACAGTTTCTCAAGCAGTAAACATCTGGTGGCCTGTACCGTCCTACTTGAAAGGAAGCCTTTGCCACACTACCTAATGTGTTTTGCTGTAATGAGGTTGAATCAGGGGGCTCAATCCTTTCTGAGGTCACACACAGATACTGCTTGCTTCTGAAATTGTCACCTTCCTTCAGTTCTGGTCACTGCTACACCTATACACATAATTAGCAGTACTAGAAAGTCTTAAGACCTTAGCCCCCCGATGCAATCAGCGTGCTTGCTGAGTCACTGAGTTGAAAGAATTGTTGAATAAAGACGCCTGGAAGAAGAAAGGAATGGTTGTGAACAAAATAACACTCTAGGAAAGAGGGCAAGGTTACAACTGTACCTCGTTACTTTCCCACAAATGCAAAGTTTTAATTGAACATGTCACAGGCTGCCCCCATTTTTCAAAAAGGAGTGGAAAGCCCCCATTTATGCGCTGTTTACCCACATGAGAAGAGATAAAAAATAAAAGCACAGTTAAAACTAATTCGTAAAAAAGCAATAAGGAGCACAAGCATCCATTAAAGAAAAGAAAATCTTCAAACAGGCTTGTTCACACAGACTTGGATCTGAAAGTCTGACAGGGAGATTGGTAGATAAATGTAGCAATGGAAGACAGCAATATAAAATAAGTAGCTGGTCTGTTCTATCTGCACACTTGTAATTTCTTTTTCTTCCAGTTTCATGGTGTGTGTTTTTTTACTGGCTTGTTTACTTTCATCTTAAAAGGCCACCAGGGATCACAGAAACCCTGCTACAAATCTTTTGGTTTTCATTCTTTTGGTACATTTTTGAACCAAGAACTGCATTGCAACATTTGGATAAGAGCAAAGTCGGAAGAAAAATGATGTTCGGATCCACACACTAGTCCAGGAGGTGCATATCAGGTGTGTAACCCTACTCTGAGACAATATCTAGCCAGAGTCCTGGACTTGACAAAGGAGAGTTAATAAACTGGAATATTCTGGTGATGTATTTCCATGGAAGCAAATTGTTAGATCTTCTGTAAGTCTTCTGAATGGGGCAGAAGAAGACCTTCCCTCCAGTCTGTTAAAGATTAGGTAAGCTAGGTGTATTGAAAGCAGAGTTATTTACTAATTTATTTGCAATGCTTTATACCACATATCAGTGAAGTCTCCTGGGAAGTTTACAAAAAGTTACGAAACAATAAAATACAAAAATACAGTCAAATAATATATTTAAAATAAAGGGGCAGGCTGCATTTTTGGAAAGGCAGTAAAGACAGGCTAAGGTAAGGTCTGCTCTAGAATGTCACTATTTTGCGAGAGGGAAATTATCTTTGTTCAGTTAAAGTGGATTAAAGCAGTATTACTCTCTTGCACACACACACAAAAAACACTTCCAAAATAAAAGCTGACTTCTGGCAAAAAGGAAAATGATGTGAAAATGCATTAGAAAGTGTGGGGAAGCGTGACTTATTTTACATCTGAGTAAGAAAATATTTTACTCTGATATGGGAAAGTGAATTACACCCATATAATTGTATGACTGTCCAAAGGCAAATCTGAAATTATGGGTGTTATTGAAAATCATTGGGAAGTGTTGTTCTGATTCAACATAAAATCTCAGAAGCAATATAGTATTCTTCAACCTTCTCTTGATCTTTGGCTCTTTTTTTGTGTGCAATCCTCAAATCAGCAGTGACTGAAAGTTCATGCGGAGGCCTTGGTTTTGTTTACGCACAAGAAATGGAAACCAACGTGAGTTAAAATCTAACTCAATGTTTGTATAAAGCTCGGATGTTTAGCCACTGATGCTTGCTCAGTTAATCCCACCTAATGTACCTTTTAAACCTTGTTTATCACATCTACCTTATATATTTTTCTAATGTGTAACATGCTCACGTTTTAAGAAAAAACAGGCTGAACCCTTCAGGGTGCCTTCTGCAGGGATGGCTGCCAAACTGTAGATGTGGAGCTCTGGCCAAGGAGAATTGGACATCAGTAGCAGAAGGTTAACCAGCCCTGGCCTGTTTGTCTTGCTAAGCCTGGTAACGAAAGTCCAGGGAAAGTCCAGGGAAAATGCCACACCTTCAAAAACAGCCAATCTGAAGCTATGGGCGATCCAGGCATAACTTGCAGCTGGAAGGGACAAGCTATTCTACACCTGGTGCATCGGAGAATAAACAGTGACTGGGACCATTCCTGTAAATCATTTGGAAGTAACAGATAACAATATATCATTCATATATCTCAGATAGCTGCTGCAAATACTTTGTGCGCTATCTTGTGTTTTCACAGGATAGTCTTTCCTTTGTGTCTGCTTCGGAGTTGTCCTGGGAAAATTGGAAACTATGACATTTCTTTTAGCTGGAGCCAACAAGACTGAAATGAATAATTACAATGGGTAAGTAATTTACACACCCAGTTCCTAAATAATTTGCCCAGGTTTGTCTGTCTGTGTGAGATACCGGTGTATCATGACTGTAAACAGGTAAAGTGTTGTGTTTTGCTGTATTTTGTAGATCCAGTCCTTCCACAGCTCTTATGAGCTACTCCATACAGATTATTCAGACTCATAGGGCATTCTTTAAGTGAACAGTTATATTGTGCAATGACTTTTAGCTGTGCAATGTAATTCTCACCCCCCCACGTGCCCCCTAAATCTGCTACAGAGAATGGGAAGGGGGGCAATGGAACAGGTTTAGTAGGTCTATGGAGGGAATGGTAGAAAAGGATGGGAAAGTTACATTGTACAGCTAAAAGTTGGTGCACTATTGTAACCATTTAGTTGAATACCACTCATTATTATTTTTTAAAAAAATTGTTCTGATGCATTAGATTTTGTTTTGATAACTAAACATGGACTTGCATTCCTATGTAGTCAGCCCTTTCCATTTGCAATTATGATTGGAGAAAGGATGCAATCAAAAGCTCTTGCGTCTTTTGAATATCATTTTAATTTAAATGTAGATTGAAACACAGGCTTTAATCAAGGTGACGGGGCAAAAAAATATTACAATAATTATAAAAGAGGAGGTCCAAACTAGGTTCAGTCTAATAAACAAAACATATGAATGTGCTTGCCTTTGCTAAGTTTAGCAGGAACCAATGATTTTAGGAGGAAGGCCTGAAGCAATAATTAGCAATTCATGAATGGGTAGAATGATCTATTGATTGATTTGCTATCACAAATTGAAAGATTGAAACTATGGGGTTTAAATTAAACTTTAAATGGATCCTACCCTGTGCAAAGCCTGCCGTGCTGAAAATATTATTCAACCAATGAACATTCCTTGTTTCAAACAACGGATGTGATCCAGAAATGTACCTACCTAATCCACATTTGCTTTCGGGTTTTTGAAGTTGCATTTCCTCAAGTAGCTCTTCAAACTGAGCCACCCAAATTAGTTTTTATTTGGTACTTACTTTTTTGGCATTTATTTTTACCCCAAATTTATTCCATGAGGGAATCTCAAGGTAACCCTCAAGAATCTTATGCATATCCCATCTCCTCTATAAAATCATCTTCTAGAAACTAGGGGGGCACTGAGAAAGGAACAAATTGTTTAAGTTTCTTGTGTTGTTGCTTCAGTGTGCATGTAACATATCTGTACATTTGGTGTCATGGGCCCAAGCCTGAGACTAGACAGGTACTCTCCTTGTCGAGCTTTAGGCACATGACTAAGGGGCTTGTCCACACTGGATCATGACAACCTCCCCATCCCAGACCCTCCAAGTGTCCCTATTTTCCAGGGGCATCCCTGATTTTGAAAAGCCGTCCCCGTTTCTGATTTGATCCCGGAATGTCCCACTTTTCCTTAGGATGTCCCTGTTTTCCTTGGAGAAATGTTGGACAGTATGGAGTTATCTGACTCCCGAGCCATCGGGAAGTTGTTGTTTTTAATGTTTCATGTTTTATTATTATTATATACAGTGGTACCTCGGGTTACATACGCTTCAGGTTACATACACTTCAGGTTACAGACTCCGCTAACCCAGAAATATTACCTCGGGTTAAGAACTTTGCTTCAGGATGAGAACAGAAATTGTGCAGTGGCGGCGTGGCAGCAGCAGGAGGGCCCATTAGCTAAAGTGGTGATTCAGGTTAAGAACAGTTTCAGGTTAAGAACAGACCTCCGGAACAAATTAAGTTCTTAACCCAAGGTACCACTGTATATGTTAGAAGCTGCTCAGAATAGCTGGGGCAACCCAGTAAGATGTGTGGGGTATAAATAGTAAAATTATCATTATGGAATGGGATGTCCCTATTTTCATTGGAGAAATGTTGGAGGGTATGCCATCCCAATGTTGTCCTGGACCTTTCCCCCTTAAATGCAAGGTTTCTCAATCCAGGCCAAGGATAGAAAACCCCCACATTTAAAGAGGGAAAGATCTGGGACAATAGTGGAATGGGGAGAACGTCGTGGGAACGCCCCTGTTTTAATGCAGGGTCAGACCAGTGCAAATTCACATTTTGTTCTACCATGGACAAGCCTTAACACTTTTTTGTTCCATCAGGCATTTTAAGATAGTGTTTGGTTTTATGATTAATTTTTATTGTTTCATTTGTGGTATGGTTTATTTTAATGCACACTGCTTAGAAATGCCATTGATTAAGTAATCTATAAATGTCTTCAATAAAGTACGTGGACAACAACAAAAAACCCCTCCTTGTGCTCTTTTGCCAGGGAGAATAATATTCTTTACCTACCAATTCTTCAAATACAACCTCAAATCTACTTCCAGTATTAAAATGTTGTAATATTAAATTTGTTCATGATCTGGCCAAAGTAAAGAACATAAATTTACGCGGAAGAGGTTTAAACACATGTTTTAACTCTCTGAAATCAATAGGATGTGAAAGTGGTTAACTTTGCTGGATAGTGACAAATCAGTTGCTCGGTTGAAAGGAAGCTGATTAATTAAACTACAAATCTTAAACTAATTGGCAAGCCTAATATAATATATGCATCTTTTAGAATTTAGAGTAATGCAGTGGCGATAACCTTAAGTATTTGGGTCTCAGTCCAACACATTTATGCACCTTGGCTTGTGCTATCCACTTTGGAGTAATTTATACTTTTGATTATCCTAAAGCTGTGAGCTAACTGAGATTGCAATCTCATATACACACTTACCTGGGAGTAGGTTTCACTGATCTTAATGAGACTTACGTCTGAGTAGAAATACATAGGATTGTGCTTAAGTCCCTCCCATCATTATACTCTGCAATGTCAGGTTTACTATTTGAAGATTGATTCTTGGCACTACAACAGCAAATGAAAGAGAAACACAACCTTAAAATGCTTAAAAAAACCCTGTGGAAATAAATTTGCAAAAATGGAGCTGGGTGAGGAGAGCCAAAACATGTAAAATAAGCAGTGTTCAATGAGCTCCAGTACATACTACAAGCATTACAAAATTTCATCAGATTAGAACAGACTTGGGCAAACTCCGGCCCTCCAGATGTTTGGGACTACAATTCTCATCATCCCTGACCACTGGTCCTGTTAGCTAGGGATAATGGGAATTGTAGTCCCAAACATCTGGAGGGCCAGAGTTTGCCTATGCCTGGATTAAAACGTAAGAGAAACTCTGCAGAATCTGACCTTTCGAGCTCAGCATCCCATCTCCCACTGTGACCAAGCTCTGGGAAACCCACAAACAAGTCACGGGGAGGGCGGTAGCAAGAAGTGACTCAACCAATAGGCTGGAGCCACAACACTAGCTCCCTAGCAGCTGCTGCTTTCTGGGAAAGTGTGTCCGTGCCCCCGTGCACAGCTCCAACTTCCCTGCTACCTCATCTCTGCCCCCCGCTGGCAAGTGGCAGCAACACTGCTGCTAGAAAGCTAGAATTGTGACTCCACTCCTCCAGGCTGGTATTCAGAGATATAGGGACTCTGTCAAGGAAGTTGGCATATAGTCATCATGATTTGTAACCACTGATAGCCTATGTAAATTTGTCTGATCCCCCTTTTAAAGCTATCTAAGTTGGTGGATGGGACGCGGGTGGCACTGTGGGTTAAACCACAGAGCCTAGGGCTTGCCGATCAGAAGGTCGGCGGTTCGAATCCCCGCGAGGGGGTGAGCTCCCGTTGCTCGGTCCCTGCTCCTGCCAACCTAGCAGTTCGAAAGCACGTCAAAGTGCAAGTAGATAAATAGGTACCGCTCCGGCGGGAAGGTAAACGGTGTTTCCGTGTGCTGCTCTGGTTCGCCAGAAGCGGCTTAGCCATGCTGGCCACATGACCCGGAAGCTGTCTGCGAACAAACGCAGGCTCCCTCGGCCTATAGAGCGAGATGAACGTGCAACCCCAGAGTCGGTCACGACTGGACCTAATGGTCAGGGGTCCCTTTACCTTTACTTTAAGTTGGTGGATATCACCTCACCTTGCAGTAGCAAGTTCCAGAGCTTAACTACACTCTGTATTAAAACGAAGTGCTTGATTCTGCTTCTCCTGAATCACCCATCATTCAGCTTCATTGTAGGACCCCCAGGACTCTAGTATTATGAGAGATGAAGGGGGCGGGAAAGCTTATTTCTATTTCCTCCACACCATATCTAATTCTATAAACCTCTGTCATGGCCTCCTTCCCTCAGATTTTGCACTTGCTTGCTTTGGACCCCACTTGCCATTTTTGGAAACAAGTGGTGCAACAGTAGATATGCAAAGTCCGCCTGCTGAATTATTTGGAAACAAGAAGCTTGTGGGGGGAAGGCAGCTGCAGAAGGACCCAAGAGAGGCAGCAGAAAGTTCTGGCAGCAAAATAGAGACAGGTGCTGGCATGGCAGCCAAACCAGAATGAATCACAAGGGCCAGAAGAGCTGGGAGGGAAAGGCTGGTGTTTGTGGGTGGATTTAGGGTCAACAGTACAAATGCCTCTTGAACAAACGGACTATGGAAACAATGGAATCCCAGCTAACAATCTTTTACCTCCTACTTTGCCATTCACTGGTATGTTTTCAGCCTATTTGTTTCCTGTTGTCTGATGCCACTTGGTTTGTTTTATGTGATCAGCTTGCTTCTGTCAGTTCCAACGGAATAGTTTCCTTTTTGTGTAAGCTCCTCAAAGCAAGGACCTGCCGCTTGTACTCTGTATGGCACCATGCACACTGAGAGTGGTATACACATATGGATAAATAAATGAATAAACAAATAAATCTTATTTGACCTGTCACCAAGGTTCTCTCCTCCTTTTCTTGCCATTCTCATTATTGTGACAGTAAAACTCCATCCCTTCTGTTTTTATTCTCTCTGGATCCATCACCTCTCTCCTTTCTGATTCTCCCTTCTTCCTGTTTCCTAGTCTATACTCACATGTGCACCTTCTCTCAAACACCAAAAAATGACACCTTTCTCCTTCCACCTTCTCAGCCAAATATTCACCCCATTTCTCCTTTTCCAAAACATCTGCACCTTCCATTATAGTTCTGCTTTCCCAGACAGCTTATTTCCTGGGGGCTGGAGTGAAAATTCCCCAGCCTTTCAAGAGGCCACATTACAATGGCGGGTAGGGCAAAAATGGTTGAGGCAAAACACCCACCCTCAAAAAAATAAAATGCACCCCACCCCTTGTACCAGACACATATCACTCTCTCCCTGCCCCACACATATACACACACACACACCAGGCAAGGAAGCAGCCAGGCAGGCTCACACACATAATCAGCATTTCCACTTTTCTCCACTCCAGCACTGAGGTGTGGGTGGTTGGAAATATGCCTCTGCCTGATCTTTAGAGAGGCTTTCTAAAAAGGCAGATGGATTTTACCTCCCCAGCTCAGTGCTAAGCACCACAGTTCTGAGATCAGAGACAAACCCTCTGCCTCTTCGAGAAAGAACAGGCAGAGAGCTTACCTCCTATGTTAGCACTGTGGGCTTTTCTCTTATCTTAATGCTGTGGTGTTTAGATTGGAGATAAACGATCCCTTTAACTACCTTACGATGTAAGGTGGTTGTCGGCAGGTAGACATGGTTTGCCCAAAACAGCTTGATGGACCAAATGGGGAAGCCTGGCAGGCTTAAATAGGCTGTTCTACTTCCAAGTAAGCATATTCATGATTAGGTTCAAAGCTGCACATGTACTGAATAGCTCAAATGCCACAGTATGCAAATGTTTTGAGAGTGGGAATCGGAACTGGCTTGATCACATAAGAAACCCAAATATTTGCTTAAGACAATAATATCTTTAGGGTTGCCAGTGAAACAGCGGGAGGTCCAAAAGGGGACACCCCAAGGGCCTTTCATGCCAAGGGATCCCCAACACCCTCTGCAATATGATTAAGATCCCAAAGGTACAAATAACTTTCCATCCAGCCATTTGAGGCAAGCCCTGATGTTATTAGGAGCAATTAATCTGACAAGGGAGTCCATATATTTAAAGGTCAAGTGAAAGCCCCATTTCAGTGAACAGATTAATCCAGTGATGCGCTGCTCACTTGAAGAGCTCTCCTCCACTGTGATAGCTAATCCATGACTGCCATTTTTTTTTTAAACCAAGCTATTCATTTGCAGCTGCCACTAAATATTATATATAGCTCAACAGAACCATATGCAGAGAAAGTATACCATTGGATCCAAGTTGCTGGCTGACAACAGCAGAGGAGGACTTCCATGCTCAGCTCGTGGGCTTATGTTTGGCCAGATGTGAGAAATAGGATATAGAGCCATGGTCTGATCTAGAAGGGCTCTTCTTAGGTTCTTACGAGATAATTTTGGAATACTGCAGGAAAGGCACTGCCATAGAGAACTTCCATCTTATGGAATTAAGGAAATCAAAGGCACAACGTTAAGAAGGCAGGGTGGGTGACCCAGACACCCCAGGATCTCCCTCTCTACCAATGAAGCAGGAAGTCCAGCCATGGAGTGTCCTGTTAGCACAAGGGCTTCTGCTTACACAATGGAACTTGCTCTTTCTCACTGGTTGCAGCTTTTAGTGAATGAACTCTCAGTAGTGCAACATCATGTCATGTGTTATACAGTACTAGGTGTTACAAGGGAAGAGGAAGATAGGGGCGAGTGTTTTTAGCAGCCTCCATAAATCCTCCATATTATGTAGTTCTGGCTAGATACTTTCATATAATGGGAACTTCTTTATAATAGGGGCTCTATTTTCAAAAAACAGTTGAAACTATTGGATAGTATCCAACAGAATAGTTCCCCTTATTTTCCTCTCCCTATAATTCTCCCCCCACTCCCTGACCGCCGCTATGCCTCCCCAAATCTGCTCCAAAGGGTTGCGGGGAAACCCAGAACTGAAATTAAACTTGGAAAAATGAGAAACCAAGAGAAATAAAAAATAACAGACCCACCCATCCTTAGTCACAAAGGGGTCTATGGCAGCCACACAACTTCATTCCAGAGGGCAATCACAGTAGCAACACAATTTATCTGGGAGGGTGTAGGGTGAAATCATATTTTCTGAAGTACGAAGTATAGTATTGGAAAACACTGAGAATTAGAACCTTCAGGGAAGAGGTCTGCAGTCAGTATACCAAACGGAGAACAAATGCACATTTTCTGTACAAAAAATCAATCATCTGGAAAAAGCCTGGCTTAGACCCAAGTCCTCTTTCTTTCTCTTCGGGCCTCAGCATTATTAATATATAACGAGGCAGTCTAACAACTTGCATGAAATTTAGGGTGGTTGTATCTTATTTCACAGTTTCCTCTTTTGTGCTTCTCTCATTGGAGTGTTTTTTTCCTCTCTCTCTCTTTTTTCCTCCCTAGGAATGGACTTGTTTATGTTATGAACCCTCACTTGGATTTAATGGATGAAGATATCCTTTATCACTTAGACTTAGGGACCAAAACGCACAATCTGCCAGCCATGTTTGGCGACACGAAGGTAAAAAATAATAATAACACAGCTGCAGCATTTCTAAACATCTTTCATTCCTGCTGCTACTTCTCTTCCACGTCTTTTGCAGTTTCCTTTTATCATAGTGGCTTCCTAGTTCTAGCTACAGAGATGACTTAAAGGTCCCACAGGAACAGAGTCAGTGCCATTCTGCAAAGCAACTCAGAAAGTCCGCTGCAGCTACGGTTATGGGCAATTACCCTTTCCTTCTCAGTAAAATAAGTAGACTGGGGAAACTAAACCTATTTCTGGTATGATGAGCTAAATTCTTCCCTGGGGTAGTTGCACAGACTCCAGTTCAGAAACAATTCATTGAGGAATTTGGCTCGTCATTTTATCATTTCAAAGTTCGTGCAATTTATTACGAGGAAGGGAAAGGGTGTTGCTGTAGCATCTCAGCTGCAAAAGCTCTTAAGAGCTGTGCTTGAAAAAGAGCAACCTTTAGCAAGAAGTGCATTTGCTCACATGCAGAGTTCCTGCAAGCAAAACTCGGGGTTTAAATTCAGAAGTGATGAATTCACAAATAAAGGGAAGTGTTAGAACAAAGAAGGCTGCCTTCTGCCAAGTCCAATATCTGTCCATCTAGCCCAGCATTCTCTACCCTGAGTGCCAGCAGCTCTCCTGGGCCTCTGATACAGGATATTTTATAACACATGCTGCTTAATTTTATTTTTTAATAGAGATGCTGGGGATTGAATGTGGAACCTTCCTCATGGGCAGCAAGTGCTCTTCGCCTAAGCTATGGTTCTCTTTGCATATTGGTTGCTATGAAAATGAAAGGTGAAAACTGCAAGGCTGCTCATTAGCCAAATTCTAATTGGAAGTTTGCCCCTCAGAACTGACTGCCCCAGTAGTCGGGAGTGGGCAAAAAATACAAAAAATTCATTCCATTTATCTTTGGAACTGTGAAGCCAATGTTAAGCACTTTAAATCCCGCTGATTTCACGGGGAGAGTTAAAACATGCTGAAATGTTGTATTTCACTTTGGCCACAGCATGCCTTAGTCAGTTTCAGCTTTAACCAAAACACTGGCATCAAACTGCAAAACTCTTTCTAACATTTGGAGCAAAATACAAAGCTGAAGTAACTCGGGAACCTTGTAACTAAGGAGGCGAGCCTTTTCTTTATTGGACATGATTCTCTGGGGTACCTACAGTGAGTTGCACTAAGCACTTGGGATTCTTAATACAGTGGTACCTCAGATTACATACACTTCAGGTTACAGACGCTAACCCAGAAATAGTACCTCGGGTTAAGAACTTTGCTTCAGGATGAGAACAGAAATCATGCTCTGGCGGCGTGGCAGCAGCAGGAGACCCCATCAGCTAAAGTGGTGCTTCAGGTTAAGAACAGACCTCCGGAACGAATTAAGTACTTAACCCAAGGTACCACTGTACTGTGTATGATTAGTGTGCATTTATGAATTAAGTCATTTGTGAATCAGGCATTTAATTTCTGAGCCCTGTGGAAAAGATGGCTGTTACATTCATTGCCTTTTTCAGATTCAGAAGCGGATTTTATTTCTATTTTATTTTAAATGTGGTTCTGTATTTTTGCTCACATTTGTAGTTCCTGGTGTTATCTCTATAATTCTGTGCAATTCTTGTCGTTTTAGTTGATGCTGTTGAATAAGCAATTAGACCACACGCTATTTCAGCATCTGGTTCTACTTTGTTTTCAGAAGAAATAAGAACTAACAGTTTATATTCACTGCCCACATTAAAAGGACAGTCAGCCAGATTTACTTTTGGTTTAAGTTATGGTTGCTTTGTATGAGGTATTTGGCTGGGACGAGCCTCAATTACAAAATGTATATATTAAACACCAGATAGGAAATACCAAGACATAGGTTTTGGTGATAATTCTTGTGTGTCCCATTCCCCCCTTTATCCCTTTAAAATACAGGCAAAATTTCATGGACACTAGACATTTATGGCAGACCCAGATATATGAAAGTTTTTTAAAAAAATCTTACATCTGCCTCTCCTCTCTCTCTGGTAACCATCTGCTAGAACCAGAAACATGACACAACACCGTCATTCCCATGCTCACATTTCATTGGCTACCACTTGCAGAGACAGGGAAACTGGAAGGGTGATAATGTCGGGTCACACATTTTGATCTACTGGCTGTTTCTAGACAAAAGGAGGAAGAGGGGGAGCTGATACTGCTTTCAGTGTTGTATTTCACTTTGGCCACAGCATGCCTTAGCTAGTTTCAGCTTTAACCAAAACACTGACACTAAAGAACCATGCATCTCATAACATCATCCACCTCATTTCATGACAAATAAATAAGGACAGAGGAAACTGAACAACTTGTTCTCCTAAAATAAAATATGCCGGCATATTTTATATCCGCAAGATTTCCTGTGATAACCGAGATAAAACCCACTTCCATAGTGCTCCTTGCATGCAGTCTTGCATAAATGGGCCAGGCAGTCTACGTATTTACCCTTCTTTTCCAGGCGTACCCCGCTTTGGCTATAAAATCGTATCTTATCGCCAGCGCATGCCAAGTCTCTGTTGTTGCTATGGCTGATAATCTGATGATTTATTTCCAGTTTGTCTGCGTGGGTGGGAGCCCCAACAGAATGAAAGCTTTTGCTCAGTTCATGCATAAAGAACTTGGACTCGAAGGAGATGGCAAAGACATAAAAGATATTTGTGCCGGGACGGACCGATACTGCATGTACAAAGTCGGGCCGGTGCTCTCCATCAGTGTAAGTACGTTACAGTGCACCCAAAACACTTCCATTAGCGGCACAGCAGTAACTGATGACTTTAGCACATTGTTCACATCTCTTATTTAATATTTAATGTGGATCTAGCAGTTGCGAGAGGCACTGCAATGAAAGGCTTTATAATCAAGGGACTTTGCAAGAAGCCAAACTACAACTGCTACAGCAAGAGGAACAGCTTTTCAGGAATCACCCTTATTACACTTGCCCAGCCAGTGACTTAGCCTTGACTGGCAGGCAGTTCTTTGATGAGCAAGAGACTCTTTCCGTCTTTACGCTTTCCACTATTTCTACCGGCTCTGCCAAGAACGCCTGAGGCCACATCCTGTAATCTCTGTACAACCCTTGAGTGTTAAACCAGAAATATGGGAAGCTGAACAAAGTGGTTACCTTGAAAATGCAGAGTCTCTGCTTCACAGGCTTGCAGATCAGCTCCTAGTATGTGGATTACACGGCCCACGCTGGTCCTTGATTGGTCACTGTTTGCAGTATGAAGGAGGAATGGGGTGAAGTCGCAGGCACATATGTGATGGCGGGGTTGGATGTGCTCTAGAGCAGGGGAAGCCAACAAGGTGCCCTTCAGATGTTATTGGACCCCATCATTCCTGACTATTTGCCATGCCGGCTGAGGTGGATAGGAAATAGTACAACAACATTTGCATGGTACCATGTCGGCTACCCCTGCACTAGAGATTCATGCATGCTTCTTCAAAGCCTGTAAACGGATAAGCCCTGAGATACAGGCAGAAAACCAGGAATGAGCAAAAATGGCCTCTCAAAATTTTCCATGCTAGCTGTGGGCAGCCAAACTGTGCATGTGTGTGGTGCGGGTAACCTAGGAAGGGGAGAGGTGAACTTCTTCTAAGACCTCTTCTAAGAAATTTTGGTTCACTTAATGTTGAATGGAACTTGATGAGCTATAAGAATGAGACTTGGAAAGGGTATGGGCCCAAACCTATTGCTTTCTTCAGTAATGTTAGCGTAGTATTAAATACGAAATGCCGTTTCAGCCAGCATTCATGAATAGAAGAACTGGGGCACCCATTTCACCAAATCTTCTGCAAGGAAATTCTCCACTAGTTTAGTAGGAGCTCAAAGACAACAAAACAAAACCAAATCTGCACAGGAGGATTGGGGAGAAAGCCAGAACAAATTGTGGAGGGGCACCAACCCTAAGGTTTATATTCAACTAAGTCTTACTCAGAGTAGACCCACTGAAATCAACGAACTTGTGTTAGTCAAGTCTTTTAACTTCAATGGGTCTACTCTCAGTATGACTAGCATGCTTATTTACTATATGCTGGATTGGTAAATAAAGGCATTTGTCACTGCCATCATACTACATTTGCAGTGTAGGCATGTAAACCCTAGTCCCTATGAAGCCTCCCAAAATGTAAGGTAACCATTTGTCCTTCCAGATAAAAATATGCAGAAGTAGTTGTCTAATCCCTTTAAAAGCTGTCTGAGGTGGTGGCATTCAGCACATCCTGTAAAAGCAAATCCAAAACTTTACTATCTACTGTGTGAAGAAATACTGTACCTCCTGTTGTCTGATCTGTACTTTCCACCTCAGTTCACTGTATCGCCCTGGGTGCTAATGTTATTTGGGGGGGGGGGATTCTCTCTACCCCTTTCCCCACACCACAACGCACTATCATATCTGCCCTTATTCACCATTGTGTTCAGTGAGGTGTACTTTCTAGTAAATGCGCTTAAAATTTCAATCATCATGTCCCCGTAAAATAGGTCAGAATCCAAGGCCCAGTATTGTTAAACTGAGTCACCCAAATTACCCGTTTCTTGAAATTCTAGCAAATTTCTCATTTCTGAGAGGGTACGTTCCATTTTATAACTAATTTAGCAGCAATATCTCTTTCATTCCCTTCAGACACTTCTCGAGCAGTTATTTCCAATCCGATCTTTCCGGCATTCGAAAACGCTACATGTTTTAAACTTTAATATGCTGAGTGAAAAATTGCTGTGGCTTGTTCTTGCTGTTTCTATAAATTATTTCCCTGTTCTTTGGATACATGGAATGTAACAGATGTACAGGCCTGCCTAGGAAATTCCCTACCTACATCTTTGCTAGACAAGTGAGACTTAAGATTAATAGGCTGGGAGCACAAAATTCACTTCCCATGCAAGTCAAAGGGGGTGTTTTTGTTGTGGCATTGAACAGAAGCTGGATCAGTTTCAATGACTATGATTTATCCTATCCTTCTGTCTGAATCATGTTGTATGTCTTGGGATGCCACCGCATATTGACTTTGAAAGGCCCTTGCGCTACCTTATTAACAGAGGAAGCAGACATTTTTGTTAAGGTCAGCAGTCTTTAAGGTGAAGTCTTAGGGTCACTTCCTGTGGAACACAGGTGGTGGTATTTGGAGGAAAACACTGTGCCAAGCATGTACGTGCCCCGGGTTGCAATCCACAAGTGACTTGGGATGTCAGAAGCTTGCAGTGAAACCAGCTTGAGAATGTCACTTAAGTTATGTACAGGTCAACCAGATTTTATAGCTCTGGGAAATACAGTTTACTGACTTAGGCTATGTACACGAGTGGCTGAAAATGCAGCAAGGTTGCCCACCCACCCCATGCTGTGTTTCAGGTTGCATTTGCACTTGCTGTACACACCGCTGTACACACTGCTGTACACACCGCAAGTGCAAATGTACACGGTACATTACCTGGTTTGTTTCTCTGTGCCGGTAACCCCCAGTGAAGCTGCCTGTGCATGTGCTGCCATCTGTGCATGTGCAATGGTTGTCAGAACTGTGCACACCTCAGCTTTACCGCGGCTTGCATTTTCAAATCAGATGCAACCTGGTTTGAGGCGTGTTTCTCAAGAAACTGCAGGATACGTTAGGCTAACAGCGGTGGGAGTGCACTGGAGAGGAGAAAACAGTAATGCTTATGCAGGCAATGTATACGCACTTGCCCCCTGCACTCATTTAGATGTGCAGTAGCTCCTACTGGCACCTATTGTAACAGAGGTGGGGAGCCTCCCCCTGCCTGCAGATGCTGATGATGAAAACCCATCATTCCTGACCTCTTGCCATGCTGGCTGGGATTGGTGGGGTCCATATTTCCCACTCTTGCACTGCAACACTCTCCATCATCTACTCTGCACATAGCACACTTCAGCTTTTTCCTAAGGAACAGCCTTTGAACCAGAGCTGAGGGGAAGGAAAAGCTCCTCAGGAAAAGCTGAGGGGAAGGAAAAGGACTCAGGAGAGCTTCGGTTGCAACTGAGTGCCCCAACAAATCACAGTGTCCCAAGAACAGAAGCAGCACAAAGTGTGTGCAGGTGGGCAAGGGAATGGTAAAAGCAAGGCTCCCAGAAAGCTTCTTTGGCACCTTGGTTTTTTGTGAGTGCAGGATTGCACCATTAAGACTGTGAGCTGGCAGGTAGGCAGGCAGGCAGGCAGATCCTGGTTTAAATCTTGCCTTGGGCTCATGTTGTGACTTTCCACAATCCACTTTGCTTTCCACCTCAGCTCCTCATCTGCAATACTCGGGAAATAATACTGACCTATGTTGCAAAAACTATTAAATAATCCATGGGAAATGTGCTGAACATTTTAATCTATGCACACTCTCTCTCTCTTAATTACTGGTAGTAATCTAAGCAAGATTACTATGTTTACATGAGGAGATCTGTCCCACTGAAAGATACAATTTGCAGAACCCTTACAAAATGATCAATTTACAGCAGAGCAACTCAGTGGTAAGGCAACTGTTTTGCATTCAGAGAGTCCCAAGTTCAGTCACTGGAATCTCAGCATCAGGCTGAAAAAGCGTCGGTTTCAAAATTGTGGGGAGCCACTGCCTGTCAGTGTAGATAATGCTAAGCTAGATAGACCAGCAGACTGACTCAGTACAAGGCAGCGTCCTATCTTCCTATGCTGATGGGACAAAAAGAGCCAGAGCTTTTGATGGATTTGCAAGCGAACTTCAGATTTGCACCATGTTAATTTGAATTAAGACTGATGGGATACATCCATACGATACAAATTCTAAGTTGTGCAGTGTTGCTGTTTAATGGTTTGAAAAAGCACTATGTGATTTAGTTTATAAAACCAAAAACTGTCAGAATCAGCACATTTCAGAGCCAATGCAAAGTGACATTCGAGTGCGGTATTCGCTCGTAAGCAAACATGAAACATTTAAGGCCCATCCAAACAAACATAAACACATTTCAGTAATGTTTCAGTAATGTGAGAATTGTGTTTAGCTCTGAAAATGAGACTTCAATGTGCTTTACTTTGGTTAGATTTTGCCTCCACCACCCCCCCTGCATTTCTTTTAGAAATAAGATAACCCTGTGTGGGTATTATTCTTGTTTCAGTGTCTAGTTAATGGAATATATTGGAAAGCTATATTTAGTTATTGCAGTGTTTTGCACTCACAAGTCATTTTGGGTTATATCCAATTTTGATGCAGCAGGAAGAATCTACTGTGGAAGTGGGTGCGGGGAAAGCAGTTTGTGTCCATTCCTCCTCTTCCCTACAGACCCCAGCGCTCCCCCAAAATCTCACCACCAACCCCCGAAATGATTTGGGGGTGCTGGGAACTACAGAAGAAAGGGAACTGGCAAAAATTGCTTCCCTTTGTTTGTTAGCAGATGACTCCCACAAGATCACCAGCGCTAGAACACTCAGGACACTGAGATCCAGCGCCGAGGGCCTTCTGGCGGTTCCCTCATTGCGAGAAGTGAGGTTACAGGGAACCAGACAGAGGGCCTTCTCGGTAGTGGCGCCCGCCCTGTGGAACACCCTCCCTTCAGATGTGAAGGAAATAAGCAGCTATCTTCTCTTTAAAGGACATCTGAAGGCAGCCCTGTTTAGGAAAGTTTTTAATATTTAATGCTGTATTGTTTTTAACACTCAATTGGAAGCCACCCAGAGTGGCTGGGGAAATAATAATATCATCATCATCAACAACAACAACAACAACATTATTATTATTAGAATGGCCAACTGGATACTAGCCATTGCTGTCAATGGGGGATAGCAAAATTACATGCCCTTTCCCTTGGCTTGATCACTCCCCACATATCCACTGGCATAGGCTTCTATTGTGCACCAGTACTTTTATGCTTAAGGTTATTATTTTGATTTTTTTAAAATCAGTTTGGCTTAGAATGTATAAAGTTATATTGCTTCTCTTTTTTTTCTTAACAGCATGGGATGGGTGTTCCATCCATTTCTATCATGCTTCATGAGCTAATCAAATTGCTACACCATGCAAAATGCCGTGATGTTACCATTATACGCATCGGTACTTCAGGGGGATTAGGTGAGCAAAGAATTTTGCTGCTACCAGGCGCAGGAGATGGAAATGAAATACATCTCAAGAAAAGGTCATGTCTTTATGAGATTTTTGTACTTAAAAAAAAAATCAAGTCAACAAATATCAACCTGCTAAGATATATGAAAGATCACAAATATGTATTTTTCTAATGTAGCATCAGCTTGAAAACACAGGACTTGATGTTCTTTTTAAAGTCATTTGGATTTGATTTCCCCCTAACTGACCCAAATACCAACACATATGAGTGACTGATAAAAACACACACACACACCATGTTATCCATTGTGAAAATGCTTTGTTCCAATGACCAAAAAAATATTCTCCAAAATTTAGACTCCTGCTTTTTTAAAATAAGGATTTTCCATAGAATTAAGAGGCAAATACTGTAAGAATCTTAATGAGAAAAGAAAGTCTCATTGCAAACACCAAATGATAAACTCCCTCTTGAAATTTGTTTGTACAGTGAACATAGCTGACTGGACAATTCTGTCTAGGTACAAAGTAACTGCCGGCCCTTTCACCCACTGAAAGTTATCTGAATGTGATCCAGAATTATATGTCACTTTTAAAGACCTGATAGATGACAATCACTGTCATGGCCCAGAATGCCCTATATGCACTTGATAACTGGGGTGGTACACATGAGTAACATTTTGAGTAAATGGTGGTGTGTATGCCATACATTTGAAGTGCACACACAAATACCCAGTAAAGAATCCTTGGAACTGTAGTTTATTAAGGCTGCGAGGCAGCAACAAACTACAGTTCTCAGAATTCTTTGAGCAGAAGCAAGGGGAAACAAGTAGTATAAAAGGTAAAGGGACCCCTGACCATTAGGTCCAGTCGTGACCGACTCGGGTTGCAGCACTCATCTCGCTTTATTGGCCGAGGGAGCCGGCGTACAGCTTCCGGGTCATGTGGCCAGCATGACTAAGCCGCTTCTGGCAAACCAGAGCAGCACACGGAAACGCTGTTTACCTTCCTGCCAGAAGGCAGGAAGCCTATTTATCTACTTGCACTTTGTGCTTTCGAACTGCTAGGCTGGCAGGAGCAGGGACTGAGCAACGGGAGCTCACTCTGTTGTGGGGATCCAAACCGCTGACCTTCCGATCGGCAAGTCCTAGGCTCTGTGGTTTAACCCACAGCGCCACCCGCGTCCCTTAACAAGTCGTATAGGTGTGTTTTAAGTGTAAGGTGTGGATGTATCCAATTCCACCTCTATGAAAATTCAATCACTTCCCTCCCACATGGCATGTAACCTCCTGCCAGTCTATTTCTTGCATAAACTTAGCTGACTAGCCAAATGTTTTGTTATGTTCATGATCACCGAGATCAAGCTTCCTATAATGTATAATTGTGGGCTCATTTAATGCAGTCTTTTAACTTTATCCCCATTTCTGTTTTCAGGGATTGAGCCTGGCTCTGTTGTAATAACAGACACAGCTGTTGATTCATTTTTTAAGCCGCAGTTTGAGCAGGTGATATTGGACAATGTGGTAACGCGAAGCACGGAACTTGATCGAGACCTTGCTGAGGAACTACTTGAATGTAGCAGACAGATTAAGGATTTCCCATCCCTCATTGGCCATACAATGTGCACTGATGATTTTTATGAGGGTGAGTGGGAACTGCTTTATACACTTAATGATTCATTCTTTTAATCCCAAATTTAAAAGTGGGAGGTTAGGATATGAAAACATTATAAAGGTCATGACACGGCTTTGCCAGGTTTTGTCTGGTGCTGTCTACGGGCTTATGGTTACTTTTATCCTTGTGTCTTTTAAATAACTTAAAGAGCAACTCCATACATGCGTACTCAGAAGTAAGTCCCATTGCACCCAATGGGACTTACTTCTAGGATAAGATAAGAGCCTTAAATGTTGTAAAACAAACAGAAATGAACAACAGTGCAGTCCTAAAGACATTTAGGACAGAAGCAATTCTCACTGAATTCAACAGTTAGGCTTACTCCTGTGTAAGTGTGCATGGGATTGCTTCCACTGACTGTAATCCTATGTACACTTACCTGAGAATAAGCTTCACTGAACACAGTTGGACTTACAGAGCAATTCTATGCATGTTTATGCAGAACTAACTTTCTTTACCTACTTTCCTTACCCACTAGAATAAACTGTAGTAATTTTTCCTTAATTTTTAAGGATTGATGAAATATAATTTCATTACCTTTGAGACCATTTGAGAGGAGCATTCTGCCTCTCCTGTTTTTATAGAATATTTCTTGAAAGAATTGTTTTGAAGGAAAATGAGGCAACAGTTATCTTTAATTCTTCTATGGTTACTTATTATTTTAGATGTGTGGTGAAATCAAATTCAACCACGAACATTTATCAGATAAATAAATGAATATTGAATTTTTCGCCATATCTGGAAGTAGCTGTTTGAACAAGTGCCCACAGACTGTATATTTTTTGGTTACTACATAATGTGGAGTCTCATCTGCAAGTGAAAAGAGATCTAAAGGGAAAGTATTATATAGTTGTTAAAAGGAGTTTAAGGTGGCGTACATGGCTCTCTCCATCCTCACTTAATCTTCATTAACAACCCTGTGAGATAGGTTAGGCTGAGAGGCAGGGACTGGCCCAAGGTCACCCAATGGGCTTCATAGATGAGTGGAAAATTGAATTCTGGTCTCCCAATTCCTAGACCGACACTCTGACAGCTACACCACAGTGGGTCTAAAGTGCCAAGCATATTAGAATCAAGTTTATAAGTTTTCAGTAATGTAACATACTTTCCAAACAATAGCCTGGTTCTCATTTCACATTAAACCATGGTCCACTGGCTGCCCACCATGGACAAAATAAGCCAGAGTCTGGCTTGTTGAGTGATCCAAACCTGGCCTTGTTTGCTTTGCCCCAAGCAACCCAACAAGCAATAACCAAGGTCTGTTCTTGGATCGTCATTCATAGTTAGTTTGGGGAAAATGGCAAGCCAACCCCCTTAAAGAAAATCAGCTGAGGCCTTTCAGCATGTGTCTCCCCACCATCAGGGGTGATGCTGATATCCATAGGGCAGAGGTCTTTTCAGCTGTGGCCTCCCAAAGGAAGCTCACATGACAATGACACTCCCCATCCCCCTGTAGACACTGGGGGGGGGACCCTCTTGTTTTTTATATGGTAAAATTTTTGGCGGCTGCTGCTGTTTTTTCTGTTGTTTTACATTGTGGTTTTCTCATAACGTATTTTCTTTTTCTTAATCTTTATGTTTTTAAATCTCTCTCTCACCACACACACACCATGACAGTGAATCCAACTTCCCATTTCTTCCTGAGAAAAATCTAAGGTTCCCTTGATAACAATTGCCCATCCATCCCTCATCCTCAACAACTTGTACAAATTCATTGTCATTCTGTAAGAAATGACCATATCGTATTAAACAGTTAAAGTAAAACAGTCCCTTGTCAATAATCATAACATCATGTTAGCAGCTGGATTACACTCTAGTTACTTCCTGTGACAGGATTATAGCTTCCAAAATTACTTTACAGAAGAAAAATGTCAAGAAGTGTGGCATTTATGTAAATAACCATTAGCGCCTCTGTGCTACCTTAGAACCTTTTCTTTGGAGGCAATTAAATGCTGTTTGCAAAGTGGATGAAACAGAATAAATGGAGAATTAATAATCTGAGGCCTATTTATAAACTGTTGGATCTGTTTGCAAGCACAGCCATCTGTGGTTTTGCTCAAGGCCACATTTTATCAAAGCCATTTCAGAGGATTAATGCAGAAATGAAAACACAATGAAATGGTTTGCTCAGGTTTAGTACAAGATGAAGGTATGTGCTTGGCATATTCAAAAATATTACTTACAATTAAAATAAGCACAGCTTATTATGCTTCTCATTAACAAGTAGCCTAACTAGATAGTGTGCTGTTGGTGGGATCGCCAATCACAGAGTCTGTTATAAACATTAAATGGCAGGTGGTGGGGGGAGGGGACATTATTGTTGGTGGCACCAGAAGGGAGGCTTATGTGAAAAATCACCTGCCCCACATAGAAATTAGCAATGGGGGGAGGGGCAGAATCTCCCACAACATGGCTGCTAAGAAAGCCACTACTGCATTGTGTAGCCGGGCTCTTATATTCCAGCTTCTACTTAAAACAATAATTGGCAATGCAATCTTATGGATAGCTACACAGAACTAAGACCTACTGAGTTCCATGGGGCATACTCCCAAGAAAATGTGTAGAGTACAAATGAGGCAATTGTCATGCTATTACAATACTTCCATTAAACTTGACCCTACTGGCCATGCTGGCTGGGTCTGACAGGAGCTGAGGTCCAAAAACATCTGGAGGGCCACAGATTCCAAATTCCTCGCATATAGGAATGAAGCAGAATGAGATCCCTTGCACTATACTTCATTTTTATGAGGAACTAAGACACTAATTAAAGAAACTACTTCCCAGAGCATTAAATAATACTTCTTTACATACATATGTAAACATTTTATACTATTTGAGCTTAAAACTTTGCATTTCAATACAGATGTTCCCACCTTCCCTACACCATAGCTTGGTGTTGTATTTTCCTCACTACATGATTAAAAAGCAGCAGGAGATTGGGGCATATAATGCAAGGGCACACAGTGCACCACCTCCTGGCTCAGTAAGTGTGAAAATACATGCTGCTCCAGTTAGGAACGTTAAAAGTCATGATGGCGAACATTACCAAATTAAACCACCTGCTAGCCAGTACATACTAGCTAAGTGGCACATACCTCTCAGATCAGGTGGGTGGCAATACAACCACCCAATTTCTGCCTCCCCCACCTGTGAAATGTCAGCCAATAAACAGTTCACTGCCTTAAAGCAGAACAGTGGTAAAACAAATAGAGATTGTGTTTTGTGGGCTCCCCAGCATTGTCCTTCCTCATGTCTGAGGTTCTTGCACCAGAAAGTCCAAATTTGCCACTATGGGTTGCATCCAACACTGCGAAAACTCCACTCAGCTCCACTCAGACAGCGGGACTCCCCCTTCTCTCCCTGCATGCCCCTAAAATTTGCTCTGGAGGGTCCCCCATCCCTCTGGTGTAGATTTTGAGGGTGTCCAGGGGAGAGGAGAGGGAAGCTCCAGTTCACAAGCGGAAGTCTGTTGCATGTTGGATACAACGCTATTGTCTTTTAGTGTACTGGTGCTACTGTTGTTTCATTACTGTTTTGTGCTGCTTTCCTCTGCACAGGATAACAGAGCGCATTATCCTTAATTTATTGAATCTTCGCCATAGTAATACAATGTTTTCAGACTCCGCATTTTTATATGCCTCTTTTGCGCTGTTTTGTTGGAATGTTAAAAAATACATGGCAGATAAGGTATTAATATTTGAACGCGCACGCTATTAAAATAAAAAATTCCTGAGGTTTTCGTTTAAGCAGAACGTTGGCAAATTGGGTTATCTGAAGAAAGCATTCTTTGAGACTGCAAGTCAACTCTGCCAACACATGGAAGTATAAAATACTTACATTTCCTTTTCTTTCCTTCTAAGGTCAGGGACGATTAGATGGAGCGTTGTGTTCCTTCTCCCGTGAAAAAAAGCTGGAGTACTTAAAAAGAGCTTACAATGCTGGAGTTAGAAACATCGAAATGGAGTCTTCTGTATTTGCTGCTATGTGCAGGCTTTGTGGCCTTAAAGGTAAGACAGAGGGTAGATCTGGCTTTAAATTTGTTTTCCTCCTTTGCTGATGCTTCCTCCTTGCAACCCTCTTCTCTGTGAAGCACAAAGTGCTTTTCACTGCACTGTGACTGTCCACCATCTTTAGCTAATGTGAATAATTAAGGCCCTGTCTTCGCTGACACAGTATACTTGTGTCTGATTGAGGGATGGAAGCGTCCGTCATTTTGAGTTCTCTCCGTTTCTCATTTTCTAATCTTAAATTCAGTTCTCCACATTTTGCACCAATTTGCAATTTAAAAAAAAAAAAATCCTCAAGAAAATTCACCAGCATAATAAACACATTTTTGTGTATGCAGTTTTGGCTGACATACACATTTTTCCTACATAGAAAGCATTGTTTAATGTTATTTTCACTAATATCTTCCTTATCATTCATCCTTCCCAATAATATACAAACCATTTGTAAACATTTTATAGAGAACTGCATCACAGAACTTGGAATAACAGGATGGCTGTGTTTCTGTGTGCATATTATTTCAGAAAACACAAATTTGATAGATTTGACTTGGAATGTGTACTAAAGTGAATTTCTTTGCCATACGACATCTGAATGATACCATTTCTTACTGAAAATGGAGGTTCATATGACTGAATGCTCCTTCTCTTCCCCCCTCAAAAATTTATCTGTACACAAAATCACAAATTTTTGTTCTTATTTTATTGTCAGGGAGAAAATTAGGCTAGAATTGCTTCCCTCAAGCTCTTAGCACCCTCAGGCAGCTGTTGAGACCTCAGTTCAAATAAGCAGCTGCATCACCGCAACTGAACTCATAAATCCTCTTCCCTTTTCTGGAATCTGATCCATAGACCCAAGGACTAATACAACCCAAATACTGAGAATTTATTCAAAACCATCATTTCCCCAAAGGGAAAGTCTGGTCCTGGCTATTCAGATTTTATAAATCAATTATATGAGATTGATTGGGGTGCATTGTACCCAAGGGGGAGTGGATTAATGATGTTAGAAAAACCAAAACATTTCAAGCCAGCTTGTGAAAATTTTCTAAGACTTTCATGTCAGTGTGTGTGTGTGTGTTGTTTCATTTTATAGTGGCTGCAAAGGTCACTGAGTTCCTGCTGACATTCTGGGGGTTGCATTCACTGTTTTTATTCAAGCTATTTTTAAAAGCTGAAGATATAAAGATCCACTGGTCAGAGCTTACATTTGAACTACTAACAAGAGCATTTCAGGAAGAATTTCTTTGTGCTATGCATTCCCTTCCATACCTCTCTTGGAGGCATAACCCTTGTTGGATTTTTATTATGGGGTTTTCTTATGTGTCTGTATTAGGGCAACCGAGGGAAATAGGTTTATAATCGTTTACAGGTCACATTGATGACCTCTACCAATTATAACTGAACTGCAGCTATGAAGGCTGCCAGTTTCTTTAAGAGTAGTGGCATGGTAAGGAATGCCAAATAAGGGTGCAGTTTTTGCATTACAGTCAATAGCTAGGGTGGCAATGTGTGCAACTTTGCAGAGGACCATCTTCTATTTGAAGGATTTAATTTAAAGATGAACAGCAATAAGAAGGGAGAGCAGGGACCTTGGTGCTACCCGTCATCAGTTAGCAAACATGGATTGCAGAACAGTATTATTATTTTTTAATTAGCTCTAAATTTCCATTGATGATGTAAATTAGCATATGCAAATCTGTCTTTTTTAAAAAGATGCACCCCCTCTCCCTCCACTGATTTTCCACAGTACCTCCCCTCACCAAGAAAAACAGCACCTTATGGGAGCAACTTTTACCTACCCTCACTGATTTATTTCAGTGTGCTTAAGAACTGGAAGGTCCAATCTCAGAGAGAGAGAGATGAATGCTCCATCAATAACTAAGTTTGTCTTGAAGATTTTTTTAAAAAAATCATTTGACAATGTTTGAAAAGCCCAAATGGTTCAACCCTCTTTCCTGTTGGTCCTCCACTCATTTTCCTAGAAGTAAAAAAAAAATGCCTTATGCTTGGGAAGGGGTTAACGGGCACCAGAAAGCCCCTTTCACACATGAGAGGATCTCATGGTTTCTGCAAGGAAATATAGTCAATGGTCCCCAGCTGAGAAATGATGCTCTGAACAGCATTTGCAGTGCATGGGCACAGAAAGGATTTTGGGGGGGAGGCCTCTTGTTAAAGAGTGGCAGAACCTCAGTCAGCTATGTATTTTTATTGAGGGGCAGTTGCCCCTCTCTGCCCCCCCCCCCGGCGATGCCCATGGCCACATGGAGCCACTTGTCTGTCAAAGAGACCTTTGTTGCCAACTGTTACCCGCTCCCCCTTTCTCAAGTTAAAGCTTTTCCTTTTCCTTCTGGAAGATGTAGGGAGGCTAGTAGCAAAGACAGGTTGGTTGTAAATAAATGGGCTGCAAACAAATAAAATTAGATTCCAGTCACCATCTCTCAGAAGATTGTGTTTGGTCTATGTATCTGATATAAAAAAACAAGCCTGAACCTCTTGTTTTCCCTTCTCCTGTTCACTTGGCTTCTAGCTGCAGTCGTCTGTGTGACTCTGCTTAATCGGCTTGAAGGAGACCAAATCACAGCACCTCACGAAGTTCTTCTGGATTACCAGCAACGACCTCAGCAGCTGATTTCATTGTTCATCAGAAAATGCCTTGGATTATGGAACCCTAATGGATTATCAGAAGATGTCATCTAGAACAGATGCAAAATGGGATATATTCTCTCTCTCTCTCTCTCACACACACACACACACACACACAAACTGTCTTTTAAGTCTCAATGTCTAGACCAGCCTGCTGCCCTCCATATATTGTTGAACTACAACTCCCATCATTCCTTGGCCAAGCTGGCTGGAACTGATAGGAGTCCAAAAATATTTGGAGGGCCACAAGTCAGTCTTCTCTGCTATAATCTACTGACAAGCCTTCAATCCAAAAGTCATCAGGAAGTTCCTTTTCATTGCACAAATATTTGAACGGAGCTCTCTCATGCCATGCATCTGGCAATGCTTTGCCCATGGGTGTCAGCTAAAGCAGCCAGTGAAAGGTATCTTTAGTTATCATTAAGGGCTGTTTATAATAGCGAGCCAAGCTAACTCTTGTACCTCAGAGATTACTTCCCAGTTGGCTCAAAAGCGAATCTACTGCTGACTTCCGGAGGCGGCGCGAAACCGTGATGGCGGACCTCTTCGAGCTCTGAAGAGGGGCACCGCAGAAAAGGGTTGTTCGCGACGGCGCAGCGGCAACCCATCAAGATAAACCACGGGCAGAGTGAGTCCGTGGCCGTGGGACCCGGCGGGCACCTGGAGCGACCCCGAAATCACAAAAGGAACCCCGTAAGGGGCTCCGGAGTGAAGGAGGGGGAGCGGTGCTGTGGGTTCATCGCTCTTTCTGCGGAGGCGAAGCCGCGCGGCTGTCACGGATGAGCGCTGACCTTTCTTCCAAGAAACATCGGGCTGAAACATCAAACCCGTGAGTAAGGACCCAAGATCCTACAAATTAATTTGGAAAATTTGGCTAAAAACGGGAGACGAGAAAGAGGAAGTCCGTCTTCCGGCACTGCTTTCAAGATCAAAGCAGACGGTCTAAAGAGCGGAAAGCGCTGTGAACAGGGAAGCTTTAAAGCTTTAAACTGGGACTTTCGTGCACACTTGAATTTTCCTTTTAAAGAATAAATACAGCATAAATTTGACCTGGAGCGGTCCCCCAAGGGGCAAGGGAAGATTCTAACCCCAAATTCCCGGGTGGCCGGGTAAAGTTGTTTAAACTGCGGAACTGTTGCAAACTTCCAGATACTTTTGTAACTGGAGAGTGTAATTTTGAGCTTACTTAGCTGAAGTGGATACAATTGCAGGCACCTTGCTGGAACTTTGTTACATGTTCAAAAGTGCCCTGCAGGACTTTTTTCTTAGTGTGCTGGAACTAATTTGCCTTTAAAATTGTTTTTAAAGTTGGAACAAAGGGACTTTAATGGCGGAAAAGTTATCTTCTTCTTACTAAAACTTTGGTGGCACTCCCCCTAGAGGACATTGGGAATATAGAGGCCTGGGAAAAGTTTTTCTGTTTATCTTCTCTCAATAGACTGTTTTTAATTTTGGGCTTGCCTTTCCCATGGGACTACAACATTTGACCTTGAACATTGACTGATGAGTGGCACAGGAAAGACAAGAGCAGCCAAAGCTAAAGAAGCTAAGGAGAAAGAGAAAGCAAAAAAGCAAGCACAGCTTTTGCAAACAACTTTAACTCAGGGACGTAGATTATCAGTTCCAGCTGTGCTTGCGACACAAAAAGTAGAAACCGAAAAGCCTGAAAGATCTGAAGAGGAAGATATGGCAGCAGGAGGAGCTGAGGGAATACTGAAACAAGTTTTGGAACAATTGTCAGCAATAAATCAAAAAATTGATAACCAATCAATAAAAATTGATCAAGCAACATCCTCGATCCAGAAATTGACAGATCAGGTTTCCCAACATAACCTAGCAATTGAAAAATTGCAAGGAGCAACAGAAGAGAATCGTAAACTGGCAGGGGAAGCCGCTCAAATTGCAACATCAGCTAAAAAAGAAGTCGAGGAAGTTAAAGCGGAAGTCAAGCCTCTCCATAAACAGATAGGGGACCAACAAACCTATCTCTCGTTGGTGGAATTGAAAAATCGCGAGACCAACCTCAGGCTAAGGGCAGTCCCAGAAATTGAACAAGAAGATCTGATTGGACTTTTGACAACAGAGTTTACAAAGTTCTGGGACTTAAAAGAAGAAAGTGATTTCAAAATTGTATCGGCTTTTCGGTTGGGAAGATTAGTAAGAAAAGACAGGTCCAGAGACTGCTTAATAGCTTTGAGATCAAGGGAAGAGAGAGACAAAATACTAGGCCTACATTTCAAAAACTCAATTGTGATACAAGAGAAAAGGGTGGAAATTTACCGAGATATTCCTAAACAGTTAGTGGACTTGAGAGCCACCTATTCAGAATTGGCTAAGTTGCTGAGACTCAACACAATTCCTTATAGGTGGGAGTTCCCACAAGGGCTATCATTTACTTACAAACAGAAGAAGGTTAAAATAAGATCACCAGAGGACCTACAAAAGTTCCTGCACGACCACGGAGAAGATCTCCAAAAAGAAGCAGCAGCTAATTGGCCTATACTCAACCCAGGTGGAGCAACACCTGCACCTTCGGAACCAGAGGAGAAAGAAGACACACCGCTCTAGGTGTGGCAGAATAGTTCAGGATGTCTCTGCGGCTACTCAGTTGGAATATAAATGGCGGAAATTCCCCGGAGAAAAGAAGGAGGTTATTTCACATATTGAAGAAAGAACAATTGGACATTATTTGCTTACAAGAAACCCATGTGACCAGGCTCCACAGGAAGGTTTTGGTTAATAAAAGACTAGGCCAAGAATTTATTTCGTCTGACAAAGTAAAGAAAAGAGGAGTGGTGATTTATGCCAAGGAGAGCCTGACACCTAAATTTTTATTTAAGGATGAACAAGGAAGAATTTTGGCAATTGAAATTCAAACCCAAGGAGAAAAAATATTGATATTAGGAATTTATGCCCCAAATGACGGGAAATTAGAATTTTTCAAGAAGCTGCATGAGACGCTGCTGGACTATCTGGATTATGCTAACATCATAATGATGGGAGATATGAATGGAGTGGTGTCTACACATATGGATAAGTCTTACAACCAGAACTTAACATCAGACGGCAGACTGCCTAAAACTTTTTTCGAATTGACTGACAATCTGGATTTGATCGACATATGGAGGACAAAGAACCCCCTAGGTAAAGAAGGAACTTTTTTCTCTGAGGCCCACCTGTCCTGGTCAAGGATCGACCAAATCTGGACTTCCAGGGGGCTGGCACCTAAGACTAAAAAGGTGGAAATCTGCCCAAAAACATGCTCCGACCACAACGCCTTGAAAATAGAACTTAGATTAACTCAACCCGGTTCCTTCAGATGGAGAATGAATGACACACTACTAAGAGATCAAGAGATTGTGAAAAAGGCCCAAAAAACATTAAAGGATTATTTTGAGATAAATCTGAATACTACAGTTGAAAAAAGAACGATTTGGGATGCAAGCAAAGCTGTTATGAGAGGGTTTCTGATACAACAGAATATAATTAAGAAAAAACTCTGGAAAGGAAAGAAGGACAAAATACTGGAGAAAATACACCAAGGAGAGAAAAAACTGAGAACCAAACCAAAGTCCAAGGAGGTGCTGAGAGAAATTAAATTCCACCAAGCAGAATACTCAAAATTGATCAATCAGGAGATTGAATGGAAAATAAAACAGATGAAGCAAAGATCCTTTGAATCAGCAAATAAATGTGGAAAGCTGCTAGCTTGGCAGCTGAAAAAAAGACAAAAGCTAAATACGATAACAAATCTAGAGATTGATGGAAGGATAGTACAGAAACCAGAAGAAATTAGGAAGTGTTTCCACAGATACTTCAAAGAACTGTATGCACAGGGGCCCCAGAAAGAATCAGAGATAGATCAATTTTTAAAGATAAATGGACTATCAAAAATAACTCAAGATAAAAGATCAATCTTGAACTCTACAATAACCTCACAGGAAATTGAAGGTGCCATTCAGAACATGCAACTAGGCAAATCTCCAGGCCCGGATGGGCTTACCTCCAAATATTATAAGGTTCTGAAGGATTATTTGATACAACCTTTGTTGGAGGTATGCAACCAGATCATGGATGGGAAGAGGGCACCAGAAACGTGGAAAGAAGCCTTCATCACATTGATACCTAAGTCAGAATCTGAAAAGACTCAGCTTAAAAACTACCGTCCTATCTCACTCCTAAATGTGGATTACAAAATATTTGCAGACATTTTGGCAAATAGACTTAAAAAAGTTTTAAATGAAGTAATTCATAAAGACCAAGCAGGCTTTCTCCCTGGTAGACATTTATATGAGAACACTAGAAACATCATTGACATTTTAGAACTTTTGCAGACTAACAGGAACACAAGGGCGGTGTTAATTTTTATTGATGCGGAGAAAGCTTTTGACAACATATCTTGGATGTTTATGAAGAAGAACTTGGAAGGGATGGGAGTAGGACGGGGGTTTGAGAATGGATTACATGCAATCTATTCAGAACAAAAAGCTAAATTAATAGTGAACAATGTGGTGACGGAGGAATTTAAAATTGAAAAAGGGACACGACAAGGGTGCCCTCTATCCCCTCTGTTATTTATTTCAGTCCTGGAGGTGCTACTGAATATGATCAGAGAGGACCGGTTGGTACAAGGGATAGAGGTCGGAGTGAAACAATATAAACTGAAAGCTTTTGCAGATGACCTAGTTTTGACACTGCAGGAGCCAGAATCCAGTACAAAAAAAGTTCTTGAACTTATATCTGAATTTGGTCGGGTGGCGGGATTTAGGTTGAATAAACAAAAAACTAAGGTTCTGACCAAAAATTTAACAATTACAGAAATAGAGGGGTTTCAGAGAGAAACAGAGCTGAATGTGGTTAAAAAAGTGAAATACCTTGGGATCTATTTGTCCTCCAAAAATTTGAATTTATTTAAGGATAATTATGAGAAATGTTGGTTGGAAGTTAAAAAGGATTTAGAAATTTGGTCAAGATTGAAACTTTCCTTGTTGGGAAGAATCGCAGCTATAAAAATGAATGTGTTGCCGAAAATGTTATTTTTGTTTCAAACCTTACAGATCGTGGACAGAGTGGATTGCTTTGGAAAATGGCAGAAGGATATATCTAGATTTATCTGGCAGGGCAAAAAGCCCCGAATAAAGTTCAAAATATTAACAGATTCAAAAGAAAGAGGGGGGTTTGCCCTGCCGGACCTGAGGTTGTACTATGAAGCTGCAGCCTTCTGCTGGTTGAAAGATTGGTTCTTGTTGGAAAACACTGATGTCCTAGATCTGGAAGGTTTTAATAATGCTTTTGGTTGGCACGCATACTTATGGTACGACAAGGTTAAAGCACATAAATTGTTTAAAAGCCACATTGTCAGAAAAGCAATTTTTGCAGTCTGGATGAAATATAAAGACTTACTAGAGAGTAAAACTCCGAGGTGGTTATCACCAGTGGAGGCCAAGGCCCGAAAAAGACCCAATATGGAGGCCTACTGGCCGAAATATTGGGAACTAACTGAAAAAATTGGAGACAATTGGAAGTTGCAGAGCCAGGATAAACTAAAAAATAAGGTGCGAGATTGGCTACATTATGCTCAAATTCAAGAGGTTTTCAAAATGGATAAAAAAGTTGGTTTCCAGGTGGAAAAGTCGAAACTAGAGACAGAATTGTTAGAACCAAAGACAAAGCTGTTATCTAGAATGTATAACTTGCTGCTTATGTGGAATTTACAGGATGAGACAGTTAAATCTGCTATGATTAAATGGGCACAGGATGTTGGACACAACATTATGTTTGAAGACTGGGAAAGGTTATGGAACACCGGAATGAAATTCACGGCAAGTACTGCCTTGAAGGAAAACATTATGAAAATGATATACCGGTGGTACATGACCCCAGTCAAGTTAGCTAAGATACATCACCTGTCTGACAATAAATGTTGGAAGTGTAAGGAAGCAGAGGGGACTTTCTTTCACCTCTGGTGGACATGCCCAAAGGTTAAGGCTTTCTGGGAAATGATTTATAATGAGTTGAAAAAGGTATTTAGGTATACCTTTCCCAAGAAACCAGAGGCCTTCCTGTTGGGCATGGTGGACCAGAAAGTGTTAAAGAAGGACAGAGCTTTGTTTATGTATGCTAGTACAGCAGCAAGAATACTCATTGCAAAGAACTGGAAGACACAAGATTTACCCACGCTGGAGGAATGGCAGACGCAGTTGATGGACTACATGGAGATAGCTGAACTGACCGGCAGAATCCGAGATTTGGATGTAGAAACAATTGAGGCGGACTGGAAAAAGTTTAAAGACTACTTGCAAAAGTATTATAAACTGTATGAATCTTAAGATTGTGCATGATTTGGAAAGGATACGCTTTAGCAATCATGATTAAGTAAATAGTAAATCAAGTGATAAAAGAGAAAAGGAGATAATATGAATTGAACATGTTACGTTTATTTTAAAGGTATAAAAATTGTGATATAATATATTGAATTTAGATACATAACATGTAAAAGTTACAATAAGGTAGGACATAAGGTAATAAATTGCTGACAAGGTTAATATAAAGAACGCAGAATCGGAAGGGGTGGGGAAGTCCAAGTTGGGATTTATTTTTGTTTTGATTTTTATTGGTTTGTTATAAAAAAAAAAAAAAAAAAAAAATGGTTTCTTGTAAACTTCTCATTTGCTTGCAATGTACAAAATTTGGAAAGAAACGCAATAAAAAATACTATTAAAAAAAAAAAAAAAAAAAGCGAATCTACTGCTCTTGCATGTTACTGTTGTTCAGCACACCTGTGAAGAAAGGCTAGAATATTATCCTACAACACAGTGGGGTAACATTTCATTTTAGACATCTGTCAGAAATTGATCAAACAGGCTGGAAATGTTTAGACAGAACATGTCAATGTATAGCAGCTCCACAGCAGCACATAAAAATGTTCCTGGTTGATTATACTGTGATCCTAGCTGAATATGTAACACTTTAATGTTGATTTCTACCTGAGCGTTTCAGTAAATACCAGGTGATGAGCTCCATGATGACAGAGGAACCCAAAAAATGGAAGGGAAAGGAGGCATTACATTACAAATTCAGAAAATATGATCAGAAATTACTACCGACAAGTACTGTATTCATATTTGCTTGCTTATCTGAATTCACATGAGGAATTGTCTTCTTTTTCTAAATGTAAAAAGTGTACCTTGTGCCGGCTTAGGAGTTCAATTCTTTCCATAACCTATTTGCTTTTTAAACTGCTGTGTGCAATTGCATTTGAGATTGTGCTGCTTTGTATTAAGCTTAAGTTATTTATATACTTCATTGTTTAATATATCACATTACATCTGTTTAACACTTCTGCAAAATTGGTTAATAAAGACTTTAAAAGAGAATGAGGAAAGACTGTTGGGGGTGGGGAGTGATCATTTATCTAATAAATATTCATGAAATCTTTAATATAGTATGTTTTAAAAGACAGAGGGGGGCACAGAATCATATTACGGCACTTGCAAAAAAGATGTTTAGTATATTCTAGAGTTTTATTCTCTCCCTTATTTTAATCTCCTTTGTTGGACTAGCAGTAACAAGACTCAGGTTCAAATCCTCAATTGTTGGACTCTTGGAGAAAGTTAGTTTGTTGTGCAAAAGCACCACATCAATTTCTATTGTGCAACCTGAATTTGTTGGTATGTGATTGAATCTCACCCGAAAATAGCAACAGTCTGGAACCACCAGCAAAACAAGTTTCTAACTACACATATAGGTTTAATAGCTTTGGTGAAACAGGAGTCCAAATTTTTCATGACATCTCTTTTATCAAGTTGCACCCTGAAGACACTGCTTCCTATGAATCAAGACCAGATGGTATTTTTAAATCATGACATCAACCCCAAAGTAGCCCAGTTGCTTCAGGGCAGTGGTGTCACACAAAAAAAGACTAATGTTTTCTTGGGTTAATGCATTCTTCTGCAGCAAGAGATACGCCTCACTTAGGCTGCATTCAGAAGGTGAGTTTTGGCACTCTGTTCATTTATTTTAACGATTTCTTAGCCACCCTTCATCATTAAATGATTATAGGCTGGCATACATAGAAAAGTATGACTAGAATTAGCTATGCAGGGAGTGGCAGAAATGTGATGGAAAGGGCAGGTCCCTTTTTCTTGGAATATTGATTATATTATACAAGAGACTAGGACCCTGTGGGAGTTGACATCTTTCCGCAGGGCCTGCAAGACAGAACTGTTCTACCAGGCCTTTGGCCAAGGCACAGCCTGACCCCCTCCTTTGGTAATTCTTCACAGAACTCTAGCCCAATGGTTGCCATCAATTTGATTTGAACTGATTTTATAATGAATTGATTTTAGAATACTGTATTATTTTATTGTTGTTAGCTGCTCCGAGCCCGGCTTCCGCTGGGGAGGGCGGGATATAAATAACAAATTATTATTATTATTATTATTATTATTATTATTATTATTATTATTATTATTTTATATACCCCAAAGTACATGTACCAAACAGCATGCTGTTGTCTACTCTCTGTCAGACCCTTGAAATGATGACTGCCAACAGACACTGAAGCATTCTACAGGTTTAAACAGGCAGGAGATGGAGAAACCTAGTAGCACTGAAACAACGTCATCAATCATTGCTCATGGCTGTAACTCAGGGGTGGGGAACCTGATGCCCAGGGGCCAAATGAGCCCTTCCAGGCCCCTCTGTCCAAGCATCAGGACTCTCCCTGAGCCATGCACAAGGTCAAACCACCATTGCTCCTGCTCCATGCCCTCCCAAAGTGCTTGTGTGTGTGTACAGAAGGCTGTGACCTTTGACTGGAATGTAGGCTGCTGTAGAAAAGAGTCACATCCGTTACTTTGCTGATTTTGGCCCCACCCACTATTGGCATATGACCCCCAGAAGGGAATGTGGGCCTTGGGCTGAAAAGTGTTCCCCACCACTGCTCTAGCTGGAAGCAGCTTATGCAGTAGTCATTTGAATGTCACCCAGCAGGGAAGTAGTGGCTGTTGATAATTCCTTCTCTCAGTAAACATAGAGTTTTCTATCCGTAAGGTTGAACTAGATTGCTTTAAGGGCTAAGACCACTAGGGGCACAGAGAGAGGGAATAATCAAGGGCTACTAGTTACCTGTTGTGTAGTACAGTACGTTCCTTCCTTTTCATTTCCAGAATTTTAGAATAATGAACTTGATCACTGCTGATATTTGGTTTTATGATTCAGTGCTTTCCCCATTGCAAAATACCCAGGAAGCATGTTTAGGCCATTTGTTTGGGGGGCAGCTATGGAAACGTCCACAGGTGCAGATCTTTTAATTCTAGATCAGTGGGTAAAATGGGAGTGCTATATTTTAGGAACAGAAATAAAACTTTTTTTTTCTTATTTGAAATCTAAACTAGACCTCAGAGCCTACACTGCAGAAGTCAGAGATTATTGCAGTAATCAACTGTGCCATGCTGCAATGAAAGCTGTAATTTCTGTACAGTGAATTGCAAAGAACAAAGCATCCATCACAATTCACAGAGTGCATGAATTTAGAGCTTTCTCCCAAGGTTTGGGGGAGTACGCTGTACTTTAAAAAAAAAATAACCCCCACACTTTATCATTAACTCGCCGTTGCCAGTGAAAAACTAATTCCTCCCTACGTTATCTTCTTTTCGGCACACCTCACCCAGCAATCGGGACAAGATGGCAGCAGTACCATATGGAATTATGTCATGGTGAAGAGAATGTTAAGGTTCAGCAGATAAGCCAAAAGCAAATGGGGGGACAATGACATATTTTGCAAAAAGAAGAATGTATGGGTTACGATAATATGCTTTGTCTGATGGTGCAATACTTTTAACGATTTTGTAGTTAATAGGTTATAGATTTAAACTATGTCCTTGTCAAATTCACTATCACTGGGCTGACCATGACGAAAAATGCTCTTAGTTTTCTTCAGATTTTTACAAAGTACATTTGCAACCTCCCTACAGCCTTTTTACCTGCTTTATTGAAGCAATTGTGCATTAAACAAAACAAAAAACAAGTGTGGCTAAATGAAGGTCGTCAAAATGGATTCCATGTCACTGGAATACTTGACCTTTTGGATCTTCGTCAACAATTAATGTCTCCTGGCTGGTTAATTTGTCTACACCTTAAAGCTTAAATACTTTTGACTTTGATGTTCATATTGCAGTCTCTGACTGCAGGGCATATGACGCTATTGCCAAACCGCTGGATTACTGATGTGTGCCAGGGATGTTTCATATGATAAAGCATAACAACAGCTACTTCCAGTAGAGACACATGCTGCAGTTTATGACCAGAGAATTCATATATAGGGAAAGTAAATTTTAATGGACTTTCCTATCTTCTCTATTCCTATATGATTTAACAGATGGGAAGAACTTCAGTGCCTTGATCCATGAAGCCGATCTTTGAAGAAGGCTGGTCTGTGTGTTGTCTTAGCGTTTAGGAGTATTTTTCATGTCCAGATCTTTACAGCAAGCATACAGGACATGGGGGTGGGGGAGAGGAGGCAAAGCAGCCCCACAAGAGCTGCAAGTGAACATTGAAAAATGCCTTATACCAATTCAGACCATTATCTAGCTAAGTACTGTCCCACACTGACTGGCAGCAGATCTCCAAGGTTTCAGAGCAGTTGCTTTATCAATGAAGCCTGTGATGGGACAGAAACCTTCAATTCCTCCAGGGCCTCATCACCCCTAACAGGCTCCACCTTTTTCTTGAGAAGTGGAAGGTCTTAAGCAACAGGCCTCTAGCTTGGAATCTATCATCCATCCTCCTTTTGGAAAAAACCCAATTTTCACCCAGGCTCCCTTCATCTCCTCCAGCCTGTAATTAATTGCACTTCTCTTGTAGCCAACTTCAGAGGACACACAATATTTCCCTAAAAGAAAACCCAACACACCAGAACAACAATACTGGCCTACACTTAAGGATGTAATGCTCTATTTTCCACCAGCCCCTGCAAGATGGATATAAACCAGGTTACCACGCAGGGCTAATGTATTCCACACTCTCTTGGCCATAGCCCCACCCCCTGTAAATTGGTATAGTAATGACCTGGATCTGCATTGTAGTGCAATTTTTAAAATGCTTACAAGCTAGGGTAAGGCTGGAAG
This sequence comes from Podarcis filfolensis, assembly GCF_964270895.1. Classification (NCBI taxonomy): domain Eukaryota; kingdom Metazoa; phylum Chordata; class Lepidosauria; order Squamata; family Lacertidae; genus Podarcis; species Podarcis filfolensis. Next base: position 31,726,800 of record NC_139604.1, on the reverse strand, counting down.
AGGGAATATGACATTTTTTTGGCAAAAGCAAGACCTGAGTTGGAAAGTTCATAAGTTTCCATCTTTGCTGTTACCTTTGTCATTTTTGAGCTGACACTCAATCACAAAAGTCTTGATACTTGAACGGATTCTTATGGGGCAACAATCACCTCTCCACCAGAAAAAACCTGCAGAAAAGGCAGGGTCAAGACAATTAGTGCTCCACTCTAGCCTTCTTTTTGTTGCAATTGGCTTTCCAAAATGTTAATCATTCTGTGACTTCATTCATTGGCTAAAACCACTGAAAGACAGGAGCAACTTAGTGCTATAGAAAACAAATGAGAATAGCTGCTATGTCTTTTGTCTCATCTCTTGGGTTCTGTAAATGCCACAAGTCACTTTTTAAAAATGGGAACCTGGGAATAGCTTCCCCCCACCCTTGCTCCATGCTCACAGACACCGCTACATCTCCACTACTGCTACCACCTCAATTACTGCTGTCCCAAAGCCTACACACATAGAATGAACGGGCACAATCATCTTGAGAGCTGCAGCTAGATAGTTGCAGAGATAGAATAAAAAACTGATCAGAAGATTATGAATAGATAGAAAGAACAAGAACAAAGGTTTTACAAATACTCACATTTGCCTTTGAACTCCAACGCCAACCTCTCACAATTACACATTAGTTTTGCTCGGCCTCATTATACAGCACCCTTTACACTTCGTGATGCTACCAAGAACCAAGTTAAGGTTTATATTTAGGATATTGTCCATGGTGACAGCCGCTGAAGAATTATTACTATATTAAGTGCCATGTGAAATCAGCATTTAAGTCCACTAAAGAGTCATGCTGTTGTGTGGTCAGCCCCATTTTGGTATCTGAGGCAAATGACAAGATGGCATCCCTTTCTTGTTCCATGTACAGAAACTGACTAGACAAGTAACTGGTTAGCAGCAGGCTGGTTTAGGGGGTCCAGGACAGTTCTGTCTTTCAACACAGGGGCATGGTCAGGGGGGTTAGGAGGACTAGCTAGGGGTTTGCCTAATAATAGGGTTGTCTCTGATATTGTGGAAATGGCCTTTCTTTAAAGGACATAGAAACATGTGGCCAGAATGGTAGCCAGTCCTGGTACGTCCCCCCCCCCCATGCACACACATACAAACACACACACACATTCTATCTATCTATCTTTCCCGACTGAAAGAATTGTAGTTCCTCATCAGAATCCTGGATTTGCCTTTAGCCACGGCGGGGGAAGGGAACAAAAGGGAAGGCATGTTTGAAAGCGGCCATTTTAAATAACAGCAGAAGTCTGAATAAAGCATGGCTAGAGGGACGCAGAGGAGCTGTGAGGTGTTGAAGGAGCCATGAGGGGATGCAGGAGCTTAAGCGACCTGTGAAGGCGCAGAGGCGGACTGTGTGAAGTGTAAAGGGAGGGGTGTGGGAGTTAGCAAGGGCATTGGGGTAATATGAGCAGGGGCGGCAGCCCCTAGTACTTATATACATAGAGCTTGAACCATACACCCATTATGATCTTAAGGACATGTATATACATACTTTGCATGTACCCATCAAAATATATCCTGAAAACCAGCACAAATGTGATTCAAAATCTTCTGAGTAACTCAGCTGCAGAAAGTCCACCATCTGTAGTTTTGCATCAACCCTGTTCAAGAAAATTATATGCAAATTATGTTAATTGCATGCAGCTCAACCATGCAAATCAGCTCCAGGCCTCCAGATTATGACATATTCAATGTTGTTACCTTCCACCGTCCTAGAAAATCTCTGTGGAAAGGCAGAATCCTTATATACCAAGTGGTTGCCACATTCATTGAAGGGAGAAAAGGAATTCAACAAGATGGGAACAAACCAGAAGGAAAATAGCTGAGGAAGCTATTTTAATTGGACCCAGCAAGCTACCTCTTCCAAACCCCTTTCCTGAGCTCCAGGGACTGTTCTTCTGTCCTACTCAGAATTACAGCAACAGATTCCTGAATGATGGTGACTGGGAACATTCTGTCTGTGTTTATTCACTGCTTCCGGGCATTATCATTGCTATGAGTCACTACCGTTGCCCAGGCCTAACCTAACACAGCAGTTGCTTTAAAATTCACATTCCACCTCAGATAGGATTAACTAGAATAATAGTTAGTAGACCAAATATTTGGGGCTCCTGAAATAGGAAGAGGGCTGTTTACTTCCTCAGAGTTTGCACTGCATGTACTTCAACAGAAATCGACACAAGCAAAACTGGGTATATCACAAGCTCAGCAGTCACCCCTGCTCTGAAATATTCTCTCATCGGATTCATGCACATTTTCCATTTTACATGGACACAAAGCACTGAGAAAGCTTAAGAAGGTTCATGAAATTATACCCAGGACCATAAGAGCTGTGTGTTTATATATAAGAGAGAGAGAGAGAGAGAGAGAGAGAGAGAGAGAGAGAGAGAGAGAGAGAGAGAGAAAGAGAGAGAGTGTAAAATGGGGGTATTTTTCTCTGCAGGCTGGATAACTCTAACAGAGAAGCTTCCTCCTCACGGTAGAGTTCTTCCCAAAATTCCCCGTAGGGCTTTTCTATACAGTGGAGAACTAGCAAGTCAGAAAATGACTGTGAACAACTGAGTTAAATGACATGATGTTGACCAGGACTTGGCTGTCAGCACAAACCAGGACAAATCGTGTTCAGTCATCAAGTCTGTTTAACTATGATTAAGCCCTGCTGGGACCTGCAGGGCTGTGCCTCTCGGCTACAATTGAATCCTCTGAGAAAATGGTAGGGCTGGGACTGACATTTGAAATGTGCCTGCACTGAGCTCTACAATTTATTTTCCCAGTCCCTTAAGTGAGGCTGCAAAATCTAGAAACACTGCATCAAAAAGATAGCTGTCACACAGAGTCTTATAAAATACATTGTTGCATGGCATTTGTGTGAGTGTATACATACACACACAAACACACAACTTGCCAAGACGGAACCTGCATCCAGTTCTTAATCCCAGAAATAAATTGTCTGAACTGTGGCTAATTGGCAGGCTACAGATTTTATGCACCTTGTTTACATATCTTTCATATGCATGCTGCATAAGGTCTGGGAATGCTTTTAGTGTTATAAAATGAAATGAATTATCAAGTTCACTTTCATCTAGCAGAACAAACAGGGTTCTTTGCTGTGCCATAATAAAGACCCCCATAGCTGAAATGTTCTTTCTAATTTTGTAATTTATTCTCAAGGGCTAATTTGCAAAATGAAATTGTTTGGATGATTGGTTTGCAGTAAACATGATGAATCAAATTGTCTGCCACAAGTGGAGTATAAGCTTATATTTCCATTTATAATAATAATCAAGCAAGAATAGTGGATATTAATAAAACTAGAATATTCTCTTTTTGAAAAAATACAAAATCAAGTTATGCAACATGCAATGGAAGTGATGTGGGATACTACTGAGCGGGTGCTGCAAACCATTTTAGATTTTATGTGCAAGGTTTAATAAGCAAGCAAACCCAATCTGGAGGAAATATGCCCCACTAAAGACCTAACTACATTTTGCTTTCCCTGTATTGCGGAATGTTCTACATGCAAGACGAAAAAGGACATGGCATTTGCATCTCCATAGATTCCTCTTGGCTGGAAAGTTACTTCAAGGATAAAGGAGACATATGGGGGAGAAGTCAAAGGCTGCATACAGATGTATAACCCAGACTTTTCTGGTTCAAGTCCAACTCTCTACTCCAGGAGTAGCCAATGTGCTACTCTCCAGATATTGTTGGACTTTCGCTTCCATTGTCCTTGACTGACATATGGTCCATTACCAGGCTCTACGTTGGCTACCCCAATGCAAATAATTCGATGCATTCCTATGTGGATGTGTGTCTCCAGCAGTTTTGCTTTTCAGATTTTCATCTAAAAGAATGATTTCACCTGAAATAATTAGACTTGAAGCTTCAGTAAACTGTGTTGCCAAGAATGTGCTGTTAACAGAGCAGTGCTCAAGATTGTGGGGGAGTGTTAAAACGGTCTAATGAGGACTTCTTGGCAATACATTTTCACCAACATGACTCAGCCACCATAACAGAACCCTTCACAACTTAGTATCCAACTTATTTCCTGAATTAAAATAGTTTATTCAAGGATTCTTAATAGACTATTCCAAAAGATTCTGAATCTTTGATTAGTGCCTAGTTGTACATTTTAAAGACTACGGACTCCATGTCTTTCCTTGGAAGTCTGGGCGGAGGGATTTTAGGCAAAAGCTCCTGAGCGTAAAGTGTTTTATGTAGTCCAGCTTCTCGGAGAGCTAGCTCCACACGAACCCGGGTGTCGGAAATGATCTGTTAAAAAAAAGGAAAAAAAGAGGACGTTTATATATATATGAATCTGTAGGTATAGATTTTGAGCGAGTCATCTTGAAAGGAGCAGAATTGATTGCAATGCCATTTATTAAAAAGGCAACATATAACATACTAGCCTATCTGGTATTAGCCAGATGTGTATGGATAGTTTTGGATTACAGAAACATATACAGTAGAATCTCCACCTGACACATATGCCTAGATACTTCTGGGGAGTAGGACATGCACCTATTAAACAGCTATTGAACACAGAGGTACAGAATACAGTGCATGGTAACATGCATGCAACTGTAGGTGCGAATTCAGGGCACTTAAATCCCAAATCTGCCTTCCAATATCTTAGTACAATATTGTAATGTGCTTGTATAGACAAATGGCCACTGCAGACTAAAAATATTGGCTGCTGCAGACTAAAAATATTGCAGCAGGCAGGCAACAATGGTGGTCAGAAGGAACTGATAACAGGGCAAAAAGTCAGCAAGAGCCGCAGTAGAGAAAGGTAGTACATAAAGAAGTGCCTCCTTGATTTGAATTCAGGTGTTCAGACATCCTTAAACAAACACAAGACTCCAAGCACAGCATAAATGCAGCTCTAGGTAAAAGTAAAGGGACCCATGACCATTAGGTCCAGTCGTGGCCGACTCTGGGGTTGCGGTGCTCATCTCGCTTTATTGGCCGAGGGAGCTGGCGTACAGCTTCCGGGTCATGTGGCCAGCATGACTAAGCCGCTTCTGGCGAACCAGAGTAGCGCACGGAAACGCTGTTTACCTTCCCGCTGGAGCGGTACCTATTTATCTACTTGCACTTTGACGTGCTTTCGAATTGCTAGGTTGGCAGGAGCAGGGACCGAGCAACGGGAGCTCACCCTGTCACGGGGATTCGAACCATTGACCTTCTGATCGGCAAGTCACAGCGCCACCTGCATCCCTAAATGCAACTCTAGGGCTGAGCAAAACTGGCCTCATGCAAAAGGATTGACACTCTACCCTGTAACCCAATGAAGACTCCTAAAAATGGGGGGAAGTTCTTTACGTTTCAGATACCTATATCTCCCACCTCCAGTGGTTTCCCACACAAAGCATAATTACTCCCTGCATTTAACCTTTTTGCTGTTGGTGTGGATGCGCGCACACACATCAGGCAGGATGGGTAACTACCTGGTCGTTAGTGAATGTATGCAACTCAAACAGAGGCTTTAGCAGAACAAATTCTTCTTCTGTTCCAATGCCCATCCGAGCTTTAGATGCCACTGTGTCGGCCATCATTCTTGCAGGGTCAAACTCTGCAACAACAGCAACCTAAGACAGATGTGGAAATTGTCAGCAGTGCAAATATTTTGTGTGACCCAACCTTAAGATCACACCTTCCTGTTTCCATGCAGGAGGTCCAGCAGACAAAGGACGCACCATCTGATCTTTTTCGTCATTCTTTCCACCTAGTTAGGAAGGTCTGAGAGAAAACATGTTAAGGCAGAAAAGGAGGAAGACAGTATGTTTGAAGAATGAGAGTTATGGAATTGATAAGGAAGTTCTTTCTTCTAGAAATGCCATTGCTTGTCAGAATAAATCAACCAATGATTCCATACCTACAATGTTCAAGTGTCCCCAAAGCCACATCCAGTTGGTCCAGAAGAATACCATACTTGAGGGTACTGAAAGCTGCTAAGAGGTCCAGAAAAACAAACAGGAATAAACTCTTCCGGTTCAACTACCTAGTGTAGATAGTCTTCCTGAGTCAACAAGGCTATCTCAGTCCTGAATATGTGCTGGAAACCAAACTGAAATGCATATAAGTAATAAGTATTATCCAGAAGCCTTTGCAGCTGAGGAACCACCACACTCATAAGCACCTTATCCTAAAAAAAAAGACTAGCTGGAAATTATCCAGCACAGTGAGATATAAAGGAATTTAACAAGGGCTTTTATATAGAGGTCTCATCATGACTAGCATCAAACCCACTGAAACTTCATTCTCTTTCAAGGAAGCATTTACCACATATTGTACCTATTAGCCAGGCCTCCTCTGGCTACACCTTTAGGCGCCTGGAGGGGGAAGAATGAAGCACACAAGTGATTGGCTTCACTCCTCCACATCCTCGCACCACACAAATTGCAAATTATAATAAAAAGCAGCTGCCAAAAAAACTATCATCATTGTAGCATCTGTGGGATAACGAGTCTCATATAACCAACATGCTTAAGTGTAATCAATGCATGAAAGGGTTAAGACCATAGAGTAAGCTGTCCTGCCAGGCTTAGCATGGGTTACTCCCCCTCACCTTGGGAGGAACGTATTGTTGTATCTTAGTCTACCTGATGAACTCAGTTGGCGAAGAGGCTACATTGGTCGGTGCAGCTTAGTCACATGGCTCTCACAAGTCATTCTTGTGCTCCTATACCAATAATTTAGGAACCTTCACCACTTTGGAACTAAACAAAGTTTTATTGTGACTTTACTGACTGATGTATGGAAAAGCACATGAACCTGACCTTTGGAGACTTTGCAAATAAATGATTTTTTAACTTACTAAACATGTGGTATTTTCCTACACTGGGGGAAGAGGGAAGTTTTGGGACTCACAAGGGCATATTTTTAAAGGTCTAACAGCCTGTATTTTCACGCTTTACTTTGCTACATATTTTGTGATTTTAAATCTCTGTTGCGGTTCTCTCACCAAAGAGTACTTGCCCCAAGCTTGGATCTTGATATCCAAGGAATTCTCTTTTTATACCTATTTTTTCCTTGAACCAACAGCATCACGGTTGGAATGGATGGAAGCAATATTATATACAAAGTACTATTTTGACCATGAGATAGGGGGACATGGATTGTACCACTTGGTGATATACAATTTTTATGACTTTCTATTGGGGAGGGGTGGGGTTATGATGCTCCCCTCCACAGATTTAAATAACAGAAGAAGGTCACAAGGCTGAGTGTGCTACCTTTGTCACTGCTGAACCCAGTGGCCACAACCTTTCATAATCCATGCACTCAAGAGTGTGTTAGAAGGGGCTCTATGTGCATATTGATGTACTTGCATAGCTTTCCTCCATGTGAGGTGGGATCCTGGACCACTCCTCATGTGTAAGAGAACTATGAACACACATTGGCCAGACACATCAGTGGTTAGAGACCAGAGGCGGATTTAGGGCAGCATGACTAGTTCAGTTACACTGGGCATGGAGCCTCAAGAGTGCCATAACTATTAATTAGAATGGAGCTTGAGAGGCATGGAGCACCAAATTTTGACATCGCACAGGGCACAGCTGAAATGCCCAATGCCCACCAACTGCAGGGCAAGGCTAGTCCACACAGTCCCATGAGCCCATCAAGCCTTATTTCAGTGCACTGAAATAATCTTCTGAACCTTCTCTGTAGTAATGGCCCTTTGGCCATTTCTGGAAAAAGAAGTCTTTGAACTAATTGAACTAATGAAATAATGTAACATAAAGGAAGCCTCATATATCAAACACAAAGAAAAGAAATCCAAAACTACCTAGGCAAGCTTTTAAAAGCCAGCTCTTGCAGATTCAGGCACATAGCCGGGAGTCATCCATCAAAAATGGCGTCCAGCTGCAATTTTTGGAAGTTGATTAAAATTAACTGCACCCACTGGAAAACCCAATCCTTATTTTGGGTCAACCCACATAGCCATTTCAACTGTGGGGTCTACCAAGAACTGATACTAGCTGTTCTTTCTGTGTCCTTGGCATTCCAAAGTAAACATGATGATATAGCAAAACGTAGCTTCCTTTACCTCAGATGGTTCCTCTATTCAGATATTTCAGTTATTCATACAAGACTAAGGGTGAACAGGGACCAGCTTTCTGTAAAAGCCCTTTCATCGAATAAAAGTGAGCAGGAAAGCAGACCGATGGCAGCTGGTAACTTCCCTTTTATGTATGGTTTTATTTGATGAGTCACTTTAGAGGTTCATAGGATTGAGCATTCACCACAGGAAGGCTGGGGGAAAAGCTAACAAGCAGACTGGCTTAACTCTTTAGCTAAGGCAGCCTTTACCAATCTGCTGTCCTCCTTATGTTTTGAGCTACAACTCCTGTCAGCCCCAGCCAGCGTGGTGGCATTGGGTGGGGCTGATGGGAGTTGTAGTTCATAGCATCTGGCGGACACCAAGTTGGCAAAGGCCAAGCTAAGGTTTTTGCCCATTTCATATCCCTTCCTTCCACATTTGTGTTTTTCGATGGTCCTTGGATGCAAAACTAAAGAAATTCTGAATATTAAATGGCAGATAAGCACCTGAAAAAAAAGTACCAGAAGGCTTGCATGATTCTCGCTCAGTGCTGCCATATAAACTCACTTCTCTGCAACAAATGATTGTTTGTTTGTTAGTTTAAAAACGACTTGTTCCCTTCGCATTGTATCCCAAACACTCCTGCAATAATGCCACATCTGAAAGGAGCTACACTGAATATAGAGCAATTTAAAAGATGAGTTGTGTATCTTTTATATGCCTCTGGAACCTGAAAAATAACCTTTTACAAAATCACACCACTTGAGAGGGGTCTTTTATAGGTGCTGTGTGGAGACTACCATCATATAATTTCAACATGCAAACCGACCCTGGATTTGCCAGCCTCAAAACACTGGCTCTGCCTCTCTCCTCATGATGCACTATGTGCCAAGTTGCTGAGACAGTTTTTTAGGCTGCAGAATGTGTTGTCATTCAGTATATGTAGACATAGGCTAATGGTGTTTTGGGGGGAGGGGGACCCAGCAAGAGCCCTGAGTATAAATCAATCTGAAGTAGAGCACAGTTGCTGACATATCTAATCAAGTGACTAATGCAAGAAAAAATACTGAGGAGCAAGTCAGGGAGCAGTTTGGATGTGGCTTTCCCCCCCAGAAACAGATCCTGTTTGTATCAGTTTGAAGTCACAGATAAGAGGATGGCATCATGGGGACCAAACCATAGATCAATACTGTAAAGCCTGCCAATTGCAAGGGGACAAGAGCAGCAAAGGCACAATTCAGTTATGACAAAAACCGCAAGTCAGTTAACTGGTGAGAATAATAACTGCAGGTTTAAAATGTGGGTTCTTATTGAAGTAGTGTCTTGTGAAAGGATGCTTAGCAGGAAAGGAATTCATTTAAAATTGTCTGTGGTGGTTGTTTCTTTTTATCTAAGCCATGCAGTCAAGCTTGAAGCAATTTGTTATGCTTTTGTGAGATAAACTGTAGTTATGTTTGTTAGTTGCCATTTAAAATATCACCTGCAATAAGATACTGCAAATTACCATATTTTTCCGTATATAAGACACCCCCATGTATAAGATTCCCCCTATTTGGGGGGGACTCCAAATTAATAAAACATTCGATGTATAAGAAGAGCCCCAATTTTAAACCTTTTTTGGGGGGGTAAAAAACAACAACCCTAGTCTTATACACAGAAAAATACGGTAATTTTAAAAACAAGGGAATGAACACACAGACAAATGGTTCTGTTGGACCGCTAGCTTATTAACCAGTGCAACCGATCTAGCAGTGGCATAGGAAGACCCTCCCCCTGCCCCTCTGATCTGGCCCTAGAACCCAAGATTCTTCCTAGTACTGCTGCACCTGCAACAGCCATAGTTGCTGCTGTGCCTGCACATATTCCCTGCCCAAGCATAGTTCAGATGTGCCATGCAAAATTTTAATAACATGGTCAGAATGGAGGCTAAGCAGTTATCTATTTGGAGGACAGGACTGCTATCAGTTCTACCCATGGGATCCCACAGGGCCTTAGCCAGGACACTCTTTGCCTCTCAGCAAAAAAATGGCACTCATAAACTACAGGTAGATCAGTATTTAGATAATCAACCACATCCTGCAACTTAAAAAGGCAAACCTCATGGGGGGTGGGGGATCAAAGCCACGCCAATGCTTTTGGCAAATTAACATTTTGACGCAATTTGAGCACTTGGTTAGTTTCCCCCTATGAGTGGGCTAGGGCCTGATGAATAAACACCTTCCAAAACTAAGAAATAGTGTAATATTATAAAAGTGAAAAGCAATTTCAAGCCAAAGCCCATTGATTTCCCACCCTGCCCCACACAAGACATATTGCAGACCTGGGACAATGTGGTGACTCCAGCTGAAAATAGAAATTGAGTCATGATCTGAAAGGAGTAACACCAAGAAACACAATTACACTCCAGCAGATTCATAAAAAGGCTGGAAAAAAACCAAACAAGCTCTACTTTAACTTCTTGTTTGAAAAAAAGATCAGGAAAATACTCCTAACAAATGCAAAAAGAATGCAGTCATCTTAGGTCAGAAAAGAAGAAACTAGGCACTGCATGCAGTTATATACTCATGTGGCTGGAATGAATCTTAAATTCTCCATCCAGCTTTTGAAATATTACAGGGATTTGCCTTTTGTCTGGCTTATTTACAAAAACATTTGTGGTCAAAACAGCATTCAATGAGCCTAGCCCATTCAGCTCAAAGTAATTTAAGCGACCGACACTTTCCCAGGTATAAGTACCCGTGAGTTCACATATAGAAGTGGGATTTATAATAGCTTTGGTACTGATTTCTGCTTGTTGAGTTCAGCCTCCATAACTATCTGGCCCACAGTCATATAAACAGGTATGCTGGACAAAGCCCTTTCCAGGCTCTCTGCATTCCCAGCCGTATGTTATGTTCAACACAGAAATTGTAGCACGTTTTCCTGCATCTTCTCGCTTGGTTCACACAGTCACAAGTGAAGTGGCAGGCAACTTCTGTCTATTCCTAAGCAGTCTCTGACCAATCAGCAACATTATTTTGGCTTCATTTCAATGCACACCTCCTTGAGATTACGTTCCATTGACCACAATGGAACTTACTTCTAAGTAAACATTCATAGTATTGTGCTCTTGGGCATTTAATTCTGACACAGTTCAAGTAACTGGGTTTACTGGAAAAATGAAGGAACATGTTGCAGAGAAGTTAAGCATTCTCCTTTTTCAGAAACTATAAATGCTGCCAACCCAAAATATTAAATTCAAGAACTAACCAAAACTATTAATTGTGTGTTTTAATGCCATTCGCATATCCACACATCATTCAAGCAGTCTGTAGTGACTACAACAAGCTTTCAAACTGTTGGGGTGGAGACTCATTCTGGTTTGCAAACGCTCTAGATTGAAAACCATACCCAAGGAAATCCTGGGGAACATGTCTGAATCATGCTGGTGACAGCTGAGAGCTCGTACCGCAATTTAGTATAAAGGATGTATAAAATCCATGATGTCAGACTTCCATTTTAGGTGAGAAGAGGGGAAGATGCGGAAGTTAATAGGAAATCACAAAATTATTTCCCACCCATGCAAATGGTTCCCTTAAAAATGCATAATGCAAGAATATAGGAAGCTGACCCCTTTCATTGGATCAATCTGTGCTGCTGAAAGTTTATGCACATTTTAAAGTTACCTATCAGCCTTCATTCCTTTTTCCCACTTTCAATGCTGTAAGACTTGGTCCATTAGATGAGATGGATGGATGGATGATCAGGTAGGCACCTGCTATGCTCTCAGACACGACGTCTCCCCGCTATGTGCCCATATGCCCAACCCCAATTCAATTTCAGACTCAGGTGGGGGGAAATGATTAAAGCCCTCTACTCACCCATTCAAGGCTCCCAATCCATTTAAGGGCCCCTTCACTGGCAATTTGTGTAAAAATTCCTGGCACTTAAAGGCATAGATACAGAGATAATCTGGATTGGTTGAAGGTAGAAGAACATGGTACAAAACATTCCCTATCCATTTTATTAAGGTACCGTATTTTTTTGTGTATAACGGCCCCGTGTATAAGACGCCCCCTATTTTTGGGGACTCAACATTTAGAAAATGGGGGGAGATTGCCCCTGTGTATAAGACTACCCCCCTTTTTTAACATTATTTTTAGTAAAAAAAAACCCTAGTCTTATACATGGAAAAGTACGGTGCTTTCCACTTTATGAGTAGATACTTATCTACTGCTGCTCTTTCTCATATTAACAAAATGAAACTGAAAATGTGGGGTGATCATAGTGTGTGGAAATTATCTTCTAGAAAAGCCTATTAGACCCATACACATGGCGGAGGGGGGCACACTATCGGTGGAATTCACCTAGCAAACCTCATCAACAGGCTGCCTGAATGACCTGTGGGAACCCCCAGAACAGTACATGGGGTGAGGGGAAGGGTATCACTCTATCTGGCAAGCTGTTCTGCTTGCACAGATACAGTGTCTGTAATGGCGCGGTGCTGAATTCTACCCCAAGACTATTTTTAGATTTCACTGTTGACAGCGTCTGCTGCATGCATTAATCTAGCAATGATCATGCACAGATACAAACCAAACAGCAAGTGATGAAACAAAGCTAAAAAGATTGAGAAGCCCTTTTTTCATGTCTTGAGGGACTGCTCTCTCAAATTGCACATAAAAAGACTCAGGTTATACAATTAAAAAGATACCTGTTGCCTGAGAGCATCAAGACGTCTCTTCCTTTCTTCTTCCTCATGGGCTTCTTTGAGTATTGCTTCTCTTTTCTCCATCAAGCGCTTTTCCAAAAGCTTTTGTCTAAACTGAACTCTTTGAACAGGAAAACATGAAGTCAATGATCTGTCTTCTAATACTATTTAATAGTTTTATGTAGGGATGGGGGGGAGAAATTCAATTCAGTTCACATTTAAAGGAGAACATATCAAATCTGCACTTTTCAAAAAAATATGAGAACCAAAATATGAGACAGACATCCTTCAAAATTAATTTACTTGAATTTTGCGACGTAGTTCTCCAACTAAATCATGTTCACAAGGGGCAATTGCTTGCAAAAAATTGTACATTAGTCAAAACTGAACACAAAAATATGTGTATTAGGAGAATTTCTATGCTGATTAATTTCTATGACAATTTTAAAAAATTGCCCCAGAAATGGAGAGAAATGAATTTAAGATTTAATAAATGAGAAATTGGAAGAACCAAGGTTGACGGATCCTTCCAGATCCCTAATTAGGAACAATTAAGATCTTATTCAGAAGCAACAATCGAATCAATACTTTTCTTAGATTTGGATGTGTGGAGTGAATGTTCTAAATTTGGTAAAAGGTTCAAAATCACATATGGATGCTGACAATCCCAGATACATTGTGTGAATGTCAAAATAAATAGCTGATTATCCTATTTGGGCAGCTTTCAATAATCACAGATACAGTTCTTAGTTTTTGGAGTGTTTAGTATTCATTGACCTTGCATCACTGTACTAAATTCACTAAATATTTGCAGAAGAGCTGAAAGAATGACGGCTGCATCGTCTCAATATTTTTCACATTCTTAATAGCCATTCTTATTGTTTTCTGTTCTAATCTACTTGGTTAGCAATGTCCTGTTTGGAAATAAATCTTGAGACTGATGGAAGTAATGTCTGAAGGATTTTTTTTTTTAAGATTAACTCTTGACATCTGTAGATCATTACAAAAGCAAGAAACTGACTGTGTACAAATGATTGCTTTTCAGATACATGGCAATATTTGGACACCTATCATAGACTGAGGGCTGGCTCATAGCAATAATGTGGGCCAAGTTGTAATGTGATGAAATGGGAGAGCATCTCTGGGCCACCAGATGTACAGGATTGTGTGACAAAAGTTACCAGAAGTTCATGGTTGCGTAATGGTCCTAAACAAATGCCCTCCACACCAGGGAAGCTGCTTTTTGCATTTAAAAGGAAGCTGTCATTGGTGCTTCATAGCTTTGGGAAGGTGTGTTTTGTTAAAACCATAGCAGGGAAAGAGTAAGTATTCATACAATTAACATCACATCTACTTTGGCTCTGGCTCACTCCAACAGCATCTATATTTAAGGGGGTGGGGGCTGACCAGTGAGCAGCAAAGCCTGGTGTTAATGTAATGAAGTTACCAGAAAACAGGAGGGAAATTAGATGAATATATGAAAATTCTTCTAGGGAGACAAGGCACAAGGGCAATCTGAGGACTGCAAACATGTCAGTTGTGTAGGTGTGCCTTATACACCTGGAGGAACATCATAATGGCATTGCTTAACACACTTTTTCATATGGTCTACAGAGGTTTTCTTATACCTTGAAATAATGTTGTTCCTTCTGCTTCAAAGAAATCTCCTAGTGTGAGAGTGAAGCATAATCAGACCTTTCCTTCCCCCCATGCCAGTTTTAACTAAGTATTGTGGTTAAGTAACATTTAAAAAAAAACAACCAAGTTGAATAATGAGCTTAGTTTACTGGTTTCAGTAATGCCACCTTTTGAAGCACTGTGAATACACATTCATTTAATTTCCGATAAGCATAATTTCATTAAAATGGCTTACAGAATGTGTCTCATACATATTTAACAGGAAATTTTGGGACCATGTTTATTGTAAGAGCTTTAAAAGATCATTATGGACACGTTTATAATATGTACAATATTTCACCAAGAAAGCTCTTCCCTATTTTGACTCAAATAAATATTCATAGAGGTACAGCAAAAGGGAAACTATGATATCAGTCAAAGAGAAAATGAGAGGTTCAAGAAAGCTTTTCCATTGCCATCGCTGATCATTCTGCTTCTGTGGGATGTTCGAGAATTTGGATCAAATGATTAAGACTCCAGTTTTGCATACCTACCTTAATGTATCTCAATCAATTACCGCTGGTTGGGTAACCTTTTCTGTTGAGGGCTGTATTTCTTCAACAGAAATACAGAAATGCATGCTAGTAATAGGTAGTGCTGAAACCAGCAGTGGGCTGGGGCAGAGCCAAAAAGTGGGCAAAGGCAAGAAGAGTCTGCCATCACTGAGCAGAGACTATGTGGAAGCAGTAGAGTCTAGTCCATTAGGGCAAGCTAAACACCTCTCTATCAACCTCAGGCTTGATTCCTCCAAACCCACCCTCTTGCTTTTTAACAGCCCTTGTAGAAATCAGCAGGGAGGAGGTTAGGGACAAAAGTTAGCCCTACCTGCCAATGACTCTAGCTCCACCTACCGTTGACCTCCTTGCCTTTCACTCCACCAGTCCCAATGGGCACCAGCCAGCATTGTGGGGGAAGGAAGATCAGAGACTCTTACTAGCAAGAGACAGAAGGAATGGCGAGGTCAGCAGCTGCTGGAGTTTGCACCACATATATGTGCAGCTGCCAAACTGGGTAAGAATGCCCAGCATGAGCAATGATGTCAGTTTCCACTGCTGCCTCATATCTACTACATATATGAAATCCATTCCACCACTGCTCAATAGCAGTGGTGACTTCTACCTGCCCCTTGCATACCACCTTACCAGCTGCTGCTAAGTTCAGCCTCTGCTCCTACCTATTACGATTCATTGTTTTCGAAACTAGATTTTGAAAAATAACCTATTAGATACGTCTGCAATCTCCCCAAAGCAATACATGGGATTACTTAGAACTGTAGTCAATAGTGCCTATTTATGGTTTTATAGCTTCTAACACTTTCCTATACTCTTCAATTTGTTAAGAATGTTTGGCAAGTGCATACATCAAAAGGCTGGCGCTTGATGTGATACTATAAGCTGCAGCAATGAAAGAGACTTTGATTTTCTTTGCCCGGAGAGCACTCCCCAGACACAAGGAACAGGGCATTTAGCCCTATTCAGCTTCCTAGAGCAACATCAGACGCTTAGCATCTACAACCTTGCTTGGCTAACAATTAACCCATACTCCAAGCTACTTCATACTCCAAATCAATTAAGCCTTTACTCTACAGGAACGATTCTGTGTCAGAGTCATTATAAACAGACCCAGTACATTATTCACACATGTGCATACACTGCATACTACATTACCATTTACCAGCACAGAAATGTTATACCACTATCCCAGATATCATGGCCACCCTACTTACAGAATCAACAGTAACCACTTCCTCTGTGCCGTCAGGTAACATTATGAATGCAAGGATAGGTTGACACAAGCCCATTTTGCGTGGAGGCTACTCTAATTTGTGAACAAACCACATAACTGGATTCAACAACGGATGAGATTAGAAAACCTACTAATGCAACAACCACTTACCATTAGGGTTTTTTTAATGCAGTTTTATTCTGTATATTCGGGTCCTTTACAGTTTGATCATCTATTTGCCATTGGCTCATTACTTTTTTATTAGGTAAAAGTTATCTAGGCCATAGCAACATACTTTATTCAATTTTATAACACTTCTTAGAACTAATACACACACACACACACACACATCCCATAAAAGCAGCAAGGGGGGGGGCTCAAATTATGATTGGAAGAGCAGAGCTGTGGGAGGTCTTTAACTGCTTCTCATATGTATTTCTTCATCTAAATCATACATACCCACAGATGTTGTCCATCCTTCTCAGGGAAATAATTCCCTTGCAGAACTAATAGTAGCTTCTCCACCCCACCCTACCACTGCTTAAGTAAAAACAAAATCACTGGGAAATCTGACTACTGATCTTCCCAACAACATATCTTGCATGATAGGCTGTTGCCATGCATGGCATAATAAATATTTTAAAATATTATGGATTGAATTTTTAACATAATTGATTTGGTAAATTAAAGATTACAGAACCATTTGTGCTCCTGTCGTAGAGAAAAAGAAGATCACAACTGAGATATATCCAAAGCACTGATTCAAACCTTGTAACTTGATTTGTGAATTTATCATTTCTCACCAACACAAACGCTCAGACTCAGTGAGATCAGGCAGCTACTTGTTCCCTGTCTGATTTACAGCCAGCCAGCCAACTAGGGTTGCATAACAATGGAATAATCACTTTAAATCATTGTGCTTTCTACTGGTCCTGAGTCACAGTAACTTCTTGCGCACCTTAGACACAACTGAACATTTAGCTATGGAAAATAAAAGTTACATCTCACTTTCTTATACCTGGCTATTAAATGCTAGCCCAAAAAGGGTATTCTTACAGGTATTTGAGGTAAGACTTTGGGGGGCCCCTTAGGGGAGAAATTATTCTCACAATTGTGGGCAGCCCTTGAGATGACTACTCAAATTGGTGCATGCTTAATACAGCTCAAGCACTCATGGGCAACTTCAAAGTCCATGATGGAACAAAGAAAAGAAAGAAACTTTAGGCTACATCACACTCACACTGGTCTAGGTTTTATGGGTCAAAACTGGCACCTGGAATTGTGTCTAGAAGACAGCATGGAACCACTGAGGCACTAGTGAGATGTTCTCTTTGCATATTATCCAGCTGAGGAAACATTTCACAATGGAAGTGTCAGGGCAAATGTAATGGGTTTATCTAACTCACCACTGCCAATACTAAGTGGAAGAGGTTCTCCAAGGTTTCAGGCAGGAGTCGTCGTCCCCCCCCCCATCTCAAGATCAACCAGGGATTGATCCTGTGATCTTCTGCATGCAAAACACAGTCTCTATGGCAAAGCTATGGCCCTTTCTCAAAGTCCATGGTGCACACACAGAGGGCTTGAAGAGAGCAAGGGTCCTGACTCACTTTTTGTGCAGGGTATCAAGAAGGTAACAAACAATGAGAGCTTCCTCACTGCTTAGGAGGGGAAATGGCAAGGGAAGTTTAACCCGCCCCAAAACTGCTGTGGGAATTAAGAGTGGAATTCAATGCTGTGCTGTTATATATGCTCTTATTTACTGAAGAAGATATATGACTATATGACTAATGGATGCTTGGCCCAGACTGAATAGAATGGGTGAGAGCCAGTTCTCAAAATATGGAAATTTGCTACAATCACACAAACTTACTGATCAAGAAACACTTTAAGGCTGAAAACATGAAAAACTAGCCGTGGTTGAACACCATCTGTTATTATTATTTCTACCCACCACCACTGATTTACTTTTATTTTGCTGTACAGCCAGAAAAAAAGGCTTCCAATAAAGCTTATAGCTGACGTTGATAAGACAGTCCCTGTCCTCAGGGTTATAATCTAAAAAGGAAAGGAAAAAGGACTGGAAGGTGGGAGGGAGGGAAGTAAAAAAAACCCCAAACATAGGCACAATTTGTTATGTTACAGAGTTCCTGTAACAACCAGCTGGAATGGAAAGAATTCAAGAAGAGTAGTAGTCCCAAGTTGATGGTCTTTCAGGAGAGCTAATGGAGAGGACCTATAGTCCCATTTCTTTCCTTTTTCTGAAGCCAGATGGAGTGATTGTTACAAGAGCAAACAACCAGCAGCACCCTCCGTCCTGTCAGGGTGTAACTTCAGTCACTTATCTGCATCTGGTTTCCCACCATGGCCAGAAGCTGCAAGCTAGACCCGTATGAAATAAGGAAGCAGAAGTAGCTGTCACTAGTACATTGATTCCTCCAAAAGAGAAACCTCTGCACAATATTGCCTATTCTGGCAGCTTCAGGGAGAAGGCAAGACTGGACTTGCAGCACTCCATAAGAGCAGTCTTATTAATGCTTGCCAGGTCTTGCAGCTGAGTTGCCAACACTTCATCAGCAGGCCATCGTTGTTCCTATGAATCTAAAGGTGAAGATCATTCCTCAAGGCAACCGGTGCAGTCTCGGTTTCACTGTCAGATCAAAATTCAGATAGGAAAGCCTCTAGAAAACTGATCTGGAGAGTATGAAGCTAGAAGTCCCACTCAATAGCCTTCTCTAAAAATGAAAGGCTTGAAACAGGAAATCATATTAAATATGTATGGTATAGTGTATATGGAGAGAGTTAGTGTGATGGCATGGGTCCCACAATTAACAACATAACCCTGTCCTGGACCCTTCCCACCCAGTGCTAATAAGCTGGGATAACAAGGACCCAGCTGTTCCAAATGGTATCCTGCCAGACCTGAAGAACAAGGGATTCTCTTTATCCAATGGATTCCTCGTTACTTATTTGCATCATTAATGTTATTAACTGCAGACAGGATTTAGTCTTAAGCAACATTAATGTAACTTTGTGATATTAACAATCTTATGAGTGAGTTCAATGGGATTTACTCCCAGATAAGTATGCATAGGATGACAGCCTAGATCTTAGCCCAGAGATAATGCTGACATAGCCTTGCTTTGGCTTATGGGTAGACAGAGAGCAAATCCTTTTAACTGAATCTCACATTCCATTTCCTAACTTATGCGATGGAGTTCCAAAATGGGGAGTTGGCTCTTGGCTTATACTTTCATACATGTACTTTTAAAATGAAATTTGCAGGGTGGGGTGGGAGAGGAGCTTGTTTTCAATACGGCCTGTGTTTCTTTTACAATTCCCAAATAATTAGCTTCTCAAAACTCTGTAGAAAATCTCCTACCAAGGATCTCATTATATCTTCAAGGCTAGGTTTCATTTTGAAGCTGTGTGGATACTGCACATTCCCCCAGAAACCTGACAAAAGCATAGTTCTGGGTTAAATTCACAGAATTTGTTAATTCAGGGTGCCCATGAAGAGCTTATATGGGGATTGTAGGTACCAAGTGCAGAATTCACATCCATCTCTCATCTGACACTTTAAACATGAATATGAACCAAATCCTCAGATCATGGCAATGTGTGCTTTCCATGTCAGGAGGGAAATGCTTTGACAAGTGAATACTTTAAGCAGAACTGATGCCTCAGAGTAAAGGTTATATAATGAATGGAGCTCAAAGGCAGATCAATGAAGATAAGTTGCCCTGAAGATTCAACATACTTCAAATTTGGAGCTGGGAAGAACTGCAGGTGAATTCTGCAGGTGAATTGCTGAGGGGAAAGTGAATCAAATCTGTCACACTTTAAAAAAAAGAAAAGAGAGAGAGAGAAAACAAATGAAAGGAATGAAAAAGACTCAAAGAGAGAGAGGGGGGTAGAGTCTTCAAGAAAAAATAGTTTTAAATAGGTATGAAAGGGGCAAATTGGCATTACAATAATGTACAGAACAGGCCCTTCCCAACATCATTTATATTGTGAAATCCTGATTATTTGTGCTCATTTTGAGGCGGTCATGCTGCTTCATATCCTGCAACTTCCTTTTGAAATCTCAAAGGGCAGCTAGAAGCTGATGGTGTGGAGGCAGCCAGGGGGAGCTGGATGTTGCAACACTCAGGTGTGGTGGACACCAATGAAAATTAATGTAGACTGGCTGCCCTGGGTGTGTGAGGAAAGGGAAGCAGCAAACCTAAGAGTGCCTCCTTATGCATATCTACTCAGAAGTAGATACGAGTTCAGTCACCACATAGGTGGGTAGAGGATTGCAGGCTTCAACACCATTCACAACCCCTAAATGCCTCCTTGTTGTAACCTGCTTAAATTACAGCAATTTAACACATTTATATTAATCAATGACATTAATTCTCAGACACTGATCACAGCCTGAAGCCTTTGAACTCTGGATCATTAGGCAAGTATTTCACTCAATTGAAGGGATTACTGAAGACATCTTTTCCCATTCAACATCTAAGTATGAACTGCTGTCATCGCTGTGGTTCTTAGTTTTTATTTTATTTTATGATCACTACAGAAAACATTTAGGCAGCGTGCCTGACCCTTTATTGGCCTTGGGCAAAACCTGCAGATAAAAGTCTCTCAGTCCCCAAATGGATTGACAGCCGCAATGAAGGGAAAAAAACCACAAGGCATAGTCTAAAGAAAGGGCAAATTATTTCTATAACAAGCAGCTCAGCAACATGCAACAGAGGAAAGAGGTGGGTTACTATCCAGCATTGCCTTCCAAATAGAGACATTTAATGTTCCTTGCTTGCTGTAAGAATTGTAATAATAAAAAAGAGTTTCAGAAAAGGAGCTAGGCCGCCTTATCAGAGCCACAGGGAAGCTGCAGGGTATCCCTTCCTTTGAATGGAAGCTGACAGAATTTGAAAGCTGATCTCTGCATAGCCTACAATCATGTGCATGCTGTGAGCCAAAAGCTATAGGATAGTTATTGCAGAGGGAAAAAAGGTCTCCTGATTCTGAAGAGAGCTACAGCCAGTTTTCATACTTAGAAAAGGCACTAGAACAGAGGTGTGGAACCTGTGGCCACTCCAGATGTCATTGGAACCTGAGAGTCCCCTAACTAGCACATGCAGTGCTTAGAGATCATGAGAGCTGTACTCCAATGATCTCTGGAAAGCGACAGGTTCCCCACCTCTGGGGCAGATGAAGCAATGGTCTAATGCATTCACAGGAGGGCAGGAAAAACAAATCAAAATTTAATCATTGCATGGAAAATATGCATGATGGTTGTTTACTTCACAGGAAACCTGTGAAGGAATGACTGACTTGTCCCAGGTTCATAGCAACAGAAGAAGGGAAAAGTACAAAAGCGAAGAACTACTAACATCACTGCCCTGAGCCCCACTGAATTCAGGAGAGCTTACCCCCAGGTAAATGTATATTGGGCTGAAAACTAAAAGTGTTTATATTGGGGAGCCATGCTAAATAAAAATAATAAACAGTTTTAAAAGAAAAAAAATCAGTAAATAAAACTAAAAAGTACTGCTTTGAGGTTGTTGTTTTATAAATTTTATGAAATAAACAAAATAAAACAAGATTTTTAAAAATTGCTCTCCAACCATGAGTCAATAATATGCATGAGGATTCTGTTTATAACTTTACCTTTTCTTATCTTTAATGACTTGTTGAGCCAATAATTTCTTGAATTCTGCCAAACGCAGAAGATCTTTTGCTTCCAGTTCCTTCCACCTGCGCTGCTTTTCAGCCCAATACCTTTTCACCTAAGGTTTGAAAGAACACAAAAGGAAATTTGAAAAGGAGGCGGCTTCTATCACTGTGAAAAGGCAATTTTGGTTTCAATAATAACAGTTTTATTTGCCCATAGCAAGATAGCAATTTAAGTGTCCATTCCACATTCTCAAACAGAAGAGGGGGGGAAACTGGCTTGAGGAATTGCTAGGTATAGCATTTTGCTCTTCCATCCTTTTTAGGGGCAGGCATTACAGACGGCTTTATCCCTGCAAACATCAAGAAGGAAGCAGGTTATCTTTGATCTAAGAGTTTCATTCCACACATCCAGAAAAGAGCAATATTTAAATAGCAGTAAAACACCCGGAGGTATACATGCTAGATATGAGCATGTGAATGAAAGAGACAAGAAAAGGCAACAAATGCAATGATGGTCCATTGGATTTTTTTTTGCTTTTCTCTTAAGCACACACACACCAGAATAACTGGAAGCACATGTCAAAGGAAGCAGAATAAGAAAAACTGGCAGCATTTGAACTATCCGATCAAAACTAGCACCAATGAAAGCAACAGCCAGTACTATAATATGAGAAGATATATTGAAAACAACTCTACCATATTTCATAGCTGGTAATTTGGCTGTGATGTTTATAGAATGACATTCAACAACTATGGATGTTTGCTCTGAGCAAAGGCTAATTAATAGGACAAGTGCCGCCTCTGCTGTGAAAAAAAAATCAGTCTACACAGAGCTAAACCAAAGCTTAATTAAATTGAAAGAACTGATTTTTCTCTTGAATAAACTCAAAGGGGAGGGGGTGCCCAATTTCCCCTGCTCTTTAAAACTCTTTATTTCTTTGAAGCAAAAAATAGCAATCGCCCCAACTTTATTTCTCCATCTCCGGACTGTCATGGTCTCAATTAAAATACAATTATTAAACAACAATGTGGTGCATTTTCCACATATTTAAATGAAAGCAATACCAAAGTACAGGCCAAATTATAGGATATTAGGTGTTCCTGGGTCAGTGACTAGAAATGGGCATATATTCCTTTGGATTTTAGAGGAGGAATTGGCTTCTCTGAGAAGGCAAGAGGTGGAAAGTATGGGATTCCTGGAAGCAATACTTCTTTTAGTGTACAATGTCCACTTGAATGCCCCACCACATCTGTTCACTAATTCACACGTTTTTCGGTGGGTTGGGAGAAAATGAGGATAGATGAATTTTCTGATTGTAGAATATGAATTGTAAAGGCTGTTCCCAACTGAAGTTCAATGAGCAATTTCAACTGATGTCAAGAGAGTACTGCATCTGTGTGACTCAAGCCTTGGGCAAGTGATAACAGCAGAGCTCAGTGCCTCCTCCAACTGATTTTAGTTTTGTGAAGCCAAGAGGTGCTCAACGCTTGTCGGACAGCTGGTCTACATGACCAAAATATACCGATGTGGTACAGTTTTCCTGGTCATTGTTAAGAGGAGAACTAGTCCTCTACTGATCCAGACCAGACTCTCTGCACATGGAAAATGGCCCAAAACCCTAAAATGTACTTTATATAATTGACTCTTTATTTCGATTCTTTGTATATTGTATTGTTGTTTTATTGCTATGGCTGATGCAAATAAAGATTCATTCATTCATGGAAAATGGGAATGACAAGGTGAATTGTCAGAAAAATGGGGTCTTCTCAAGTAATTGTTACCAGGAAGAAACTGCAACTTTGTCAGAATCCTGGGCACTCACATAAGGTAAAGGTAAAGGACCCCTTTATATACATGCATGCGTTTAATATTCTTAAGAGAAGCAAAACTGTGATTAACTCAAAAAGCATATGATTTACAATATTTACCCTGTAAAAGGAACAGAAGATGCATCATTCACTTAAAATTAAGATGGCAAATATACATCAATAATTTACAGCCAACAAAATTAATAGCTTCATTAAAGAACACACACACACACACACACACACACACACACACACAAATGAATCCAAATGAATGTGTTAAATGTCTAGGGTGAATTTTAAGTACATAAATAATTCCTTGGTTTTCCCTAGTGTTTTACGAGATCCTAAACAACATGAACATTTCTATCACGTCCATTTTACTGTGAGCCCAGTGGTTGGAGGACTAAACTATATATTCTGAGGGTTTTCAAAGTCACTCTGACTTACACTAGATGGCAGTCTCCACTCTAACTGGGTATCTACTAAATCTACTGGGCTGATTAAATAAAAGTAGGATAAAATGCTTGCCTCAGCATTTCCTTGATGTAGAAGTCAGAGTGCCATCTTACACCATTTTTATGGGTTGATAGGTCCTGTGGCAAGCCTCTGGTGCTAACTTACATTTCAGAGCTGCACATCTCACTAGATTTAATACTTATCCAGCACCCCATGAGTTTTGTGGCCACTTTCAAATGAAAGCAGGAGACAGTCAACCTCCTTGCAACCTTTGATCTCCACAAAACTGATGAATCTACAACCTTGTTTAGGAGCTCTGCTTAACACCTTCAGAGTCATGGAGCATCTAAATTACATCTTCATGCCTCTTTAAATCCTTCTAAGACAGCTATCTTCAGTGGATGAATTCCAGTGAAGCCACTGGAACTACCCAGAACTAGTGGCTTGACAAGCAAATTCAGAGACTTTTTTGTACAATTACAGCTCACATAAGAAAACCTAGCTTGGAGCATTGTTTTAGCTTGCCAAAGCGTTTACTGTTATGTGCAATTGCTTCCAAAGCTATCACTTTACATGCACTTATTTCAATAGATCAAGTCAAATCTATCAGGAAAGCATTTCCTGAAATGCTGATAGTTTCAGCGGATTAGCATTTACCAAACAGGGTTGAAATCTAATATAGATTAATTTTAAGTATCGTTTTATTTAAGCTATTTTATAGGCATATTAGGATGATAGCAGCAACTTGGTATCTCTGATTACTACCACAGTTCTGCTAAATATCACTGGACATGTTTATGCCTTATAATAAAATCTGTCCTATTGTATTAATTGCCTTGTTTTATGCTGTATTGTCCAATACATAAATCACACTCTCTCATAAAATGTTGGTAGGGTCAACAGTCTTTTTGGAATAAACCTGAATAATAATAATAATAAAACTCTGGTCAGCATTATATATATTACTACTCCAAACTGTAGCAGCACACCAGCTGTATGGAGCAACATACCCTAATGGTTTTTACTAGATTTTTACGCATTTTTATTGAGCCTACTTAGTTTCCCAAAATGATACATTCTAGACATAATCCGAAAGCATTTTGTGGTAACCTAATATGGTTTGCTGACTTATGGAGTTGTTGCTGTTGACATCCGTTTGTCTCGAAAGACAATGGAGTGTGCTTCCAGAGATGAAGTCAAACCGCTGGAGAATCACAGCACCTGCTGTGGCTGTTGAGACCAGTAACTCATAACTGCTGCCTCTTGTGTTATTTTTCCTTGTGTTAACAGCACTGAAGTGACCTCTATGGGGCACAAGCTGGGGCATTGTGTTTGGAGGTCCTGGGCTGCCCAGACGACAAGATCCCCCCCCTCTTCATTGCTGATGTGGTCCAAAGGAAAGCATAACAATAGATCTGGCGATCTGGCACCAGCTTGGCTGCAGGAATTGCGGAATCTCGTAAAACACTAGTAATAGTAGTAATGGTTGCAGTAGCAGCAGGGTGCGGGTGGGGGGAAGAAATAAAGCAAAACAAGGATATCCCAGAATACACACACAGAAGTGCTTGTCCAATGCCTTTGGATCCTAACCAGGGCGAAATCATATTTCAAGTTCTGTTTGCTAATATACTCTGCCTCTAAAACAGTGGATTTAGAAATGTAAATAAAATAACAGGAGACAGCCCTTGCTAGTCTTCCTCTTGTCACATATTTCAAAATGCCTAAAACAAATGAGCTTTACTGAATGGGGGCAACACTTTCCTGTGAAATAATTAGATTTGCCTTGCTTTTCCTCGATAGCCGAATACATTTGTACAGGAACAAATCATTTGCATGCAGCAAAATGCAGGAGTGATAACATCCATGCAGACCTCGGGAGTAGTGATAAAGGTGCTTCTTGTCTGGATGCAGTTACTCTTTTTATTTGTATAAAACACCCAAATAGTACAAGATTGAGCTCTATGTTTTGCCTACTTATGTTGCTTATGAGGGACTAGGAAAGAAATACATTAAGCTGTACGGTTAAAACCTGGAAAGCCAAGCTAAAGGGCTGCTATTACAAAGTTGTCCCTTTTTAAAAGGTTGCTCCCCCCCCATAATGAACAGGATACTGCTTTGTGAAAATAACTTTTTCTTAGTAGCTACAATGCTGGAAATGGAATCCAGATAAGAAACAGAACATATACTTCCTATGGCACTCCCCCCCTTTTTTTCTCCTTCCCCAGTGTTCAGCAAAATGAATGCTAATTCAGATATATAGAGTAATATCCACTTTTCTTCTCTCCCTTACTACAGGCAATGGGCATCAGGCCCGCTGTTCACTGAAGCTGTCTCTGTGATGCTCCAATTGCAGTGTGCAGACATTACATTGTGATGCTTATTTGGTGCATTGCAGCATACCTTGCTGCAGCACTGGGAACCACAGTGGTCTTTGCCACATTAGCTCCTGACAGCAAAACCTGCCAGACATTATTTCCTCTCTGTGACAGTGTAGGAGACACATGCATATGCCTGGAACTGTGCTATTAATAAGAATGCCAATTAAACAAACTTGGTATGATCACAGTAAAAATGGCATGGAGTTTTCAAGCTACAACAAGCCCTGGCAGATCTCCACTAAGCACTCATTAATCTCTGTAATAATGTTAGGGACTGTTTACAAGGGTATAAAGTATCAAGATCAATTAATGCTTTAAATGTATTTAACCGTTTAACACATGCCACATACACACACCACACACTTTGCATACTTTTTCTTTGTCCTCTGCTCTCTGAAGCATTTCTTTCTCCTTGTGAAACTTCTCTTTTTCATCTTCTTCTTTTTTTCTCCTGGCAGCGATAGCAGCTTCCAGTCGGGAAGCCTCTTCCTGCTGTACACGCCACTGGAGGACCTAAACAAAGATGAAGATTCTGTTCCAGTTCAGTTAACAACAGGTTAAAAAACAGTAACACCAAGGCAGCAGAGTTTACTTTTTTAAAAAAATGGATGGGCTTCAGCAATAGCAAATGGCCAGCACTAGGAAATGAAGAGGAAGAGGAGTAGAGTCAACATTTGTTTATGTATTTGATTGTATCCCATCATTTGATCCAGAAGGATCCCCAAGGTGGCTTACACAAGGTAATACAACAAAGCAGCTTGTGGGCTTCTTCTAACTCCTCTGACACATAACATTGCTCCAAAGTCCTTCTCTGCCTGGGATGGAGGGGAGGATTGGGGCATGATACTTAATGGAGTAAAGGCTTCCTCCTATCAAACCTGACCATTGGCCATGCTGGCTGGGACTGTTGGGAGCTGGAGTTCAAAATCATCTGGAGGACCACAGGTTCTCCATCCCTGGTTTAGGGAAACAAGATAACCTTCAACTGTGGTATGAAGTTGGCTTGTTTCCTGTACAGTGGTACCTCGCAAGACGAATGCCTCGGAAGACGAAAAACTCGCAAGACGAAAGAGTTTTTCGTTTTTTGAGCTGCTTCGCAAGACGATTTTCCCTATGGGCTTGCTTCGCAAGACGAAAACGTCTTGCGAGTTTGTTTCCTTTTTTTCTTAAAGCCGCTTGAAGAGGTGCAGTTGCGACGGACCGTGCTTCGCAAGACGAAAAACCGCGCAAGACGAAAAGACTCGCGGAACGAATTAATTTCGTCTTGCGAGGCACCACTGTACTGTGGTTATGATTAGCTACAGTTTAGGGTTTGGATGTAATGCTAAACTGCGGTTAGTTGAAAACAGGAGCAAAAGTCTGAAATCCCTTCATGACAGATGAGAAGAGGTTTAGTGTTACATCTGAAGCTGGTCAGTGTTGCAGCTTGAAACAATACAAAACCATGCAAAACCAAACAGTGTTGAGAGTACACAACAAGAAAGCCTTCCTTTCAAGCCTCCTTCAGCTGAGCAAACAAGAATCTGTCTCTAGCCCAAGGTCATATTCATATGCAGGGGTTTAAATTGGTACGTGATGCAAATGTAAGACCTTCCTTGAATAGAATACAGTACACATTCCAATTTCTCTACTGCATTCTGTCCTTCCTGTAACATTCACATGCAACACAAATGTGGGGTTGTATTCTCATTCTTTGTAAAGTGCCACAAACGTGGATAGTGCTATATTGTTGGCGTCTGTCTGTCTCAAGAGACTATGGAGTGTGCCTGTGGGGTGAAGTTAAACTGCTGGAGAATCACAGCGCCTGCTGTGGCTGCTGAGACCAGTAACTTGTAACTGCTGCCTCCTAGTGGTGTAGCGTGGTGGGACTGGGGAAGCCGTTGCCCCAGGGTGCATCTTCAGGAGAGGGGGGCAACCAAGTGCCCCCACAACAGGATCCAGTTGGAGCATGGCTCTGGTATGCAAGGGAGCTGGTGAGACAAGCTTCCTTGCATCCAGCTGCAGCTCTGCTCCCAGGTCAGGTCTGACCCGGGGGTGGAGTAGAGAAGAGTTGGCAGAGAGCTACTGCCCTCTCCTTGGCTGGGCTGCGGCATGCACAACTCCGCTGCAGCAGAGAGAGGCTGGGATGCGCGCCATGACCGGCCACAGCTACTACATACCCAGGTCAAGCCTCACCTGGGGGAGGAGAGAGGCTGCAGAAATGCAAGGCGCCCAGCTGTGGCTACTCCATCCTTGGGTCAGGTCTGACCTAGGGTGGAGAGAGGCTGCTACTGCTTCCTCGCGGCCAGCCCAGCAGCTCTGGCGGAGAGAGGAGAGTGGGTGGTAACACTGCCGCCCACTCTCCTGTACTGGGGTGCATGAGTGCGCCCCCACACTGCTTTGCGAAGGTGAAGCGCAGCAGGCTCCTTCCTGCTCTACAATTCAGACATGTAAACAAGACCCAAGACTGAAAAGCCAAGTGTCCTCAGGAAACAACCTACCCATTCAATCAATAAAACTATATTTAATTAAAAGCATGTAGGTATTTAATCCTCCAATTTTGTTTAGCACACCTTTTACTCTAGTCCCCACGACCCTGTTTTAACAATAAAATGCCAACTGAAAACGTAAATAGGCTCATAGACGGTATGAATCTTTCTCTGTGTTTATTTACTGTTTATAGCTCTGAGTAAATAATATGGAAAATAAGCTGAAGGTCATCAGCAGGATCCTTCATGCAGAACCACCTCTCTGCTAACTTGTAAGATTCAGAGGCAAGCTGCCAGAAACCACTGATAGGAATTTTGCATACCACTTCCCTGACCCAAAAAGTTCCTTTGAGGTACACAGAAGCTTAATACTGCATTGTAATAAGCTTCCTGCCTGCCTTCAAGGACTTCCTTAAGCGCTCCAAAAATGTGCACACAGAGCTAACACCTCCATTGAGCTGAATGGGGAAGCCAGGCATGTGCAGGAGGGTTATGCACATACCGCAGGGCACACCATACTCTGGATTGTTGGAGAAATCAGATTCTATATTCTGTCACTGCTCCCAGTGTTTTATGTTTAGATACATGGTAATTATTTTCAAGCATCCTTGGCGGTGATCCTCATGCAGCTCTCTCTGCTGAACCGTTAGACATATATTTAGATCAACTTACAGAAGAGCTGTTGTTGTTTTTTTAAAGTGTTTATAAAAATGAGATACATGTGGCCTTCTGCCTGTGCAAAAGCACTCTGTTAAAAAAAATCTACAATAGTTGCTTAGTTACTGTGCAACAAAAGTGTACCAGAGGCTAAGCTGTATTTTTTGGAATATATTGAGTTCTTAAACAACTTAGGCAGTAATAAGCAATGGCATATTAACATAAATAATCATTAGATGGAATTAGTACACTACTAAAAAAAAAATACCCTTCACCTATTCCAAATAATTTTCGTTTCTAAAATTGGGAAGTATTATTTATTCCATTTGATTACGCACTGCATACTAATCATTCACCAGCAAAATAGATTACTGAATGTAACGCCTGCCAATCACAAACTCCCAGAGGAGTAAAGGAATCGAGGAACGCTACAGCAAGACTGATCTTTATTACAATGCGGAGGTTGTAATGGAAACTACAATATAGACAGTGAAATTGCTGCTAAGGATCAATAATCTTTGAAGTTTATTTATAAAAGTATCTTATCTCTCTCACACACCCATGCAGTGTGCATTTACATTCCACCAATGATATACAAACATAGGCATTGTGCAATGTCCAAAGGTAACTTTTTAAAGGATCAGAGGTTATTTTAAAAGAAAGGGGTTTTTTTATCAGATATGTATACACTAAATCTCCCAGCTTCATTCACAACCCAGTTAAAAATGAACAGAAATGCAGCCCGGTTCTATTCATATTTATTGGGAAGTTAAGTCCCACTGTGTTTAGAATGACAGAGTCCTGCGGTGTGTGTAGAACGACAACCTGGCAACAAGCCCAAGTACACTTACCAAGAAGGAAGTCCCCCTGAATTTAGTGGGAATCATTTTCAAGTAAACATGCTTAGAATCAAGCTCCAAATCAGCTTATGGGCATTATGGATAAGATTACTACTATTGTGTTGTCTCAATAATTCTTCTATGAAAGACTTTGTATTGCAGAATTCAGGCACGTAATACCCAGCAAGGTATGGGCTTGAGCTTAATGCACATACAACCCACTAAGGAAGCCCTTGTGCCATCCTGCATTTCGTATTTCTGAGGTTCATGAGAATACAATAACCTGTATGTAGGAAGCAAAAATCATTAGGAAAATGAAGCCATTGTATAAAGTGTGGAGGCTTTCCATGAGAAATGTCAGCGCAAGGGAATAAGTGGCTAGAAGTAGTTTTGCTGTTTTTTCTGCCAAGGAGATATTGTAATCACCTATTTAAAGCAGATCATCTGCAATGAAGTGTGGAATGATAATAACGAAGGAACCAGGATCAAGTGCTATCATTACAGGGAAACAGCACAAGTTAACAAAATGTGTCAGAATTTCATTACGATATCCTATTTTCAAGGACAGCTATAATACCCTGATGTTTTTCTAAGTCTCTCTCAGTATAGATTTTTAATATAAATCTTTTGCTTTCTGGGTTTCTAAACAGAATTTGATATTAAAGCAGCTAGTTCGGCCATTTGTAACCTTGAAAAAGCTAGCAAACTCTGGCTTCCGTTCAGTCCTGGAATGTATAAGCAAGCATCAATGTACAGTCTTTTTATGCAAACATCTCCAGAACAAACACAATGTGCAGGGCTCTTTAGCTGAACTTTGAGGATGCAGCAACAACAGTCAAAAAAAGGACATGAACGGATCAAAGAGGAACATATACAAGGTGTGACCGGAAAGTTCGGTGAATGGTCACAGAAATCGGACAGTGAGAAATATTCTAACATACATACCTTACGGGCCTTCAAAGTAGGCCCTCTCTGATACAATGCACTGTTGACAATGTTCATAGAACTGTTGGAAACTTCTGGAGAAGTCCTCTTTTCGTACTGCTTTCAGTTCCGTCACAGCAGCTTGGACATGTGAAATGTTGGAAAATCTGTGCCCTTTCAGTGCGTATTTCAGTTTTGGAAAAAGAAAGAAATCTGGTGGGGCCAGAATATGGAAGGTGGGACAACTCGGTAACCTCAGTAATGATTTCACATGGAATATGCAATTCTTCTGCCATCATTCGGACAAATGCCGATCCTGCATCAATAACTCACAAACTCTGTAGACCTGTGCTGCCGTTCTGTTCGTCGACGGTCTGCCAGACCGAGGGTAATCTTCGATGGTTTGCCACCCTTCACGAAAATGCTTAAACCACTCATACACTGTCTTTCGAGTTACAGCTTCATCTCCATACACAACTGTGAGCATTTTGTGGGTTTCCAATGCCGATTTACCCAATTTTAAAAAGAATTTCATATTGACTCTCTGCTCATTTTCAATCACAACACACTGCACTATTAACAGCTACTAAACGCTACCGCATGAATGTCAACAAATGCCAAGACATGTGCGCATATGTTAGCTGAGATATGGACGAACGCCTCCCACGTGTCTCCACAAACCCGGCAGTTCCCATTATCGCATACGGGGGTGATTCACCCTACTTTCCGGTCACACCTTGTACAATCAGCCAATGAGAGCTCTGGATGGCAAGACTGACGCCATGACAAGCTCCAGGGCACCATCAAAGATGAAGTCAAGCTACTGGCCAGACCAAAGGAGGCACCTAGAGATGGAAGGAAATGTTCTACCCAAAAAAGGCTGGCAAAACCATACCCATGCACTTCATGCATTTGTGGGTACCTTTGTATCTACCAGGTTTGACTTTGTGTCATGCCAACCAGCTCACAGCACTGCACTTTTCCTGTTTTTGAAAACATTCCTTTTCAATTTAAGTTATATGCTCCCAAATACATGCAGAATATTGAATCAACTCGACTGCTAAGAAAAACTGAATAGATTGTCTAATAAGTCATTTCCCCAGTCTAAATTCCATGAGTTCCAAATATATTCATTTTCTTTCCCTAGCTTGTGACAAAAATCAAGTTTGCTGCCAAGATTTCTCCCTTTTTCCCCGCCCCAACTGAATAAATTTTTTTTAAAGAAAACTCTTATTGACACAGGTTCTTATCAAAAACAGCATGATTCGTCTTCTAAAAACGCACTTGCTCGTGAAGAATAGAGCCACAATTCTATGGGAACTGAATGTAATCAGAAAACCTGGTGCTGATGATAGCAAAAATGCATCTTACATTTTAAAGCCTTTAGCGTTAAGGGGAACTGGCTGAGGATGTGGAGGTCTTTTAGCATACCTTGCTGCCATTGAACAAAAATGATTTAGTCAAGCCAGAAGACAAAGGGTTGTGGTGGCAAGATAATAAGAGTAATAATGATACAGAGTGTAATTGTAGTGCTAGAATTGTAATATTACATCTCTATAATTACAATTATGCTTCTCAGGGAGGCAAAATATCACAGGCTGGCAGAGGTTATGCAAGAAATGAAAGCCTGGGTGCTTTCTTCTAATTTTGAGGAATGATTAAATAAAGTTTCAAAAGCCGAACTCTTTGGACTTTGCATTCGCAACTGGAGAGGAATTTCACAGTTGAAGTAGAAATATCCCCCTTCAACATACATGACAGGAGGAAGGAATATCAGGAGTCGTGGGCTCAGCAGCACAGATGACCCCCTTGAAAGATGAAACGGCCAGGCTGGAGATGTCACAGCATGACTGGAGCGGCAGAAACCTGACACTAGCCCTAACCCCATGAAAGTGCTGCTGCACAGGCTAGGGCAATGGCAAAAGCAGGCAGGACACTCCCTGGAGTGGCTGAGGAGAGAGCAGAACGTGTATTTGAGCTCCTGCTGGGGAGCGAGAAGACCCCACTTGCCCATGGCTACTCCTCTCCAGCCTGTACCTGACAAGGGCTGGGTGACAGCCACAAACCTCCCAAC
Source organism: Podarcis filfolensis (assembly GCF_964270895.1). Lineage (NCBI taxonomy): Eukaryota > Metazoa > Chordata > Lepidosauria > Squamata > Lacertidae > Podarcis > Podarcis filfolensis. Next base: position 31,693,344 of record NC_139604.1, on the reverse strand, counting down.
TGTGACCAGCCAGAAGGTATGCTGTTTGACAGGGGTCAACAGATAATGTCAAAGAAGGCTGGTTTGAGGTTAGTCCAGATTTGGGAGGCAAAAAAGAGCAGTAACTTCTGCATGACACAGACTGACAGAGTGAATGAATGACTGCAGTCAATGGCAAAGCCTCTCATCTCCACCCTTTGGCCTCAGGAGGTGGTACCACTGCCTAGTGGTGATATAATGGGTTCCACTTCCTAGGGCCTATATTTCTACTTCTTACAAGTCCCGTCTAATGTTAGACAAGAAGGCTAATGGGAATAAAATGCAAAACATTTCCTGAAGAAAATAAGCTCTAGAATTAAATATTTGGTGTGGTTTTTTTATATAAAAAAAGAATCATACCTGTGTTTTTATAATAAATGAACCACAATCACTTTAAAACACCAGCAGGACTGGCCCCTCACACTTGTGAAAAAGGAAGATGCACTGGTGGGAGAAACAAACGCCTTTTTTAAAACAACAACACTGTCCCCAAAGCACTCACTATGGCAGCATCTTCAAAGCAGGATTATATTGCAGATAAATAAAAATATCAGATACGGTTTCAGGTCAACCTGGGAAGCATTCAACACTATTTCTACTTAGAGTAGACCCACTGGAGATAATTGACGTGACAACTTAGGTTCATTAATTTCAGTGGGTCTACTGTTAGTTCGACTTAGTTGAACACAACCCCTTGAGAGCATAAACAGGTCAAACAAATAAATGTGCATAGTTGGAATCTTAGTATTAACTTGTTTTATTTACTTTTAAAATATACACCATATACGGACAGAACATTAACGAATTCCAAAAGACACCTCAAAAACTAATGAGTGTGTTTATTGTGATCGCACAATGGTAAGGTGTTTTGTTCTTTCTGTAGAAGCTGTGACTGCTGCTACAATGAAAAAATTGAAATAGTCTCTGGATGTGTGCACAGTTCCCTCTAGCACATCTTTATAGCTCTTTTGAACCATGGGTTCTGTTCTGGATTTTCTTTGGGGGGGGGGGTCTATAATCCAACTAAAAAATGCACCTGCATTTACATAACAAACTGTTTTTGCCATATGTTTCTGCAAAGCTATGTCCACAGTGTAAGTGGCACAGACCTAAGATCAGTGCTATTTTTCTAGAAAAAGAGGTGCTGGAATTCACCAAGAACGCCTCCCTTGTTCTCTTAGAATGGCAATGGCGCCCACCTGAGAAGTTCCAGAACTGAGTTCTGGTGAGTTCCGGCTGGAAAAAAAAAGCTCTGCCTAAGAGTAACATATATTGGCAAACAATGAAGCAACATATTAAAAGGTGGCAACCTATTAAAAGGTAACCCTGCCAGATAACCTGGTGGATCACTATGGGTCAGAAAAGACAATGCTGGGCTGGATGGATGGACAGTCCAACCAGATCTAAGGCACGTTCCTATGTTTCTACGTGCAGGCATCAAAGTTACTCATTGTGGCATGCTACCCATTAAATATAATATAAAGTTACATTAACATATACATGTTATCCGAGGGATAACATTGGTACCTCTCCCTGTACTGTCCTACCTGAGTACTGAGTACTGACATCTTCCACAGCCAATCTCCTTAGTATCCCATCTTTGGGTGTTACTCATTATGCAGTGACGTATGATGATGATCCTAATTATTTTGCACCGCTTGTGCAATGCCAGTCTCTCTGAAATCCACCTGGTGCAACCCTTGTATTCATTTCCTCACCAGATTAAAACCTGGTTATTTACTCAAACTTTTAGTAAATGCTAACCTCTCAAGTTTAGGTTTGTAATGACAGCTGCTCACATTTTAAGTCATTTACTGTGTTATTATTTTATGTGTTTCCAGTTTATAGCTGGACTTGTTACTTTAATTATTGGTGTATCCTGCCCTGAAATCTTTGGGTAGGAGGCGGGTTATAGATATTCTAATAAATTAAAAAACATTTCCATAATCAGTTTTCTGAGAGCTGTTAACCCTACTAGTAAAATGAAAGCTCAAAGTGGAATGTGTATATATACACATACTGTATGTACATATCGCTAAGGTGAACATTCCATTAGTGCAAGGATTTCTTCTTGGACCATGGTGTGTTCTCCCGCTATGCACCCTCTAAATCTGTTCTCTGTCCCACTATGTACATATATGTACATGCACACACCCCTACCATGGTACGGACTGCAAGTTTTTACACTTTCTGATGCAGTATCAGGAAATGGGCTTTACTGTGTAAACATTAAGCGTGCTGTTTCAGTATTAAACAATCCTGATTGTTAAGCTAATATTAAAGCAGTAGGGAAACTGGCTCCCCCACAGCCTGTTTCACAAATGAGATCACATTTTAGCAAGGCGGCGACTGCCAGGAGCAATAAGCTTTGAATGCCAGTTGTAATTAAAAACTTTACTTTCAAATATATTTCACAGTTTATACATGGTGAAAGGAGGATTTGCAGACTGCACACAGATTGCTTTGCTACACAGAGGGGATACTTCTTCATAGTCAGTTAATTATCTGACTAGTGTACACTGCAAGGATGCAAAGTGCACTAAGCATGACTAATTAAGGCAACAAATTGTATGTTATGGCCCAAAATTTTTCATCCCTTTCCAGTTGTGAACAGAAATTCCCCCTATCGTCCATATGCACAATGAAATAAAAATGCTGTTACACCAATGAGGAAAATGAGTTCAGAAAGATTACAGTTTCCTCCTTTGTGCTGTGACTCTGATGAGCAGAGAAAATATGGCAAAACGGTGGAATAACACTACTTCAGAAATGTGACTGCTCACCAACTTTCTCATAGCAGGTGAGGTTAACGTTCCTCTACTCATGGTCCTCTAGATCACAGCCCGAAAGTACGATTTACAGGCCAGTTCACACACCACTTCTGTAATCAATCACTTTCCCCTATGCATTGCAATTGAACCAAAGGCCCCAAGCATAAGATACATTTTTCAAAGTTTCCATTTCACCCATGTTTCACCAAAGCAGAGACTGCTGCCAGTAACCGATGGGGAGAGGACTGAGGCGGCAGGGGGTTGCTGCAGTGTGGGTGCAGCGGCAGAGCCGCAGTTGCCATTGTACCAACACCACACCAACCTTCTTCTCAGTTACCAGCAGTGACTGCAGCATTGGAATACCAGGCAAGCAATGCCACCTCAGCCCACCAGCTGCTAATGTCCTTCAACACTTCCTCTGGCCCTTTCACTACAAAGAAGGATGACCTCCCTTCCCTCACCCATGAACTTAACAGTCTGTTGGTCACCTTTACTCAGCATGCAGGGAATTGCTGGCACTGGGCAAGCTGTGGCGTTGAAGTTCATCTGAAAGTGGACTCAGGGTCACAAGTAGTCCTTGGCTCACCATTAGATAAATGCTAATCTATAGTTGAGGGCAGTTTTTTTAAAAAACTTACTTAAACATTTCATTTTATATTCTACATTTCAACGATAACAATTCTATAAGCCATTCAAAATAATAAAAATGCAGGTGATATTGCCTTCACAAAAGAATCAAAACTATTATTGATGGGATGAAACTAATATACCATTGATTTTAATGGGACTAAAAAGGGACTAATGTCATCTGGATCTATGTCTATAACTCGAAATAAGCTTATTCCACAAACAAGCTCATTTCTTAGTATTGAAGGAACTTAGCACAAGAAAACGCAACACAGGATAATTTTAGACAACAGCCAGATTGTGTCCACTGAAGTGGTCTAGTTTTTGAGTCTTTACATTAACTTTTCCTTACCAAAGAGTAAATATTTGCCTGTTACAAAGATAATTATTTGCCCTTGACATGTTTACAACTCCTCTAAACAGACAACCACAAACCACAAGCCTCTCTCCATATCATAAAAACCAAATGCATCTGCACACAAATGTAAACCTGATAATGGCTTCTCTTATTTACAATGAAAGTTCAGAGCCAAATGCATACTGTACATATTTGTTGAAAGGGGGCAGCCCCAGAGGCTCTTGACATCTAAATATCATATAAATTTTGTCTCATCTGTAAGCCTTAGTCTGTTCTGTGCTTTAACATACGCAGGAAGAAGTGGGTCACAAATCAATCACTATCCATTTAATATTTTTCAAAAGAGTCAAATGAGATTATGTCTGCCTCCAGCAAACACAGTACAGGGACTATGGTCAATATGCTTTAACGCTCATCTGATGGTTAAAGCTAGGGCACAACTAGGTTTTAGAACTAGGATTTTTTAATCCAATGGCAAATGTGGTTTAAAATCCCTCTTACTTTTAGCTTTTCCTTGAACTAATACAAATCAAGCGACTACTGTTGTTCAACATGAGCCTGCCTAGAAGAAGAGACCTTTGTCTGAGATCCCTTATCAAGTCCCTTTGCAACCTAAAGCAAGGTGAGAGGTGATGGGGTACATGCAGAAAAAAGGCCCTTGTCTTTGGAATAACCTCTCCAGGGAAGATTGCCTGGAGCAGACTCCAGTTGCCTTTGACTTGTCTGTTCCAAGAGGTCTTTTAATCTTGCTTGGCTCTGGCTTTAACTGCCCTTATGCTGAAACCTCACCCTCTTTGGTGGCCATGAAACCAGAAGAGTTATTTCTGCAAGTTTTTTTGGGGGGGGGAATGGGGTTCACAAATTGTTTTGAAGGCAGGGTTGCCACACCAGGCAACTCATTTAAAAAAGAAAAAGGAAAGGATGGGGACCCAAGGACATGCTCTTGTCTACTCTTGCATTCTAGGAAAAAGTGCTGCTAGAGATCCCACCCGCTGATGGCAACTACAGCAGGATTTCCCCCGCCCTCCTTCTCATAAAAAATGGCAGCCAGTAGCAGCTTGCAGCACCGAGATAGTGGGTGGGTGTGGGGTCATCTATGTTTGTTCTGCTGCTTTTTATGTTGATATTTGTTCTGGTTTTATCTGTTTGCCTGCTATCTGCTATGGGGATCTTATGGAGGGTAGGATAGAAATGTATAAATACATAAATAAAAAGCAGCTTGTTCTACCTTCAAGAAGATAATTTGCTTTTAATTGGGTTTTAAAAGGTCTGCATATAATTAATCGTATTTTAAAAGTCACCTACTGGATAACAACCAATTAGGGGGGAAATATGCTGCTCATTCTTGGGCTAGTTATATATTCACATGGTGTATGTGGACATTTTGCAATCAGCAACACGTCACAGGTAAACGCCTCCATTATTTCAGAGGTACACCACCGCCTTGCTTGTACTATCTGTGAAGTGTCTGAATCTATTATGTGTAAACTCTAACACAATCAAAATGAAATAAATATGCATTTTGCTATTTCTTAAAGTACCAATAAGATCTGATTCTATGTTAAGCATTACTTACACGTTCCAATTTGCTTGAAATAGAAAGGAAAAATATCTGTCCTTTAGGCATTATCCATCTATGTAATGCAACTATAAGAAATCTGGGTGTCTTTTTTGGCCTTCCAATTTAATTAGAAGCAGAGAACAATAAGAAATAACAAGAAACCACAGGAGAGAACTGAGGAGCAAAAGAACAGAAGCAACAGATAAAAGAAGAGGGAAAGTGGTAATGAGAGATTTCTATAATGAAGCCAGGTCATTTACCATAGTTCTATTTTATTTTTAAAAAATGTAAACTATAACTTGGAACAATAAAAGAGAAGAAAAAGCTGAGACTTAATACAGAAAGTTGGTCTTTGGAACATGCAAGTAGAAAAGGATTTTTCTTGTGAGATGCATATATGGTTCTCCTAGGTATATGCATGTGCAGGCGAATGAACATAACTTTAAAAATATTCCTAAGAAGAAATCACTTGCTAGAAAAATGGATGTAAAAGTTAAGATTTTGCATTTTGCCAAGCAAAGGGTGGGATTCAACTAAGTTGTTGCATTTGTGGAACAAGGATTGCTTGTACAATGGGACTATCCTATCCTTCCCCTGCATGCCCCCTAAATCTGATCTGGAAGGTTGGGGGAGCTCCCAAAGTAGGTTTAAGGGGGAACAGACGAGGGGAACAGAGGCAGAGAGAGAAGAGAGAAAGGGGGGGAGTCCCATTGTGCAAGTCAACTATGTACACCATAGTGCTATCAGGAAATCCTATACATGAGTAGGAGTCCGGCAGAGACACATGCCTGACTGGCATGTTCTCTCCCTCCTGGTCAGTCATTCGGGAGATTTAAAAGCTTTCTCCAGCAACTGATACCAAGAGGGATCACCACACTTCAGAATCAGCAGAGTACAGGCAGGCAGTGTTCAGACTCAGTAGCGCAGCAATTTGGCTAAACTACGTTTATTTACATATATACCCTCGGAGCATCATAACTCAGCTCCTTCCTCTTCAGCATCAGACAGCAAAGAGAAAGAGCAAAGGACAAAAATCCTACATCTCAGAAACACAGTAATAAAAACATCCTGTCTCCATCACTTCCCACAATGTGGAATGAAAACATACACTGTCATGTGATAAAAACAATCCCATGACTGCAAAACGGGGAAAAGAATACTAACAAGTGCTACACTGAATTCCACTCCAAGATTCTACTGCTCTTAACTTTGCCCCCACAGACACTGTCATATTTCAATCTTCATGTATCAGTCATCTCCACCACCCTCGACTATTAACCACACCAGGGTTGCAATTGTAATGTTTGTTTATAAAAGAATAAAATGGTTTAAGGGGGGGGGGGAAGGCTTCTGAGTTTGTGGAAGAAAGCAGCTGTAAGGGAAAGGGGTGACTGGAGAAAATCAACTCCCAGCTTCGACTGTTCCACTAATGGAATGAGCCCTTCCATTTGCAGAAGGGACACTGGATCTTACTCTCAATGCAAGACTTTTAAGTTAAACCATTGGACAATCGGGACAAAAAGGCAAAGTCTGAATTATTAATAGTGCAGAGACAACTCTGACTTTTCCAAGTGCTTTATTACAACTAATTCAAAACTCATGCAGGAGAGGGCTATCAATGGCTACTAGCCATGATTGCCATGCTCTATCTCCATATTTGGAGTCAGCAATGCTTCTGAATACCAGTCACTAGAAACCATGGGAGGGGAGAGTGATCTTGTGCTCAAATCCTGCTCACTGGTTTCTCACAGGCATCTGGTTGGCCACTGTGATAACAGGATACTGGATTAAATGGGGCACTGGCCTAATCCAGCAGGCTGTTCTTAAGAAAGCTGTGGCATCCTGATGGAAATCACAATAGCAGCTCAGAAAAGCCACACTCTCTAGTCTTCAGTGTGTGGTGGTGGATGGTAGTAATTGTGGAAGAAACTTTACTCTTTCCTAAGGCCCAAGCTATGTCTCCCTTACCAAAACCAGCATGAACTAAGTTCTGAGCAGCCCTTCAGATCAGAGGACAGATTGGAGTGTCTACAGCCACTATCTTGTTGGCAGATGAAGTAATGGGATAGGGTTGGCTGCCTCTCACAGATTATCAACTCTGTGGCTGAAGGGGAGAGCAAGGCAATGTTTTTGTTTGCCAGCACTGGAGTGGGGAAGAAAGTTGACTTGCTCCCTAGTTACAGACCCCACAACAACAACAAAAAGGAAGACAGACAGTAACGTCCCAATTTCGTGAAGACTGAATGCGCTTGGGAATGAAAGGGTTACCCAATCCTTACTATGAAGCTGAGCCCAGCTCATTGACAGAACACATCCAGATGTAACAAAATACATTTAAAAAATGTTTCATAGACAAGATTAAAATGGGGGGGGAGAGAGAGATCAAGGATTTTATAAGCAGAAAGGCATCATATGGGCTGAATCAGGAGGTGACTCTGGCAAGGAAGATGTTTTCCAGATCCTGGGAGCAGGAGGCACTATGGGAGAGTTGTGGCGTTTGCCCTCCTAGGTGTGTGACATCATTCTGGGTTCATAAGGAAAGGGTTAACTAAGTGTAAAATGACTAACCTATAGGAACCCAAGGGGAGGAGTTAGAGTTGTTAAGAAGTCAGTCTGGAGTTAGACAAGAGAGAGGGAGGATAAGTCTGATGTGAGAGAGTGAGAGAATCTGTTAAGAGGAGTCAGTCAAACAGTTGAGATAATCGGTCAGAAGGTATTAGGAAGGTATAGGCCGGTAAAGAAACTAAGGTTAAGAAACTGACAAGAAAATTATCTGAGAAACCATAAACTTGTTAATGCTTATAAAATAAACTTGTTTATTTGGTTTAATTTTAACAACTGTCTGGACTCAGTGTGTACTCAAGAGTAATGGGTTGGTGGCAGCGGGGAAGCGAGCACAGTGGTGGCACAGGGATCAATAGACCGTCAAATGTCCGGGGACCCTGTGTGATCGCCACAAGAGTCTTTACAGGAATATCACAATGTTCTCGGGGAGCGAGACAGTTTCTGACAACATGAGTATCTCAACAATTCTATTCTCATTTGCCTTCCTACTTGCCAAATGTGTTGGTTTGGGGAAAACTGCCATGTTGCACAATATAACAGATAGTTTGTTTATAAAGATATCCCAGTTTCCCATTGGTGCAATCCAGAAGAAAGCAGCCATATGGTTCTGTTGATTTACCCTATTCGGCTTCTCAAGATGCTCCAAGGATTTGTCCTTGGAGGAATTCAGTTTCGTTTTAAAGCTCTTGCTGATTTTGATTGAATTAAAAATTCATCCAATAATTTGTTCATGTTTAAAATTAATTAAAATGCTCCTTTTTAAAAATTTATTCACTCTTTCACATTCCATGCTCTGTGGGGCAAAGCATGGGTATTTAGCAATACAATATCTTATTATTCGTCGTTTATTATGAATTGTTCTACAACAATTGTAAGGAATCAGTGGCCCTCCTGATGCTGCTGAACTGCAACTCCCATCATCCCCAGCCAGCATGGCCAATGGACAGGCATGCTGGGAATGGCAGTCCAACAGAATCTGGGAGGCCACAGGTTTCCCATCCCTGTTTTATGAGTTATTGTTCTATCTTGGTCTTTGCCTGCCATCACTTTGCCAATCATCTTCAACCCCTCTAGTGCCGAACTTGTGTGGTAGTGTGCCTGCCAGTTTGGAAACAAAACAGGACTATCCAAAGGCAAGTTAGTGGTTTCTACTTTCTCTGGAGACAAGGTTTTGCCCTCACTGGACCCCCATTCTCTCCAATCAGGTTTTGACCCAATCTGCACAATTGCCTAGAGGAAAAGCACAAGGGAAGTACAATATGCTGCTCCATCTCCTCAATCTCGTCATTGCTAGCAAGTTCAAAGAGGATGCAGAGCTTGGCCAGCCAAGTTCAGGGAACACACATCTCCCTTGCTTCAAAGGGTTGGAAGTTTTCCTGAGCTGCGTCCCATCTTAGCTCATTGGAGACTCTGTTTTGGAGTGGGGTGGGGAGCCATAAGGGCTTTCAAATCGTTCTGATATGAATTAAAAAGAAGGAAATTTTGAGGAGCAGTTGAAAACATACTGATAAATGGAGAGACCAGGAAAGGGAGCAAGGAAATGAAGGGAATGTATTTTTCATCCCTCCCTCTCAATTCCTTGCAGGGGTCCACACCTTCTTGTGTGTAAGATGTATAGGGAAACCAATAAGTTTTCATCACATTTTATTCATTTTTTTCTGCCATGGAATACCAAAGGTAGCGTAAATGTGTTTCTTCCCACGGGGTCTTATCCAGGTACTGGACAGATCCAGACCTGCTTACCTTCAGCCAGGTGAAGTGCCTTCAAACCTTGCCCTGGATCCTTTCATTATCAATTTTATTACAGCAGTAACCAAATTAGTAGACACTTTGATGATGTATTGAAAACACAGCATTCAGATGAATGCAGGCGAAATGTCAATAAATCAGAACAAAAGCACCCAGGAATTTTGGCAGAGCGGAAGATGTTTATTGCTAACTATCGATTCTGGCTAATCGCGCAGTTGGCAATTGCTAGACTCTCCTTCTTCTAGACATAGGTCAGATTTCCAAATTAATGTTTGTGTCTAACATTTTTATATTTCATTTCTCTTTTCATTACTTGTCACCAACTTTACTGCTCTGACTATTTGTTTTCTATGGTTATTTCAGTTCTTCACAGGGAGTCTGGAGGCAGGAACTACCTTTTGTGATGACATCTTTGCTTCTTTTAGAAGACTGCAAGGCAGCCATGGTTTGGCTAAAATTGAGGGTGGGTGGGAAATCCCCCCTATTCTGTCACTGGGCCACTTTTTTCATCTAGAAATTAAACAATTTCTAGGATAGGCACACATCAAATGTAATATCCTTTTCTCTTATTACACCTGATTTTAGCTAAAAGGCAGAGAAACCTTTTCTCCCGTTGAAACCTTCAGGCATGCCTGATACTAGGGGGACTTAGCCAACATGCTGCTATACCAATATACCAACACAGGACATGATAAATGAAATTAGCAAAACGAAAACCCATTTATGCGCATGATTCCATAGGCGTGAGTGCAGCTGAAGCAAAACAGATCCATTAATATAAAGCCTCAAGAGCAGAAAAGAAATTAAAAACAAATTGTACACAAATGTTCTAGGAAAAACAAATCAAGATGCACCCCCACCCCCCAATGCTCAAGAGGGATGCAATAAAAAAGTGCAGCCCTGAAGAATAGCTAGACTAGTAACTATGAGTGTGGAGTAATCTATCTCCATTTTAAGAGGTGGGGGGGAGGAGAGTCCATATTATAGCTGCTGCAACGTTTTTTCCTTAAGCAAATATTGAACAATCCAGGATACAAGGCAACATAAATGTAATTGGCGGTTGTGTAATAGTCTACCTTTTCTTTGAGATCCGCACATATTTCCTGTTGTTTTCTTCTATTATTAGCCAACATAATTTCTGTCTCATGAGCAGCACAAGCTTCTGCAAGAGTCATTACTGCCTTCAGCAAAAAAGCTTTCCTAGCCTCGGCCCAGTTGAACATCAAAGCTCTCCACTGATTCCTAGTAAAACGGTAGTGGTCCCAAGCTCTTTCCTGAGCAACCTAGAAATAATAATAAAGGGAAGTCAGGATTATTTTCACCCATATGATATAAATCTTTATACTGAGGTAACTTCAAACAATCATTACAAATGAAAGTATTAGAAGCAAAAATGAAAATTATCTGCGCCCCCGCCATTGAAAACAGCAGAGTACCCTGTCAGGAGTTTCAAGTACCGTATTTTTTGCCCTATAAGACTCACTTTTTCCCTCCTAAAAAGTAAGGGGAAATGTGTGTGCATCTTAAGTAGCGAATGCAGGCTGTGCAGCTATCCCAGAAGCCAGAACAGCAAGAGGGATTGCTGCTTTCACTGCGCAGTGATCCCTCTTGTTGTTCTGGCTTCTGAGATTCAGAATATTTTTTTTCTTGCTTTCCTGCTCCAAAAACTAGGTGTGTCTTATGGTCTGGTGCGTCTTATAGAGCGAAAAATACGGTACTTGTAGGACTGACTGATTTGGGCTGGCCAGGGCTGTGCTAAGGAAACTAGCAGCCCAAAGATACGTTTAATAAAAGGTTCCATTCTCAAGTTGGCAAAGGGATGAGAACAGAGTTACGCACAGAGAACGGAGAGAAAGAATCACCAAAAGACCTCATAATAAGCACTTCTCTTCCAAAAGGAATCTCAGGGATCAATACAATTAGTGGTAAAAAAAACTATAAACACAAACTGTGTCACTTTGTAAGAGGAAAAAGCTCCGGCAAAATGCAGCAACAATGTAATGTGACAGCAACTGGTTCGGGAGTAAAAGAGGCCTTAGATGGCACTGTAATTCTCTTGGATTGTCTTGAAGGGGAGGCATTACGTGAACATTTCATTGTTCAGAAATGATTTGATGCTGTTGTGATTTGCTATGAGCTCACAGAGAGAGTTAGGATATAAATCAAAGTCCATGCACATAAATTAAGTACCACCTATAATTACAAGGGTCGTAAAATAGCCTTGCTGGTAGAAATGGAGTCTTATTCTACAATTAAGTCATATTATAAATCAGGTCTTAATGAAACAAATGGCTATTATGCTGGGCAATTCATATTTCTAAATTTGCTAAAATCCCACTAGACCTGGGATGGGGAAACTGTGGTTCTTCAGGTGCTGAACTACAAATCCCATCAGCCCTGTCCATTGGCTATGCTGCTTGGGCCTGAAGGAGAGCCACAAGTTCCCTATTCCTGCAACATATGATGGTTAAGCTCTATAGTGCCAGGCAGAGAGCAGGATGTTCAAAGGATTCCTTTCTGATTGCAAGCCCCTATGCTCCTCCTCATCCTGGAAGTTGGGTGATGCAATGCAAGGATCTGCAGATGGACAAGGACATTGTGGAAGTCCCAATGCATATGGGGAAGTTTTATAGCCAGCGTACTAGGAAGGGGATAGCTAGGAGAGCCTGTTTATCCCCTTCCTTGAACAACCGCCTTGCAAGTAGGCAAGTTGCATCTTAGAACTATCCAGTAGTCATTGCCATCACCACCCCTCTCAGCCCCCAGGTGGGAAGGAATCCTGGGCAAGTACTAAAAAAACAGGACCTCAAGATCACACTGGGTTTCCTTGGCCCTCCTGGGGTTGCAAGAAACTTGCTTTTCTCCCCCAAGATTCCTCTCAGTTTACAAGGGCTAGCTAGTTATTATAATCCCACCCCAAGTATCTTCTCATTATCTTAAATATTTCAATTAGTCCATCTTCACATTAATGTACGAATGTGGATGATATTGAAGTAAAAAGAAGAAGTTCTAGTAACAAGAGATAAAAATTGGAAATTATAAATTTGGGAGGTAAAATATTTAAGGACAAAGTAATACGATATGAATTTGCTGAGTTAACTGTTAAAGAGGGATACAAAAAAGGGAGGCGTGAGGAAGTCAGGAAAATAAGTTAATCAAAGATGAATAACTAGAAAAGAGTGATTTGTGTCTGCCTTATGTTATTTATGTCATTTGTGGTGTTACTGATTGTTCTTTTCTTTTTTGTGAAAGATTGCATTGTTGTGTTTTTTACTTTTCTGTGTGTTTATTGTATTATGTTTGGATGTATTTTTTTATTGTTAAACTTAATAAAACATTATTATAAAAAAAACAACAACAAATAGTCCATCTTCACATTAAGCCAGCAGCACTGCCCTGCGTTGGCCCTGTTTCATTAAATGTTACTTCTTTGTCATTTTTAATTCACAGAAAATGTTACATCAATACCTATTCAGCAAAAGGGGTGTGTGAGTGAGTGTACTGAAAACCATGCGTGCAAATTCATCATCTTATATGACAAGGACAAATCATGCCTGCAAATTATATCGCAAAAGTTGTGGGAAAGAGCTACACAAGCAATTAAAATCAAAAGTAAAAGAGATGCAGGGGAAGCTGAAGATGCTTTTAAGATGGGATTTCATCTGGCCTACGGCTGGAAAAGGCAACCAGAACAGGCCCACTGACTCATTGGATCCCAGACTTTGAGTATACAAGCTTCTTCAGATCCTAGTTCAACAAAGAATCTTGAATTCTTGCATCATTACAGTAACCTTGCAACACATTCATTCATTCATTCAATTTCATAAACTTATATACATAGGTTTTCTGTGTGCTCACTATGTTGAAAGATTATGGATGATCACAGTACATGGGAAATTAGGACACCCTATGTAGGTTGCAAAATATTTACAGCAACAATCCAAGATACTAACACAGTTAAATAGCCATTATGTGACTTTGGGTGCCACATTTTCTGCCACCAGAATGGCAGTTGTTGTCTAGTATATAAGTTTACTAGGCTATTTTTATCAGACATATACAAAAATCCACCTCCAGAGAAAACATGCTAAATCAAACACTCATTACAATACTGAACTAAGTTGCTTACCGGGGCAAGACGATTTGAGCATATAATATCAATCTTGGTCTGACTGCGCTGGCTGCCAAATTGGTTCCTGGGCCCTATTCAAAGTGCTGGTTTTGACCTATAAAGCCTTAAATTGTTCAGGACCACAATAACTCAAGGACCACCTCTCCTCATATGAGCCAACCCGGACCCTGAATTTATCATCTGAGGCCCATCTTTGTGTAACTTCTCTACGAGATGTCCGAAGGGTAACAACACGAGAACGGGCCTTTTCTGCAGCGGCTCCCCCACTTGTGGAATGCTCTCCCCAGAGAGGCCCGCTTGGTGCCTTCATTACATATATTTAGGGGCCTGGCAAAAACTTTCCTCTATAAGCAGGTCTTTGGCCTTTAACCCTCTGTGGTCTTTTAGAAGTGAATGGGATGTTTTTAATGTTGTGAACTGCCCTGAGACCTATGGATAAAGGTGTTAGGATATTTCCGTTCCACCTTAAAAAGGGAGCAGGTTGTTGTGTCACAGCCTGCGTATTTCCTGTTCACAGGAAGTTTCTCTTTTGTATATAGCTGTTGTTTTCTCTCTGTGCCTAGACATGCAGGCAGGCAGTCATGTTTTTCTTTGTTCTGACCAACGCTGAATAAAGTTGTAAATAATGCTCTCCTGAGTGCATCTTTCGTTGTGCGAACTCTGCTGAAAGGGCGTGCATGAGCCCTGGAATGTGGCAAGCTATTTCTGAGGCTTGTGTTGCTAATTGATTGATACTGTATCTACGGGAGATCGATGGATCGTCCGGAATCAACGTGGAGGCATGATGGCCTTTGTCTCCCTGGCAGTATCACAACAAAAGGGTGGTATGCAAATTAAATAAATATATATATATTAAACACACATACATATACACACATACATACATACATACATACAAAAATATACACACACACACACACACACACACACACCTCTTTCCTTTTGGTTTTAATGCATCTATGTGGGGTACATTGTATGTTTGTTTGTTTGTTTGTTTGTTTGTTTGTTTGGTTGGTTGCAAGTTGCTATGGGTTGCCCTGGGCAAGATTATGCTACTAACACATTTAATTAATAACAACAACAACAACAACAACAACAACAACAACAACAACAACAACAACAACTAAACAATCAATGCTACCACTTACGAGATCTTGCCTAGATTTGTGAGGTAGATGTTTCTGCAGCATATCCAAGTAAAGAGTTCTTCTGCCTTGCATGTCACTAGGGTATTGACTAATAATCACCTGATACACCCAAAGATCTTCCTCACTCCACTGGAAATTGCTGTGAATGAGAAGAGAACAAAATCAAGCACAATCTTAGCTTTCCGCTGAAAGACAGGTCAAGATTGAAACAACAATGCTTCTTTTATACCCAATGAAGATCCTAATCCTGACATGAACCTGAATGCTATTGTGTTAGTACACTTCAGTGTAAAGTGACTGGTACAAATGCATTCTGGACTGGGACATGGATCTTTGTAAGTGAAACATACTTAACATTTCAAGAGCAGTGGTGAAAATTTGAAAGCAGGTCCCGCTCCACTCAATACAAGCACAACTTTATCTGTTCTGGGGCACGCTCTGGGAGGACAGTTCTGCAAGTATTTCATGTGGTGGTTTGAAAAGCTAGGTGTGGAGAGTGCCTATTGGTTAGTGCCTCTGTTATCACCAACACCCATTCTTCCTCCTCCAACCCTGGTGCAGCTTTATTTTTAAAGGAGATGATGAATAACCCACCTGAAGCCTGCAGGGAGGGACAAGACTTAAGGCTGTGCCAGCGTTACAAAGTTCACCCCACACAGGAGATGGACCCACTATGGCCTCTGCTAAGTAACATCAAAACAAGAGGGGTTCTTTTAGCACTGTGATCTGGGCTTCCTTATTTTTTAAGGATCACAGAAACATAAGCTCTCAACAGTGCTTACTATTCAACCATAAAAGCAGAGTTCAACAACAAAACAAACTTCCATGGCCAAACTGCCCTAACACATACTAGCTCAGAGGAAAACAAGCACTGACATAACAAAGGAAACAGCTTGCAGCCAAACAAAACAAAGAATGCTGTATCTAGGAAGGCCTCTAGATACAGAGAGCATCCGCTTTCCCCTGCCATTCCAGGAATTATTGCAAGAGTTACACCCCTTGCAAGAGTCACATTTTCAAATAAGTCTGTTGCATAAAAGCAAGCAGGAACAGCAAAACAAAATGGAACGCACAGCATGATGAACATTGGCTTTATTTTTATTAAACCTGTCCAAGCTTTAGAGACATTTGCTTTTTTCCCCAATGAACTTTTAATTTTTGAGTCAGTGCACAGAAGCTGATTACCCAGTGAAACTGCCCCACCTCTGGCATCATTCCATACCCTTAGGGGTGACTGGAACTTATAGACAGAATGTAGACCTGATCCATATGGTTTTTAAGTCGATTATAAAAACTAAGGATGTACAAGTTCAGGCCTTGGAGTACTGAACTCTATGTGTAAGTCCTATTTGCATTTTTCGCTTAACATGTGATTTCAAGGAAAGCCCAGAGGCAGAGCCATCTGGGCACAATCCTGCTCATAAACTATGCACAACCTTCACACAATTTGAGGCAGGCTTGATTAAAGTGATCAGGTTTTACTAGAACCTTCCTAGTCTGCTGATGGAAGATGAATGCACATTCCAAGCGGTTTCCCAGAACCTCTTGCTATGACAGTCCATTCTTCAATCCGGAAGAAAACACCAATGGAATGAATGGTTTACTTCCACTAAAAGCCATTTAAGGTCAGGGTGTAAGTTACGCTCCCAGTTTTCACACAGCGTCTCATCTTAGTCCACCCTATTTTTGTGACTGGAGACTACAAAATTCTAGCTTGCGTACTATCTATTGGTGATATCTTCTAACTTCTCATTGGAAGAAGTCTAGATTTGGACCATTTTACAGTGATGGCAGCCCAAACTGCTCTCCCCAAAGCCACTTCCTCTTTTAGTTCCAACTTCTGCTTCTGGAAATCAGTAATCCTTATAATAGTGGGAGCCATCATTTACAGAAAATGAAAAGATTTTCAGTAAGGAAGAAAAAAAAATTGAGCTGGAAAGCTGAAGTAGGCACAAAACGAAGGACTTCAAATCCAGCCACAGCACGCAAATTATGCAGAGCCTGATCCTATGCACGATTGGTCAAAACGAAGTCCAGCTGTGTTCAATGAGGCTTATTTTCAGGCAAGCACAGAGAGGAGTGCAGCCTGAGGGGGTAGAACACAGAAGCATAAAGATGCGAAGACAGCATTCAGATTAAATGTAAAACAATGGAGCAAACATGACACAAGGAAGCAATTATGATGGTAGGGAAGTTGCCAGAACAGTGTTCAGTTTATATGAATCACTTTATATAACAAAAACTTATATATATAAGTTTATATAACAAAAACCGAACAAAAACTTGAGCTTTGTTTCATACTAGGAAAGAAGCACTTAAAAATATATAGGTCCTTATGTAGACCGACAACCTATGTTCAATTAAAGCAACAGCAGCAGGCACATATTCTGCTGATACTGTGCGGTTAATGGGGTCACAGATATCCAAGGGTTATGGATAACTTTCCTCCACTTGCCTTTAATTGTTCTCTACATTAGGGACTTTATGGGCCTTTTCAGGCACTGTGCTAACCTCTTGTTTAGCATTATGTGAACAAGCTTTGGGCTTGCAGGCTCCCCACTCCTCTAATACAGCTGCAAAGGGAGATTGGAACTTTTGACTTCTGCTTTGAAACTAACCAGGCATCTGTATGCACAAGCTCAGGGAACTCTGAAGGTGGGGAGGTGGTAGATTGGGATCTACTGGTAGAAAACAAATTTCTTAGCTCAGAAGCACCTGGGTACTTGATTCTAAGTGTACAGAAGACACACACATACACCCCCCCCACACTTTTCTAGTTCCCGGTTCTGACTGGTGGATCTCAAGATTCTAGTAAAAAACAAAGTATGAAGTCTGGTTTGTGAACAAGATAGTAACATAACTCCTAGCTTGATCCTGGCTTATTTGAACTAACCAGCGTTTCTCAAAGTTCGGATGCAACAGGAACCCCAGGGTTGTTTAAAAGCACAAGTGAAAGCTTCCAATCTCTTCCTTACAGTTGCACAGGGATGGGGAGAGCACATGACCCCAAGGCTCATTTTGTTTACGCATACAGTGTTAAACCATGTGTTAGTGTCTGAACTGGCCTTACATTGTGTACCTCTGGGTCCAGCTGTATTCTTTTTGTGGGCCTGAAGCATCCAGATAATAGAGCATCAAACATCCAAAGAGTCTTATTGAGAGTTGATCAAAAATAGCCTTGTCACCTTTCTAGCATATAGCAGAATACCTAACACAGATTAATTTCTGCAATGTGCAATGATAATTATTCAAAATCTTTTAGGATAATGTGAATTTCTGATCTGTTGGATATTGAATTTGGAGAAGTTACAAACGTAACTTTATAAAGAACATACAGTGGTACCTCGGGTTACAGACGCTTCAGGCTACGCTTCAGGTTACAGACTCCGCTAACCCAGAAATATTACCTCGGGTTAAGAACTTTGCTTCAGGATGAGAACAGAAATCGTGCTCCAGCGGCGCGGCAGCAGCAGCAGGAGGCCCCATTAGCTAAAGTGGTGCTTCAGGTTAAGAACAGTTTCAGGTTAAGAACAGACCTCCAGAACGAATTAAGTTCTTAACCCGAGGTACCACTGTACACCAATGCCTAGATAAGGTAAAAAGTAAAGGATCCCTGGACGGCTAAATGCAGTCAAATGTGACTATGGGGTGCAGTGCTCATCTCGCTTTCAGCCCAAGGGAGCCAGCATTTGTCCACATACAGCTTTCCAAATCATGTGGCCAGCATGACTAAACTGCTACTGGTAAATGGAGGACTGTGACAAATGCCAGAGCGCACAAAAACGCCGTTTACCTTCCTGCCACAGCAGTACCTATTTATCTACTTGCACTGGCATGCTTTTGAACTGCTAGGTTGGCAGAAGCTGGGACAAAGCAACAAGAGCTCACCCTGTCACGTGGATTCGAACTGCTGACCTTCCGATTGGCAAGCTGAAGAGGCTCAGTGGTTTAGACCACAGCGCCACCCGCGTCCCCACCCACCAATGCCTAGACAACCACAGCATTGTAGGACATCATGAGAGGATGATGTAATATAAATGAAAATCAATTATCCCTAGAATCATTTCTATCCTAAGGTACTTTTACAATCCTTTTTTATTTTAAGCTAGGTATTTGATGTCTGGATTTTGTCTGGGAACAAAACAAAAGAAAAAAGAGTAAGGAAAGGCTGTTCATTACTGATCCAGCAAAAAAGATTTGATAACAAATTATCTTCCAAATATTAAGTATCCAAGTATTAAGTATTAGACGGCTCAGACATAAGACAACAACACGTACAATGACTGTACAATGATTGAGAAACTGTATGTCCTTATAGGCTGTTGTCTTAGAATTTGTTTATAGTGACTAGAATGCCTGCTCTGATTAGAACCATTTTTTCTCCAGAGGTTTCCATTAAACAGAAAATGTGCGATCCTCCCTCCCATTTCCAGCATGCACAGCACTTCTATGTCTCTGACCTTATGAGTGCATCATTGTTGGTAAGATGCACAGCTTTCCCTTTGTAAAGGTTTG
Source organism: Podarcis filfolensis (assembly GCF_964270895.1). Lineage (NCBI taxonomy): Eukaryota > Metazoa > Chordata > Lepidosauria > Squamata > Lacertidae > Podarcis > Podarcis filfolensis. Next base: position 31,673,900 of record NC_139604.1, on the reverse strand, counting down.
GCAAGTCATTGCTGCTGTCACCTCGGCCCTCAGTCTACACAGTTGTCTGCTGTGTTTGCTACCAATGGGCAATGTAAGAATCCAGCGGTGGCCTATTTGTTTTCTGCTTTGCAAAAGTAATGCCACGTTGGCGAAGAAGTTCTTTCTTTCTTTCTTTCTTTCTTTCTTTCTTTCTTTCAGAAGCATCAAATGAAACACCAGAGAAAGTTGGGAGGCCGCAAAAGGAGTCAATCAATTAGAACACAAAGGTGACGCCATTGGAGCGGAGCAGCCCTTAAAGAATAAAAATAGAGCTTCTGTTTTCTGTTCAGAGAGCCGTCAAAAGACATACACTTAAGTTCAACTCCCTTCAGTCTAGATTCATTTTCTTCACAAAGTATTCAATACACAGAGAGACCAAATGGAACAGGCCATGGGCCAGGGCTAACTTCAAGACAACAAAATACAATCCATCCAAAAGACAGGCTAAAACCAGTTCCTACAGAACTCAAGACATTTTAAGGACTAGAACCACAGTTCCATGCCCCCATAAGATAGGGGTACATAAGATAGGGGTACATAAATGGAGCACAGTGGTAGACCTCCTGCTTGCATGCAGGAGGACCCTGGCTTAATCTCCAGATAGAGCTGGAAAAGACCTGCCAGAAAGTATTGAGAGGCTCTTCCAGGCAATGTAATTGATAAGAACTAGATGGATCAATGGTCCGACTCAGTTCAAATCAGCTTCTTAAATAGGCTGACATAATAGAGGGCACAGAACATCTAGAAAGTGTATCATTAGCCAAGGAACTAACCAGAGCACACTTATTCAGAAGGAATACAAGGAACCACAACAAAGGCAGGGCACTCAAAAGGGAAGAGAAAGCAAAGTACTTATCTACTATGAAAACTGACTGACAATGACATCCTAACCCCTTATTAGTGCGCTGCTGGAGGTGAGAGGAGTATCCCTCCATTGGACTTCACTGGGCTCCATTCTGAGAAGCCCCTGCTATGCCTACTGAAAGTACATGTGGTTGAGAAGCTACCACCAGGATTTCCACCAGCCGTAGTCTGCACAGGACCCCAAAATGGGTCATTACAGAAGAAGGGTGGAGCAGAGCCAGCCATGGATCTGCTGTATCCAAAGCTGCTCTATTCTGCTTGCGAGAAGCTTGATCTGGGCCCCTTTGCTGAACCAGTTTAAAGAAGGGGGGGTGCCATCTTCCATCTTCCATCTTGGCTGGGCTGAGTGGTAAGGCTTCAGATGCACTAGTGGCCTTGCTCTGCTGTTATCCAGCCCCATTTAGGACTCCCGTCTGTCTGTTTTTGCTCAAAGGCTTTTAATAGTTGGAATGGCTAACTTAACCTGCCAACATGCTTACTCTCTCATTCAAGGGAAAACACACAAGCAAAATAATTACATCTAGCTAGAGCATGGCTAGGTGCGGCATCTTGAGACGATGTAACCAAGTATGACTTGTGCACAGCAAATGAAGAAACAAGTCTGAACTGTACTATCCTGGGCCAGTTCTCCAGGTAGAACTACATGTTACACTTGACATGGAACTCCTGTCAAAACAGCAGCCCTGGATTAGATCCCTCTCCCCATATTATTCTGCTATTTCCATACTTCAGCCAGAGATAGCCAGTGATGCAGAGTAGGGATAGAGAAATGCAAAACATAGTGTCAAGAGACATAGGTTTAAACCTTATGGGTAACACAGGGCTGCAATTTTTAGCAGTAGCCACATGCATCTAACTCTGGAATCACTAGTATTGATGTATTTTCAGTTCAGCCTTCAAAATTTGCACTTCTCCAAATTTTGCAATGTAGTTCTCCACTCATGAAATGTACAGAAAAATGTATATATTAAAGTGTGCATAAAAATGCATATATCTGTGGATATGCATACAAAATGTGTTACGCAGAGAAAACAGAAATATATGGGGAAATATGCTTTGTGCGTGTTATACAAAATTACATACAAAATGTGCATATTAAGAGAAATTTGTCCTAAAATGCTGACAAATTTTCATGAGAACTTTAAAAAATGCTAACATGCAGAAAGGTGGAGGAATGAATTTAAGATTGGAAATTAGAGAAACTGAAATTGAGAAATTGGCCCAAACCTAGTGGTGACAGAACATATTTGACATCCCTAAGTCTAATTTTTAAATAAAAAGTCTAAAAATATTTAAAATAGAATAAACATACAAATGTCAGGTGCACAGCTTTTTAAAATACTTGAAAAATCAAAGCTCACATTCAAGAGTAGCTGAAAGGAATAGGAAAATATTCTGCTATGGCAGTTTTCACATACTGTCACTTTAAAACTGAACATATCAACCTAAAGGGCAGGCCTAATGGCTCTCTAAAGCGAGAGGCTTTACAGGAGCTTCTTTTCAGATCATAATACCAGAAAGCAATATATCTTCCTGGACATAAAGTGCATCGAGAATCATAGAAGTTTCTTTAATTACATTTTAATATATCAAGTGACAGTATTAATTGGGAGCAGATTTAGTGTCAACGTTGAAATGTAATTTGGATCCATACACAATTATAGCTCAACGTAATTTTTTTAAAAGCATGCATCTCAAACCACTGCCAATCCTTTGCTGTACTCATTGGTTTTAGAGCTTTTCTATTCCAAGGAGTCATTTGCATAGCCATTGAATGGTGCAGATTGTTAATCATTTTTTCAGTATTTTTTATCTAGCCTAAAACATAGGTCTACTCTTAATGGTGTTGGAGCAGGCTCAGTATTACACTTCAGAAAAGTGTAATACCCGCTTCTCATCCTTGCTGGAGAGGGGACATGTCAGGGTGAAGGTTGGTGGTGAGAGTGAGAGTGACACCAGGGCTTCCTCAAACCTGGTACAGGCCCCAACAGTGAGGTAAGTAGAGAAACAGTTCAGTCTGAAACTAGGTTCTCCACACCCAACTTAGATCACATTACAAAGCTAAACACAGTACTACCAGACATTTGCTAAAAGAAGACTTGCTATTCTCCTCTACAAAGGCCTTCAAGGCTGCTTTAAACATATGTGCATGGATGCACGCATGCACACACTCCTCCCCCATTGATTTTTCCCTACAAGCGCCCCTCATTCTTTACCATCTTGGCCATGGGTAGGCAAACTAAGGCCCAGGGGCTGGATGCGGCCCAATCACCTTCTAAATCTGGTCCACGAACAATCTGGGAACCAGCGTTTTATTTATTTATTTGCTCGACACACAACAAAAAAGGACAAAATAACCATAGTGAAAATATCATCAGTCGCGCCATACATAGAGAATTAATATAAATTTCAGCGTGTTTTTACATGAGTAGAATGTGCCCTTTTATTTAAAACGCATTTCTGGGTTATTTGTGGGGCATAGGAATTCATTCATTTTTTTCTTCAAAATATAGTCCGGCCCCCCACAAGGTCAGAGGGACAGTGGACCGGCCCCCTGCTGAAAATGTTTGCTGACCCCTGATCTTGGCAAATACAGGTTTGGGAGCTCAGTTTTGCCAAGTAACAAGCAGTTCTGCCTAGGGATAGGTAGATGGGTAAGTCCAGTCCCATGTGTCCATTCCCAAGCCCAATCTGTTCCCTTTTCATATTAATCTGAATTCTTTTTTCTCTCTCTTAAAAACACACATTTAAGTAGGTATTTTCTCACATTTGCTGAATTACAACCAACATCATTCCCGGTCATTGGACATGCCTGCTGGGGTGTATGGGAGTTATCATTCAGCAACATCTGGGAGTTCTCCACTCCCGGCTTATTTGGTAGCCTTGTACAACTTACTGTCTCTCGGTCACTACCCTGAACTGCTTGGCTAAGGGGAAAGATCCAAAAGAAAGAAATGTAGTGTAAAGCTACCATAGAGGTGTTAGTAAGGCATTCTTTTCACATCCATCTTTAGGGAATCTATGCCTTGTTTATAAATGCTGATCTTCTATATGCTGACTGCAAACTGTCCTGAATCAGGCTAATCCCCATTAAGAATCAAAACGAGAAAGTGCTACCTTAAATAACATGATCTATGTACACACATTAGGAGTGAACCAAAACACCACCACACCAAAAATGTGTTTCAAATATGAAACTTGGCACTTACTTAGAACATAGCTCTCATTTTTCCATTACGGAAAAAAATAATCTACCACCATTATTTGGTTTTAGAACTGAAGCTTGGCAGTGCGCCTATACACAAACACCCGCAGGCAGCTGCTTTATATTTCCTCTGAATCAGATTTACCCCAAGCTAATCCCTGGCTTTACACCCTCTAAAGAACATAAAAACCTCCTATGGGAAGTGACCCTCCCCAGACTGTAATCCCCTGCTACCCTCTATAATAGGTAGGACAATGTAAATTTGATGAACCGTTTCAATGAATTTGCAGCCAGACAAACTGCAACAATAACTCCAACTGAGATGTCAGCTTCCCCATATGTCAACCGTGTCATTGTTGATTGCTGTACCAGAAACAGCTAGTTATTGAGCTGGTACAGTAGAATTCCTTGACACAGCCCTGAGTTCAAAGTACTTTAGAAGAGGTATGAATAACTTGGAAGCAGTTTAGATACCAGAGACATCACTTATTACAATGATTTTTTCTCCCCCCCAGAACAGTGATGTCAACAGTGGGCTGATTCAAATGATCGTATCTCAGCTAAATAAGCACTGGTATGAATGTGCCTAATGAGGGGCATGTTGCCCCTTTGCTCCTCCTTTTGTGGTGCAAGTAAACAAACCAGGATTTTTTTCATTAACCATAGTTTCCCATTTCGTTGGAACCAGCTTTGGAACCAGCCAGGATATTAAGCTATGGTTTGAAGTTGACTTAATATTCTGGTTTGTTTGGAAACCATTAACCATAGTTTCCTGGTTTGGGCAAATGGGACACTATAGTTAACGGCAGGCTTCTAGGCTTGTTTGTTTGCATGCTCACACCAAAAGAAGAACAAGAGGCTTTGTGTGCAGCCAAAAGGCTCATTCCTATCTCAGCATATTAAGCCAAGATATGATCATCCAAACACAGCCATCTGTTGACATAGGTTAGTTGCCAACGAAAATTTGGCTTCAGGAGCGTAGTCAGTAGCATACTACAAAAATGTTGGTCTCATCCTATGCTCGGCTGTATCTCATCGTTTTGCCCTGGCGTTATGATCTAGGCCCACTCTGCTTTGGAGGAAGAGTAGCTGCAGCAGCACTATTGCAATAATGCTGTGAAGAAGCCCTAGCAGAAGGTACTTACATGATTTGGGAAACTCATGGGAAGAAGTGGAGGCAGGGCTGGGAAAGGACTTTGTAGAGAACTGTCAATTGCTGCCCCGAAAAACCACATGCCCAGCACTCTTTTGTGTGTGCGCATGTTCCCCACTCCAGAAAAGAGAATTTGTTTCTGTTATCTTTTCTGTCTGCAAGGTTTAATTGTGATGCACTATGTCTATTACTTACATTTGGCTGTAAATGCAGGGTGTGTGATCAAATTGCAAGCCTAGAGGTGCCAGAAGGCAGAACACCTCAGGCAAAAGGTTTTTATCACCCAAAAGGTTTTATTATATTTTTACTACCATGGGGACACCTGTTGCGTTTTCTCCTCCAAGGCATGAAAATGTCTTCAGCCTTCTGTACTGTAGTGTATAAATGACAAGAGCCCTTCATTTTTGCTACTTTTTGTAATCAGCAACACAGTCCACTTTGAAAATCATAGGACATCTCTTGTGGACAGAATGGAGAATCTAAGTAATCACCCATCCTAAGACCTAGATTTTTAAGTCTAACGTGCTATTTAGTTCTACTCAAGCTTTTGTTCTCAGGGTTAAATAATCAAGCTACAGGGGAAAGATATTATGAGTATGTGAACCCTGCCCTGCAACCTGACATTAAAGTAAAGGACCCCTGGATGGTTAAGTCCAGTCAAAGATGACTGTGGGGTGCAGTGCTCATCTCGCTTTTCAGGTCGAGGGAGCCGGCGTTTGTCCACAGACAGCTTTCCAGGTTGTGTGGCCAGCATGACTAAACCGCTTCTGGCACAACGGAACACTGTGATGGAAGCCAGAGAGCATGGAAACGCCGTTTGCCTTCCTGTTGCAGTGGTACCTATTTATCTACTTGCACTGGTATGATTTCAAACTTCTAGGTTGGCAGGAGCTGGGACAGAGCAACGAGAGCTAACCCTGTTGCACGGATTTGAACCGCCAACCTTCTGATTGGCAAGCCCAAGAGGCTCAGTGGTTTTGACCACAGCACCACCCGCTTCATCCCCATCATCACTCACTGAAGTTGGGATGACAACTACCTACAGTGAGCAGCTTGCTCTGGTCTTGTAGGTTTCCACCATGGTGCAGATTCCTGATTTCCTAAATCATGTCTGGAACTTACACAGGGAGAGCAAGCTTCCCTCTGCAGTCACACTCCATCTCATAGAAGGCAACAGAGATAGTGACAGGGGGCAAAGCTAGTAACCCCCACTCTTACCCTCCCTCCCTTAATCCCGGGAGGACTGTGTTGCACATTATAAGAAGCAGCAAAAATGGTGTGTGGGTGTGTGCATGCTGAAGTTTCAACTTTTTGCCTCTTATTGTAATGGGTAAAGCACCTCTGTCTCCTACACAGTTTTATTCCATTAGGATATTTTAAAAATACTAATGAAATCACAGTTGAGTGGCTTTTCCACCAGATTAGACTTGGTGCTTTTTATGTCTGACACAGCTTCTCTCTGATTGCAACAGCATCAATTACTCTAAGTAGAATATCATACTCCTTAGCACTATATACTGCTGGTCTTAATGTTATTATCATTACTATTTTGCATTGATGTCCATGCGAAATGTCTACCAACATTGCCATCCTATTTACTTTGAAATATATCCTGTCAATTTCAGCTGAACTTCCTCTATTTCAGTTGAGGCAGCAATCCTATACTCACTCACTTGGGGGGTAAGCCCCATTGGAATAGACATGTATAGGTTTGCACTGCAAGGCTGTAATCCTAAATATACTTTCCATGGAACAAGCCCCTTCATACAAAGTGAGACTTATTTCCAAGTGATGTACAGGACTGCACTTTTTATATTCTATTATGTGATGCAATACATAACGGTGCTTTTGTTGTTGTTGTTACAGTACTTTAAAAAAAGGAGTACACCCAGTGCTTTTGTCAGGGGGTACTCAATGGTACACAGTACGGCACCTCTTTTGTTGTTGTTAAAAAGTGTGGCACTTGCTTTAACAACTTTATGGTGAGTACCGGCACCTATTTTTCTTTTTTTTAAGCGCTGAATACACCCCCAAAAATCCATCCACTGTATTTGGTAATTTCCCCCCCCCCACACACACACTTCTGAAGAAAAGTACAGAATGTACTGGAAACCCAGCCAGATGGGCAGGGTATAAATAATAAAATTATTATTGTTGTTGTTATTATTATTATTACTATTACTATTACCATTACTATTATTATTATTTAGAAGTTTAGTTTAGAATATAAAAAACCCAAATCAGACTGGAGATCATCAGGAGCTGCTTTTACAAGTTAAGCTAATCTATGACGACTTCATAATCAGATACTGTAGATACGGTTTTAATTTTGTTTGGTGCTTAACAACTTCCTATGCTTGTTCAAAATCTTCTAAGTTTTTTTTTTTAAGGTTTACTCTGGCTTTTACAAGATGTATGGCTGGGAGAAAAAACAGATATGAAACAGTTTTTTCAGGAAAAGGTTTAACATGATAGGTATAAGGCATATTTTTAAAACCCATTAAGTGAACATTGCCCTGTGTCTGGTGTTTCTTTTTCTTTTTCCACAGCTCCTGTTCACTAACATTTGAAGCAATGCTCTCCCCCAATTCCCAAAATATATTTCTTTTTCTTGCGGCAGCTTTCCTTCTGGCAACTTTCAACAGTGACAGAAGTAATGGAATTTCTACATGAAAGCTTTAGTGATGTTTTTTTCCATTGTGTGGATAGCTATATGGCACTGGACTTCATGGCATCTGAGTAGAGTCAAGGAGTTTTCTGTGCCCTTTTGGTTCCTGTTTGAGAGCGACAATATTGGTTTTGTCGAGCTTCTTAACTGGTGCATCCTCTAAGTCAGTGGTGGGAAATCTGTGATCTTCCAGTTGCTGCGGGCCCACTCTTCCTCACCAGGCCTCCAGAACTGCTTCTTCTTATGCAGTGTGTGTGTGTGTGTGTCCGTCACAGAGAGGTAGAGGTGGAACAGAGGGTGATGTGACTGCAATACAGTGAGCCTGGGGGGTTGGGGGACCTAGAAGTGAAGCTCAGTAGGAGAAACCCAGGATGGGGGCATCAGCAGGGGGAGGAAACTGAAATGGATGGAACCAAAAATGAACAGAATTATGAAAAGGGGAAAGAATTTTTTTAAATGAAAAGAGAGGGACAGGCCTCCACAAGTGATCAGATCTAACCTGTGCTGATGGAGGGAGCCAAAACAGAGATGGAGTGAAGTGTGTGTGTGTGTTGTGCAGTTCTGCAATGCTGCGCACTCTGCCAATGTTTAGCTCTGATCCTCTCCACCACTAGCATACAGTCCCTGGCAGATTATTCTGGAGGGAATGGGACCCTTAGCAAAAGAAAGTTTTCCCTGCCCTTGCTCTAAGCCTTCCACGACACCAGGGACATTCACAGCCCAGTCCTCTGCTCCACCGTGCAGTGACAGCAGCACGTGAAGTGACATAATGGTTCCAGCACTTACACAAGGAGACAATGCCTTCCCTTGTTGCGTTTCTGGGATGTGACAGTAACAAGCATGCAGTTTTTTATATCCCGGTTTTGTGTGTGATACAGCCAAGGTTTCGTTTGTAGGAAGAAATTTAAAGTGGAATAAGAGAGGTTAAGGAAGGGATGTGAAAGCATACAAAGAGGGTAAGCACATGAAGCTGTCTTACACAGGCAGACCACTAGTTCATCAGCCTTCCCCAATCTAATGCATTCCAGAGCTTCTGGTCTACAACTCACATCAGGCCAGCCAATGTGGCTAGCAGTCAGGGATTATGGGAACTGTACTCCAAAATATTTAGAGGGCCCCATGTTGGAGAAGTCTAGTTGATTCCAAAGGTCTATGAGTTTTTAAAGTCTGATTACAAACCAGAAGCCATATATATATATGACTTTGAGGTCAAGCATTATGACTGTGGTGAAAGATGTCAAGCATATTACACTGATTATTGAACACACCAAATATTTAGATAGTAAACTGAAAGGGCTTAGACATTTATTGCAATATCATGAAGAAATATTGGAATGTTCTAGGCACTTACATGAAGACTAAGTGTTCTTCTTAGGAGCCTTTTATGGATACAGCCAAGCAGAAATTGTTAATGTCACAATTGCCCTCTTGTCTAAGTGGATATAAAATGCTTTAGTACACAAAAGGCACATGGGCTGCATGACTAGAGGCTTTGGTGATGCTCCTAAGGTAGTATAAAGACTCTTTTTAGGTGCAAGCCAGCATGTTTTAATTGTTCCAGCAGTCAACTGGTATGCATGTAGGCTAAGAAAATAAACATATTAGAAAACAGGATTTCAAGCTGTTAATTCAATTCATTCTTCATGTTGGGGATTAGCAAATGCCACCATTCAAAAGGCCACAGAAGTACTCCTGTTTGTACAACATCAATATAAAAATGTACTCGCAGTTCATATTTGTATTCCAGAAATAGGAGGCTGGGGTATTAGAAATGCCAAACTTGCCTAACATTAAAAAGTCATTTGAACTATTATGGTTCAAGTCCCTGAATTTGTGACAGCAACTAAGTCACACCACATTGGATTAGGCTTTTCCCATCATGCCTTTCTATCTGCATGTAAACACAGGATTGTAAAAACTGAGAAGTCTGCACTTCTTAGTGAAAAGGCGGAAAGGTATAGATTTAATAGTTGTATGAGCAACTGACCCAGATTTCTTCAAGTAAAATAATAATAATAATAATTTCAGTATGAATTAGCATAATTACAAAAGGAGGTGTGGAATGAAAGCATTGCATCCATAGCAAACACAAAGGCATTTATCACAAACCATACTTCTGGTGATTTAACCCTCTTGAATATTTCGCTTATTGCTTGAGACAAGGCACTTTAGAAAGAGACCGTTCTCTCAGCTGTGCAAACAGTTACTGACTATTTAATCCCCTAGAGCTGGGCAGAAAGTCAACTATGCCATTGTGTTGAACAAAAGAGAAGTAATGTAAATCCAACCCCCCTATCAGAAGGCTTCAATACCCAAACGTTTTGCCTAGCCCTTGAAGAAACATGACATCAGATTCTATTACCTTGATATGACTTTTAAGTCTTGATCAATCTCTTGGAACTTCAACCAATATTCATCTGCCAGTTTGTGAAATTCTGTCAACACTGAAGCCTTCAAATCAGGATATGGGCATTCCAAGGCCAATAACTGTGGTGGAATCTCGCAAAAAAGTGCAGGCCTCTCTCCTGAAGAACATGCCAGTACCTACAATAAAAATCAGAAGTTGTTAACCAGTAAATTCAGTAGAGTTCTTGTTCATGCAATTAAATTCAAACAAATGAACGTCTTCATATTCTTACTTCATTGGTGCACTCTTCAAGCTCTCGTTCCAAAGCTTCTTTCTCCAGGTTAAGTTTTTCCAAAACTACTTTCTGTTGTTCCTTCACAAATGCAACCTGATTTTGTGAAATATTGTGATAGAAAAGCATCACTGCGGCTGGCATTTCTCACTACTTCATACATTGCATTTTTATTCTCCCGCCAACCCACTTCAGTAAGCTTCTCCCCACCAGCTTTATCCTCACTGTGAGGATCTGCCTCACTCGCAATGCAGATCAGGCTGTGTGTGACTGGCCCAAGGTCAACCACTGAGCTTTCTGGCAGCGTGGGGATCTGAAGCTGGCCCTCCCAAGGCCCTAGGCCAACATTCTAGCCACCATCCAGACTGGCTCTCCCCAATGGCATAATTCTGTTTAACAGGTTCTGCATTCCTATCTGCAGAACAAGAAAATATGGGTATAGGTGACTGACACAAGCAAACCAACCAACCTGTTCCAACACTGCATCTGGGTTAAACTGATATTCTGGGCATTGGTAGTTGGCCTGCCATTCCAATAGGCGGTACCTCAAATCTTCCCTAAGCTGCCAGATAGGTTGCACTGTGTTTGCTTGGAATGTTTCCAGTTCCTTTGATAACTGATACTCTACAATAAATTAAATACAAATTAGGAATGTTGCTTGGGTTTAAGAAAAGACAATTAATTATTAGTGTGCCTTTTCCAGCAAATTAATTCTCTTAATTAAACAACAACAACAGGCTTGTCAAAGAATAAAACAGAGTGAGAACAGTATTCCTGCCTATCCATCTCCTTTTGGTAATCCTGAGGATGGCCATTGGAGAAGGACTCCATTACTCAAGGCTTGTCCAAGTCTCTGTTTGCCACACTGCTTTTCCCCAGGAAAACCCATGGTTGACTGATGAATTGAACCAAATGACAATTGGGTTTTTCGCGGATCACTGTTTGTTCTGCTTCAGCAGAAAAGAGAGTGTTTTCTAGGGGCATGCTGTGGGGCAAACACAAAACCACTCGGACCCGTGCTTTCTAGGCATGGGATAAGTAGAAGGGTGGACAAGCCCTTAGTTCATTCTTTGGAGCTGTTCCAAAGACTTGCTTATGGGACCTGAACCAATGGCTTCAAGTTACAAGAAAGGAGATTCTGACTAAACATCAGGAAGATCTTTCTGACAGTAAGAGCTGTTTGACGGTGGAACAGATTCCCTTGGAAAGTGGTGGACACTCCATCACTGGAGATTTTTAAGCAGAGATTGGATGGCCACCTGTCATGGATGCTTTAGTGAGATTTCTGGATTGTAGGAGGTTGGACTAGCGAATCCTCAGGATCCCTTCCAACTCTACAATTCTATGAGAAACAGCACTAGATTTCCCTTTTCACCCTCTCAACTCCACAGTTATGAGAAACCCAGCCAGATGAGCGGGGTATAAATAATAATAATAATAATAATAATAATAATAATAATAATAATAATAATAATTGAAAGACACCTCATCACAGCCAGGGTTTGTTTTCTTCTGTCCAAGCAAAAGCACCCAGGATGACAAACTGAATGGGTTTGGAGGTGACAAAACCTTCCATCTCATAATATTAAGTTACATTATTCATGTGCAATTTTACTTTGAATCCATCAGCATATAAATATTTATAAAGACCTAGTTTAATCAAGAAAGAATATGAGAAAGTACTTACTGAAGCCCCACAAGTCCAAAAGCCATTCACTTCCTTCATCAAAGAAGTTTTGTAGTTCAGATTCTAGTTTTTTCCTAAAATGAAGAATTTTGGTTCAGACATACTCATTTCTTTCATATCCACAGACCAAACAGAAGAAAAAAAGCCAAGGCTAGTCATTCACTTAAATGCAACTTCATTTCATAGATCCATGGAATACTGTATGTCTTTCTTAACATCCTTTTCTTGCGGCAACAAAGTGAACTGAAATCTTCACCAATGGATTCCCAGGAACTAGAATAGTATTTCTCAAGTGAAACAGTTCACTTAGTCCACCTAAAATGTTTTCAGTATTTCCAGTGCCAATACCACTTTTTGTACACTGTATCCACCCACAAAGTTCTCTTTCTCCCTTATTCTTCGAATTGCTTTGGGGTGGGGGCTGATTTATATCTAGGCTTTATGCCTTGGCCTGACTGCCCATAATGATTATGCTTCTTCTGTATTCACTCCCCATTTTGCTATGCCTTTCCTACACCAGAATCCTGGTACAAAATGCAACAAACCCATATTTGACTCAATCTGGTCCCCTATTGCCAGGTGCACATCTATATTCCATCCTAGTATATCACTCCTAACTTCTCACATCTAGTATCTTCACTTGTCCTGTTTCAACTACCCAGCATCAACCTCCTGGCTGAAATTGAAGAACATTACCACCTTCTCTGCATCCTCTAACACCTCCTTTCTTGCCTTGGTACTGCATCAGGCCATCCACAGATTCAATCTAGGTTGTGAAAAGCCTTGTCTGTGCTCGAGTTCCCGTACATGACTTCTCAAAAGATGTGTAAGAGCAGTTATAGGGCTGAAATGTCAAGGATCCTCTCTCTTTCCTGAACAATATGTTTCGGGAGGAATACAATCTTCTGGCTTATGATCACTTTCTAGGCTTTTCTGTTCCCCTTCCCACCATGGAAGCCATCATAAATCAGTTTTGTTCTCTAGAAGTCTCTTCAGGTGGGAAATCTTTCTATAGCCTACTACTATGAACTGCAAGAAGTCTCATTTCCTAGTTCTCAGAATTACCTCGGCCAGCCCAATCTGCTGCTGCAATTACCAGCACCAACCTGTGCTCAAGTCCATTCTCATATACTGGTGAACCTGTCCTTCAAAAGCATAACCTGCTACCCAGGTCCCTCCTTCTCCAAAAGTCATTTCCACTCTTCCGGCTCCTCACAACATCACAGGAACATCCCTGTGGTTGCAGCATTCTATTGCTCTCAAGTGTGGTAGACTATTTGCTACAGCAGCCATCCTGTCTCCATACCCCAGTAAGTACAGTGGTACCTCGGGTTAAGTACTTAATTAGTTCTGGAGGTCCGTTCTTAACCTGAAACTGTTCTTAACCTGAGGTACCACTTTAGCTAATGGGGCCTCCCGGTGCCGCTGCGCCACCGCTGCACGATTTCTGTTCTCATCCTGAAGCAAAGTTCTTAACCTGAGGTACTATTTCTGGGTCAGTGGAGTCTGTAACCTGAAGCGTATGTAACCTGAAGCATATGTAACCCGAGGTACCACTGTAGTGTCAATCCATTCACTGTCCAGAAGTGGTATGCAAATCAGATCTTCCATCTCCCCTCCCCGACTAATTCTGACATGACACAGATATTTCCATTTGGTATGTTTTCAGAAGGCTAAAATTCACCAACCATTATACGCTCAATTATCTTTTAACAGATATCTGTTAAGCTATGCCTGCTGCACCTAAGCCTTGTACTATCAATTTCTGAATTGCTTGATCAAACTTTCCCACTTCTTACCAGCTTCTATGCAGTCTTTTGTGCTCTGACCACCACACTTGATTATGCCGCTTCTGCAGCATTTGTTCTTTGTTGATTTTTGAAGCGTGTTCAGTCTTTTTAATCTAGGTAGAAGATTTTTTTTAAAAAAAGTAAGTATAATAAATTTATAATTTTATATAAATATAAGATGAGTTCTGCGGGCCTCTAAAATTGTTTCTTCAAAGACAAGGCTCTGGTTGCTCCTGTAGGTCAATGGCTCATGAATAATCAGAACCACAGTTAAATTAAAAGGAAATTTGTTCTAGAAACAAAGGCCATTTATACACTGCCCCAATCTACCTCATGCTGTACCAGCTGCTGCTCTCAGCTTTGCACATCCAGCCACCAGCTGCCATTCAAGCATAACACAAAACTCGCAAATGTCAGTAATCTAGTCCACTATTTATGTGTAGAAACCAAGAAAGTAAAAATAAGTTACCTGTTCACTCACAACCAATTTATGTCTATTTCAAAGAAAGCCAAATATTATTTTTAATGTGCCTATAAATATACCAACATGGTATATGTCTTCCAACCAAACACTTAGAACAGTGTAACAAAACAAAACCCAGCTATATAAAGCAAGTAACCAATAACTAAGCGGTCGTGGGTTATACCAGCCTTCTCCAACCTTGCGCATTCCAAAGGTTTTGGACTACATCTCCCATCATCCCTGACGATTGGTCGTGATGCCTGGGGCTGATGGGAGTTTTAAGGCCAACATCATCTTTGGGCACCAGGTTGAGGAAAGCTGGCTTAAATATTTCCAGCTTTTCTTTTGACTCAAATCAAAACTATAAATTGGGATCCCATCTATAAACTTTGACATTTACTGCATGGTAATGGTGTATGTGTGATTCTGCTGTTTAAACCAAAGCCACTGCTTATAATTATTATTATTTAGTTATCTATTATTTTCCTCTCTTCCTTGGAAATTTATTTCATGATATTTTATTTTTAAATCAATTAATTACAGTTATATCCCACCTTTCCTCCAAGAAGCTTAAGATGGTACACATGCTTCTCCCTCTCTTAAAGATAGTTCTGGTCCAAGATCACCCAGCAGGCTTCAGGGCTGAGTATTGATTTGAACCCTGGTCTCAAAGGTCCTAGTTCAGCACACTAACCACTGTACCACACTCTGCAGAAACAGGACTTATCTTTCCTCCCCTGCATGCCTCCAAAATCCGAAGGGTTGGGGTGCCCTCTGGAATGAATTCGGATGGAGGGGCAAGAGGAAGAATGGGAATTCTGTCACATCCAGTGGTGCGATATTGGATCTTACCATGGTATTTCATTGTTCAAAGTTTTGTCGAGTGCCCAGAGAACAGTGATATTGAGTGGAATTTATAAAGTTAATAATAAAATATATGAAACCTTTACAGCAATATGTAAAGGTAAAGGTACCCCTGACCATTAGGTCCAGTCGCGGACGACTCTGGGGCTGTGGCGCTCATCTCGCTTTATTGGTCAAGGGAGCTGGCGTACATGTGGCCAGCATGACTAAGCCGCTTCTGGCTAACCAGAGCAGCGCACAGAAATGCTGTTTACCTTCCCGCCGGAGCGGTACCTATTTATCTACTTGCACTTTGACGTGCTTTTGAACTGCTAGGTTGGCAGGAGCAGGGACTGAGCAACGGGAGCTCACACCTTCATGGGGATTCAAACCACCAACCTGCAGGATCTGGAATGATAGGCAAAGCCAAGTCTATAGGTTTTTTGCACTCCTTTTATCGCATACTGATGTAATTACTATCATTACCACATCCATTCCAGAAGAAGCTGACGGTAAAAAGTAACCTTAGTGACACCAGCTCTTTGGAATGGGAGAAAGCAAAACATTATCCAAAACATTAAGTGCACACACACTTGAACATATTATGACAGCAGCTTTCCACTTGGAAACATCATGTGGAAGTGTGTTACTCGGGAAAGATGTGGTAATGCATTTGGAATTCAGACCTGTCTAAGGGGTGGGAAGCACCATGTAGAGATTGTGCAAAGCTCCCCAAACCATTGCCTTCTACCCAGGAACTTCCTGCAGTGCTGATTTGGCAATTCAGCTATAAAGCAGAAACACAACTCCTCTGCTGGGATCTTTGTGTCCATGCTTAAAAGTACGTTCTGCTTTGGCACAAGGATTCTCAGTGTGCTGACGCTGCTGATCTTTCATGCAGACTTTAATGTCTCTGTCTGTAAAGCCGGCAGGGAGGGGATCAGTGACAACTTGCAAGGGAAACAGCGTGAACTGGCATGAGTACTAGAGCTAATTGCAGCAGCCATTGGGAGATGCTTATGGGGACAGTGAAAACACATCCAATCCTGGCAGGATATATGCACTCTACAGCTTAAGCAATAAACAGAGCATCTGCAGAAATGACACATTCCAGTTCCAACAAAAGTACAGTGTGATGTCATTATTTTCCCCATGGGGGGAAATGCTTAGAGCTCTCCATTATCACTGTGACTTGACTACTGCTCTCTCTCGCTTTTCTATTGCTCTCTCCCTCTTTTCTATACTTCCAGTGTTGCTTTAAAAATGACACACTCCTTAAAAAACAACCAGGCACATTCTTTTTCTACAGCACATGATCCTAGGACTAGCATTCTGTCCTCACGCTGGCTGACTAGATGCCTATGGGAAATTCACAAGCAGGATTTGAGCGCAATAGTTCTCTCCCACTCGTGATTCATGGCAACTTGTACTCAGAGGTAAATAATCTTGGGACACAGTCACATGACTAGCAAATGCCAAGAACTATGAATGGAAACAGGAAAATACTGTCTAATTTGAAGTGTGTCCCTCACCATAGCTCATTCTCTCATCCCCTTGGCTAATGCAGAATAAAAACGGAAAAGCCTAGAAATATGGGGATATTCCTAAAAAGCCTTCCTAAAGAACCATATATCTGGACACAAATGTTGCTTCCAGCTCCTTCTCTTTTCTTGCTTGTATGAATCAAAAATAATATGTACTTTGCCCCTACAAGCACAAAACCAACAGAACCAGCAAATTAAAGTTTCCAGGAATAATGGCTTTAGCACACTTACAAAAAAACGAACAGCACTGATGGGGTCAGCGCCGTGAAGCACGGTTGCCCATGATGTGCCAGAGATGTTTTGGGAGAGACACCATGTGTTTGTTTACTTATTTCAAAAAGCTTTTGATAAAGCCCTTCACCAAAAACTCCAGAGTAAGCTTAGCAGCCATATAATAAGAGGACAGTTACTGATTAAAGAACAGAAAGTGGAGAATGGGAATAAATTGTCAGTTCTCACAATGGAAGGATGGAAAGCCTCTGCTTTTTAACTTGTTCATACATTATCTGGAGTTGGGGCAAGAAGTGAGGTGGCCATGTTTGCTGGTGCTAGGGTAGCAAGAACAAAAAAATTGTGAGGATCTCCAAATGGATCTCTCCATACTGAGTGAATGGGTATTATACTCAATCGAAACAAGTGAAAAGTGATTCAGATTGGGGCAAAAAATCCTAACTTCATATACACACTTCTGTGGTCTAAAGTGGCAGTGACTGACCAGGGAAGAGATTTTGGAATCAAGGCAGATCATCCAATGAAAATGTCAGCCAGTGTGCAGCAGCTGTGAAAATGGCACATTCCATAGTAGGGATCAGTAGGAAAGGGATTGAAAATAAAACTGCCAATAGCATAATACTGTTATACAAACATATTGTGCATTTGGAATACTGTTTACAGATCTGGCTGCCACACTTCAGAAAGGCTTTTGCAGATCTAGAAAAAGTTAAGAAATCAGAATGGTTCTGAGGCAGAAACAAATCAGCAACTGGGGCTTAGTTTACAGAAACAGTCAGCAGGTGTAAAAGATTATGCATCATGTGCAGAAAATGGACAGAGAAAGTTTTTCTCCCTCTCTCATAATATGAGAACCAGGGGACAAGTAATGAAGCTGAATGGTGCGAAATTCAGAACAGGCAAAAGAGTACTTTTTCACAAAGCACATGAAATTTCCCCCCACCAGTTGTAGTGATAACCACCAATTTGATGGCTTAAAAATATGATTAGACAAAGTCACAGAAGAGAATGCTATCCATAGCTACTAGCTATGAACAGTGTTCGAAACTCCCATTGTTCCCTGTTTAGGGAAGCTTTTAATGTTTAATAGACTAGTGTATTTTAATATTTTGTTGGAAGCCGCCCAAAGTGGCTGGGGAAACCCAGCCAGAGGGGCGTGGTATAAATAATAATAATAATAATAATAATAATAATAATAATAATAATAATAATATAGGCGCAGCTTGCGACAATGAATTTCATTAGCGTGAGCAGTTTCTGAGCTCTGTGTGCAATACTGTGCCTAAGATTTCAGATTAAAACTGCAGAGTGGAAGGAAAAGAGGACCTTTTGCTGCCTCCCCACTTCCAGATACTGTTTGAAGACTGGAGAAGAGACCCTCTTAAAAATATTAGTGGGGTGGGCAGGGGAAGGACTAGACCATGTGAAAAATGAACATAATGTTTTAGTTGCAGTTCATTCATTTTCAGCTTTGTATTCTTGTTATTTGAAAATCGCGTCTAGACATTCTGTTGTTGCGCCCATAACCTAGGTTTAAGGTGCAATTTAGCTCCTAGCTTTTATATCTCAGTTACTAACACTGGCTATGAAACCTATGTACTGCCTTCAGTATCAGAGTAAGTTTGACTCTATATCCCGCTTGCTGAGGAACACAAGTGAGGAGAGGGCTGTTGCACTCAGGTCCTGTTTGCAGTCTTCCCATAAGTAGCTGGCTGGCCAGTTTGAGAACAGGATGCTGGACTAGATGGGCCTCTTCTTATGTTCATCTTTCTATCAATTATTTTTACTCTACAACTCCAAAAGTCTTTTTCTGCTCAGCTAACACAGCACCCTCTTAGCAAGCGGGAAGAACCACCTAACTGTAACCCACACGATATTTTAAAAACCACAGGCATACTCTTAAAAAAAAAATAGCCACAATTTTGCTGCAGCATATGAAGTCCCTGGGCCAGCCAAACAGCTCCAGTCTGCAGATTCCCTCTTTCCTAAGCCATTTCCAGTACCTACACAGACGTTTGAATGGTATTCCTATGTCGTATTGGGCCCACCAAAGCTGTTGCTATGATGGGATGATCCTAACATTGGAGGTGTGAGAGTATCTGCTGTGCTTGTAAGACTGTCAGACTTACACTGGCAACCTTGAACCACATTTTTATGAGCCCAGATACCCGAGTACTAGAATTGTGACTCACTATTGGGGTAGGGAATGGAAAAACCTGCGAGGGATGGAGAATGGAGCAGTGTACCCTGCAAAAGTTCATGGCCAGCTGACAGAAATCCTGAACAGAAGCACTGCACACTGCAACAACTGGTTGCAGGTCCCACCTGTATGGAAAATACTACAAAATAAAATCAGCTAACAGAGAAATTCTGTACACGTTGACTCAGAAGCAAGCCATTTTGAGTTCAACAGAGCTTCCTCCCAAGTTAAGTGTATATAAGATTGCCATCTAAATCTAATGTTTGTGTTCGAAGCAGCTCACGAGAACACTGTTCATTTTACCTTCAGCTACATGTTCTATCTATAAAAATGATGAATTTTACAGTTATGCACGCCCTAGCCATTATGTTCTGCTGTTGCTACAGTTTAATACAAAGCAGGAAACATAAGACATAAGGATGGGAATGTATCTGGTCTGTCAAGGCCTTTCCACCTGCCCAAAAACCTTGTGAGCTACCACCACATATTAATCGGTTTTGTAAAAACAGTTGAAAAACAGTTTTGCAATTTGCTACTTCCCTGCTCATCCAGGGAGAGTAGCAACTGTTCCCAGGTGAGCTGCTGGATGACAAAATACCCCTCACGCTATTATAGAGTCCCCATAGCATTGGGCTTAGCAGCTCTTTGCTAGTATTAAAAGACAGAAACCCTTTCATCACAGAAGACAACAATGACTAAATCAGTACTATTGCAGCTTTAGGTTTAGCACTAAGCCAAACCACAAACGCAATGTGTGGCTGCTCAAATCATGCCCACCTCACTCCTGTAAACAAGCCATGAGAAGTAAATTTGGCCCCTTCGCAGTTAGTCATTTAACAGTTAATTCTGTTACCCAATATCTAGCCATCATTACTCACTTTATATATTTTTTCAGTACCTTTACTTATGGACAGCAGAATCTCCTTGTGCGTACATCAACCACCAGCTCCTATGACACTTTCACCCTCAACATCTAAAGTTGCATTCTACATCCATCAGAAATCACAACACTTACCTTTAATAGAATGTTAGCAGATTCCAATTTCTTGGCTTCAGTCATTGCAAGTAGCTGCTCGTAGTCAACAGGTTTATACTTGGAACTCTTAAGGCCATTTTTCATACGAACCACCAAGCTTTCTAGTTGAAGCGTGAAACAATTCAAACATGAATAAAGTCTCCAGCCAGTATGTGTTTTGAAACACAATGAGAACAAAAGAACTTTCTCTTTTAAAAACAAAGTTACTCCACTGCAATTATAACAAAACATGAATAGGAAAGACAACACATGACGCTTTTTGGGTTTTTTCCTGAAAAATACAAATAAGTATTACATGCAAGCCACTGTCTCAGCGACCCAACACTTGAACTGAAGAGCCAGGCCTGTGAAGCTAGAGAAATATCAATAGTCACCTAAGCAATGAACTGTTACATATTATAGTGCCTATCAGTTCAAGCTTGCAGGCTCAGTATGGACCTCTGCTTGCAAGAAGGAAAAATGTAACCGCCATTTGGGTCACTGAGACAGTGGCTTGCACGACACTTAACTATCTGCTAATTAGAATGTAAAGAATATAGGCAGCTACCTTATGCTGAATCAGATCATTGATCCATCTAGCTCACTACTGTCTACACTGACTAGTAGGGACGCGGGTGGCGCTGTATTGTAAACCACTGAGCCTCTTGGGCTTGCCGATTGGAAGGTCGGCAGTTCAAATCCCCGCAACGGAGTGAGCTCCCATTGCTCTGTCCCAGCTCCCGCCAACCTAGCAGTTCGAAAGCAGGCCAGTGATAGTAGATAAATAGGTACTGCTCTAGCAGGAAGGTAAACAGTGTTTCTGTGCGTTCTGGCTTTCGTCATGGTGTTCGGTTGAGCCAGAAGCTGTTTAGTCATGCTGGCCACATGACCCAAAAAAGCTGTCTGTGGACAAACACCGTCTGCCTCAGCCTGAAAGCGAGATGAGCAAAGCACCCCATAGTCACCTTTGCCTGGACTTAACCGTCCAGGGTTCCTTTACCTTTACCATTACACTGACTAGCAATGACTTTTCTAGATTTCAGGTATGGTTCTCTCCCAACCCTACTTGTAGATGCTGGGGATGGAACCTGGGACCTTCTGCATGCAAACTATGGTCCTTCCCCTGCTAAATGTTGCAAGAGCAGGACTCCTGCCAAACCCCATGATGCCTCTGTCCATCACAGAGAGAGGCTGACTGCTGCCACTGTGGGAAGCAAATACCCACCCACAAAAGTAGAAACAACTTTATCAAGCAATGTCAGCTAAGTTTCCTAGAAGCCAGAGCATAGAATTATTGGATAAATCTCATAAACCATGGACTCCACATAAACTCTATGTAATAATCTCTGTGTTACTAATACAGCTGGCTAATACTGAGCAAGGCAAGCTGTAACACAAACAGTGGAAATGGAACATTGATATGGATTTTAAAAGTCTACCTATATCGCTACTCCTGGGAGATGTAGTAAATCCTCGAAGATCCCTTCCACTCATCTTAACACCTGTTGAACAAAAAAGCAAATTATTTATAAGACTGGGACAATATTTTAGAAAAAGAGAGTCACATTCATGTGTTTTTTGTATAGGGGCTTCTTTGTCTAGTGTGTACCCTGTTCATAGAATTTCACATTGCTCATCATATGAAACGGATTCTAAGGACAAGTATTACAGCAGCCATGCATATTTTACTGCGATTTTTTTTTTAAGGATAAAGCTTATAAAAGTGCAATCAAAGGTAATGTTATACTTGCATAATTAAGAACTGTTTGTTTTAAAATGACTTTCAGTTTGATTCTACTAATATTTCCTGGGCCACAACTCCCACTGAATCCAGAAAGCCTTACTCCCAAGTACATGTGCATACATTCACAACCCTAGTAACCATGTGGGAATCAAACACTGTGAAGCACAGTAATTTGCACTGACATTACAATCCAATGCTAAATAAAAGCTATAAAGCTACTTGCACTTGCAAGGAAGCAAGAATGTAAACAAAAGTTTCTCATATCCCATGCTCTTAAGGTTATACCACCAACCAGAGACTACTTTCTGTTTGTGGATTTATGAATCTGGGTTTTCTTCAGCTGGATGTGCAGGTGAAACAATGGGTGAAATAATGGTCTGGATGTGGGCTACTAAACTGATCCTTAATCCAGACCAGACAGATACACACCTGGTCAGGAGAGATATTGATTTAACTGAGATTCAGCTGGTTTTGGATGAGGGAGCACTCCTCTTGAAAATCAGTTTGGGAGTGCTCCTGAATCTGGCTTTGCCTCTGGATGTCCAGAGAGTAGCTGTGGCCAAGGGGGTCTATGCAGCTTAGGCTGGTCGTGTACCAGCTATTCCCATTCCTGAGAAGATAGATCTAGACAGAGTAACACATGCATTCACTACGTCTAGATTGCATTACTACACCCTGCCTTTGAAGAGTCTTCAGAACCTTCAGTTTGTACAAAATGCAGCAGCAATGATGCTAGTAGGCATTTGACCATGGGAACATATTGGTCCTCTTCTGTAACAATTTGTTTGCGGATACAATTCTAAGTACTGAAGATTAACCTGTGGAGCCCTATAGGAATTGCATCAGGGCTACCTGGAGACAGTCTTCCTGTCTACCAGCCTATTCACTCCCTGAGTTCTACCAGAGAACCCCATCACTAAGTCCTGCCCAGGGCTTAGGCACAATTGGCTGGAAGAAGAGAGAGGGCATCCTCAGATTGTAGAATACCTTATCCCTTGGGCCCCCTTTCTTACTCCCTCTCAACCTATTACGGTAGTTTAAAATTCCAGGATATGACAAGCATGTAGAAGAGTCAGGCAGACCTTTGTTTTACGTGCCAAGTCCATTTCCATTTTTAAGATCTTTTGTTTTTAATTGTTGTAGCTACGCAAACATAATGGAATGGTGGGGTGTATATTTCCTAAAATAAACCATGCATTCACTTGTCTATGATAAACTGAAATCAGTGGGGCTTACTGCACTATAGGACTGTACTATAAATGCCATACGTTTTGGAATTGAAACTTGAATCAATGCATTTAAAGAGTATGGTCACAATAAACCCCAAACATGTTTTATTTAAATTGCTGGCTTTTGTACATAATATTCTCTAATAACTACCTCTGACCACACCTACCTTAAAAAAAAAAACAATCTCAAGCAGATAGTGCCAATGTAAAACAAAGAGAAAGTGACAACTCTCCCACTTGCTACAAGTAAAACCCTTATTTGCTAACAGCAAGCCTGCCAACTCTCCTAAAAGGAACAAGATCATATCTCATCTGCATTTGCTAATATATTTAAATAAGCTTTATAGCAAATTCCTCATTGCCAAGGATAGAGACCGAACTAAAATTAATTAGCTGGATTTAGAAAAAAAATCTTTGGTTAGGCTGGTTTAAAGCTGTCCAGATGGCAAACGGGAGCCATTATAATTCTGCAAGTTTAAAGGTTGAGCCAATGAAACAGATGTTCTGTGCTGCTCTATAGTAGGTCATCCTTTATATGCTAATAAGAATATTCAAATATAAAATCTGTGCAATAATTAAATCTCAACTCTACTCAAAACCAACTTTAAATCCCATTTGGATGGGAAAGAGCACAAAGCGACCTCAGAATTCCTTAGAAAGATTAGATGTGAAACGTGTCACACACTCGTGTCTTTCTGCTGCTTTGCTAGTTGGCAAGCTCCTCACCCACAATGTAACAATGGATGGCTAGCTGTTGACTTGGGTAGATACATTATCCAGTCCTTAGTTGGCGGCAGAAAGAGGAAATTCCAACAGGAAACCTTAAAGGAGTGCTCCCTCACAGGAGTGTTGACCATATTCAGAGTAATTTAAAAAATACCTTGATTCTCACTAAGCATTGCACAAGTATTTTGTATAAAGAATGTGGGTTTTGCTTTCACAGAGAGCTGTGTCAGAGTAACCTCTATGTTTACAGCAGCATGGGTAGCTGAGTGACAGGCCTGTGATTCAACAATTCAGACAGCAAGAAAAGCGGTTCACATTCTTATTAAGTCATGTGACAAAACCAATGGACAGTATGTAATGAAGTTGTTCCGTTTGCAAAAGGACTTCTGGCTGGTGGCTGCGCAACAGAACTTTCCCTCCCTTGCCTCTCCCAGCACACTCCCTGAAGGTGTCCTAGGGATTTTGCCATGTCTCCAGAGCAGATTTGGGGATGGCATGGGGAAGCGCAGGAAGAGGGAAAGTAGGGGGAAGGTCTATGAGCACAAGGACTTCTGTTTGTGCAATGGAACTACTCTGACGAACAATTTCAATGGTTTTTAAAATTAGAGTCCCTATCAGCAGGGCTTTTTTTCAGCCAGAACTCACCAGAACTCAGTTCTGGCACCTCTCAGAGTGGCACCATTACCATAAGTGAACAAGGGAGGTGTTCATGGTGAGCGCCTCTTTTTCTAGATAAATAGCACTGCCTATTAGGAACAAGTTATCATTATATCAGAGCATCAAGCCAGAACTACATGATATGGTGGATTCATGGATTCTACTAGAAACATTAGCCCCTGTCTACTTCTCTTCCCTTGTAACATCTAATACTGCATAACACATGACATGACAGCACCACTGAGAGTTCACCCACGAAAACCTGCAACCACTGAGAAAGTTGAAAGAGAAACAAGCAGCGTAATGTAACCACGTCGTGCATTTCGGACAGGACAGAGGAAGTAGTACTACAGGGTGTTGTTTCTGGCAGAAGCCAACATAAAAGGAAAATATTGTATGACTAAAACATGGTCTCTCACTGTGAGCTGCAATCATGACACGGTGCTGTAAGATAAATAAAGCTGTTTAAGAGGACCATCACTGAAATGCAGCTGGCCAATTTAATCTGGAATTTTGTAAACATGCGCTTGTGATTCTCTCTGTAGTATATGTCTGTATAATTCTGGCTGGATTAAAGAATAAATATGCAATACAGTGAAACCTCGGTTTTCGAACATAATCTGTTCTGGAAGACGATTTGACTTCCGCAACGTTCGAAAACCGAGGTGCAACGGGCGGTCTGCAAATTTACAGAGAAAATTGAGAAAAATACGGTGGTACCACAGCAGAAGCCATTTGACTTCCGAGGTGCATTCTAAAATGGAAGCATTTACTTCTGGGTTTTTGGCGTTTGAGTTCCGAAACGTTCATCAACGGAGACATTCAAAAACCGAGGTACCACTGTACAGTGGTACCTCAGGTTACATACACTTCAGGTTACATATGCTTCAGGTTACAGACTCCACTAACCCAGAAATAGTGCTTCAGGTTAAGAACTTTTTTTTTTTATAATATTTTTATTTTTTTCCAAATAGACATAACATACATAAACATACAAAGACAAAAACAAAACCAAAAAAAAAAAACCATGTACCATTTCATATCCTAATTTCTTATACCTTTCTTCCCCGACTTCCTCATGCCTCCCATTTCTGTATTCCGATTTCTTATCAATTACTCAGCAAATCTTCCCTTATTTTAATTTAAATTTAAACTAATCTTCCTTATTCTCCTTGTCTTAACCATTGCTAATAGTAACCATTTGCTTTCCAGTCCAACATCATTCTAACTTTCATTAATTTTGTAATATTTCTTTAAATAGTCCTTGAATTTTTTCCATTCTTCTTGCACTGCTTCTCTTCCCTGGTTTCGGATTCTGCTCGTCATTTCTGCCAAGCCCATGTAGTCTATCACCTTCATCTGCCATTCTTCCAGTGTGGGTAGCTCTTGCGTCTTCCAGTACTTCGCGATGAGTATTCTAGCTGCTGTTGTAGCATACATAAAAAAAGTTATATCCGTCTTTAACACCCCTTGGCCGACAATACCCAAGAGAAAGGCCTCTGGTTTCTTGGGGAAAGTATATTTAAATACCTTTTTAAGTTCATTATAGATCATTTCCCAGAATGCCTTAATCTTCGGGCAAGTCCACCAGAGATGAAAAAATGTACCTTCAGTTTCTTTACATTTCCAACTCTGGTTTCTCTTCAGAGCGTATAAATCTTTCGCCTTTTACAGGTTAAGAACTTTGCTTCAGGATGAGAACAGAAATCGTGCTCTGCCGGCGTGGCGGCAGCAGGAGGCCCCATTAGCTAAAGTGGTGCTTCAGGTTAAGAACAGTTTCAGGTTAAGTACGGACCTCCGGAACGAATTAAGTACTTAACCTGAGGTACCACTGTATAGGAAATAGAATACTACAAGTGGGACTTGTAACATAAAGGGACAGTGTGGTGTGGTCCTGCTTATGATTCCAACTGCCAAGCCATGCCCTCTATCAGGATATTTCCTTTTAGTTTCTTCAACCCATTTTTGCCATTTATTTCCCTGTTCCTTCTATAAGAGACACTCAACATTCTGGGGCATACTTAGTTTGCATACTTAGTTTGCACTTATCTATTTTTAGATTTTTGCCCTCATAGAACTCTTCGATTATATCTACTTCTGAAAACCCTGGGTTTCCCCCAGGCATGCTGACACCTCCCTTTTGCTTCTCATTGGTCCCATTTTGGTTACATAGCCATCAAAACTCAGCATCTCTGTTTCCACTTACTGCACAAGGGCTGTCAACTTAGCGCCCACTTCATATGTACACCTAGTGGCCCCAGACTCTGAGCTTTACTTAAAAAAAAAAAGTCTCTAACTCTTTAAAGGTAAAAAAGGTAAAGGACCCCTGGATGGTTAAGTCTAGTCAAAGGTGACTATGGGGTGCGGTGTTGATCTCGCTTTCAGGCCAAGGGAGCCAGTGTTTGTCAACAAACAGCTTTCTGGGTCATGTGGCCAGCATGACTAAAACGCTTTGGGTGCAACACAAAGCCAAAGCGCATGGAAACACCATTTACCTTCCCGCCGCAGCGGTACCCATTTATCTACTTGAACTGGCGTGCTTTCAAACTGTGAGGCTGGCAGGAGCAGGGACCGAGCAACGGGAGCTCACCCCGTTGCAGGGATTCGAACCACTGACCTTCTGATTGGCAAGCCCAAGAGGCTCAGTGGTTTAGACCACGCCGCAACCCGTGTCCCGCATTACTCTATAAAGTTATTCTATGATTCTATGAAGAAAAAGTGCAGATATTCTTCTAAGTAATTTATGTGAAATAAGCCAGTATGGTTGCTCCTTCCTGTCTGTGTTTTTAGCCAAAATCTTAAGTGAGAGCTATGACTGATGAGAGAGTTGTTTGGACATGAGGCAATGGGTCTCCCTCCCCTTTAATGCATTTTTCCTGCTTCTGTCTTATTTTCTAGACAAAAATTAAACAGGTTAAGGCTTTTC
The DNA here is from genome assembly GCF_964270895.1 of Podarcis filfolensis. Classification (NCBI taxonomy): domain Eukaryota; kingdom Metazoa; phylum Chordata; class Lepidosauria; order Squamata; family Lacertidae; genus Podarcis; species Podarcis filfolensis. The sequence goes on along the minus strand of NC_139604.1, from coordinate 31,646,295 downwards.
TCGCATTGTTATGGGGAAAGCTTCACCATGACTGCCCTCTCTCTCATTTTGCTGTATGCCACACTCCCCCAATGGCAGCCATTTTGTGTCATGTCACACTCCCAGCACTCCCTCAACATTCAAAAGGGCCCTCTGGCATATGTGATCTCTAGAGAGAGAAAAGTTTAATTGTTGGATTTTAATTAGTGCTATCATAATACATTTTGTATTTCAATGATCAGAGAAAACAATTTTGTTTGAAACCTTGGCTGCTGACTTTGAATTTAGTTATTTCAACTCATGTGTGTACGTGCAGCTTTAAACACCGTATGCACACATATTGGAACCCAGATTGGAACAGAGTTCCCAGATGTATGTACATCTGGCTATGCCAATCCTCATTTTACTTATTTGCTAGAGGAAACAGCAGAACAGAACTGGAGTGCATGCAGCAGATATGTTTTTCACAATAAATGTGGAACTGAGCAAATACTTTCAGGAATTCACCTAAAACATTTTCCTTCCACAAAACAGTTCTTGGTACTGGCAGTGAATGGGTTTCCCCCATAAACTTGTGACAGTAATAACATCTATATGAATTTTAGTTTTTCCAATTAAGCAACTTTGAGTGGTTGATGGCAAAGCCAACCAAATACAACAATAATTCACACAGTCTCTCAATATATAACATATAAACCCATTTTTAATAATAAGCCTCCTCACCCTCCACTATAACACGTATAATCTTAATTGTAATTACAGTCATATAAGCATGGGATCATGTTTATAAATGACTTCTGTGCTTTGGGAAATGTCACCTTTTATTTTGTAATTTATCTCAAAGCTTGAAGAGACCTTTCCACACATAATGCTTAACTGAGATGTTTAGAACATAAAGAATCTCCCTAATTTCTTATGAAAGAAACAGAGTTGCAGCACGTTTTACTTCTTTAGGTATTTTAAACCCATTGTAAAGAGTTAATTTATACCCAGTTCACCAACAGGACTGAATTCTCTGTTTTAGTCTCAACATGTTTGGTAATAGCTTTAAAGTACCCTTTGGCCCAGCATTAACATACTTTGTTCTTAAACTGTACTTATCTCTCTTCTTTGCAAGATATACTTGAAAGACCATTTTGCTCATAGTCCTAGTAATTTCTCCATTTATGGTACCAAATGTATTTTGCAATTTAATCCTTAAGCAATTCCTCGTAAAGCCCACACTGGCCACAACTTCATTGCAAAGAGTACTTCAGAGGAATTAACTTTTGGTCTGATACCATCTTAAGTAATGATGATTTCATTTAGAATTCACTAGCCTTAGCAAAGAGGCTATAATCATTATCACCAGAGTTCCATCCTACAGAAAACTCAAAACTGAATGAAATTTCATACTTAGCTTCTTTGGTTAGGTTAATCAGTATTAGAATTATTGGCTCTGGTTTTGTATTTTTAATAGACTACTGAAAATCTCAGTGCTATACAAAAATGGTAGAAATAAAGGTCTGATAACAAAAATCTGATCCATTGTTATTATGATATAAATTTGTACACCAAACTTGTTACCAATGCAATGAGAAAGTGCAATATAGTCTCTTCTGAAATGCTAACAAGTTCTTATCTACCAAATGTATTTGTTAGGCTACCTTTACACATGAAATCTATTGGTATATTCTCATATCACTTTAGTTAGGTACCTCATAATACGCTACCCTGTTCATCTGCAATCAAGAGTGGTAAAAAGATGGATTTTCATTGTATGCTTAGCATGATTTAGAGGTGACTGTAGTTCCTGGGAGAAGCTTTCAGATTCAAATCTAGTGCTGAAGGAGTTCTGAGCCAAATCCCTCTGACTCAAACAGTTGTCATAGGGCAAATAGAGGTTAAGTGAGCACTCCTCCGAAGCCAAGTCCCTTCTCCCTTATAGACACTTAATTTTTTTAATTATTATTATTAAAAATGCAGTAAAATGGCTACATTTTACACTAAGTAAAAATGAATGTAACAGTGGAAATAACTTTAAAATGCATTATACTATAGCAGGATAACGTGCTTGCAAAATGTGTTACATCAGTCAAAACTACATACAAAAATGTGTTTATTAGTACAAATTTACCTCAAAATGCATAAGAATTTTCTTGAGAATTTTTTAAAAAGAAAAATCATTTTTGTAGGAATGTGGAATTTAAGACTGGAAAAATGAGATGACAAGAGAACTGAAATCGGCAGATTCTTCCATCCCTAGAGTAGGCTCAGGATGCTGGGTGAAGGTAAAGGGGCCCCTGGTCCAGTAGTGGCCATCTCTGGGGTTGTGGCGCTCATCTCGCTTTATTGGCCGAGGGAGCCGGCATACAGCTTCTGGGTCATGTGGCCATCATGACTAAGCCGCTTCTGGTGAACCAGAGCAGCGCATGGAAACACTGTTTACTTTCCTGCCAGAGCAGTACCTATTTATCTACTTGCACTTTGATGTGCTTTTGAACTGCTAGGTGGGCAGAAGCAGGGGCCGAGCAACGGGAGCTCACCCCGTCGCGGGGATTTGAACTGCCAACCTTCTGATCGGCAAGCCCTAGGCTCTGTGGTTTAACCCACAGCGCCACTGGGAGTACCACACAAATACTTGAACTGCTGGTGCAGTAGCTTATAAGGCATGAACATGGGGTTTAAAAACAAAAAACCCAGTTTTAAAAAGGAACCTGTCCTATGAATAAGGCATCCAGTTCCCTCACATTCTGTCGTCTTAAAAGCAACAGAGTTCATGCAATCCAGTCGGAACTGTGCAATTAAGCACTCGCAGGTCAGAAAAGAAGCTAAATTTAAAAGACACCAACAATCCACATATGCTTATATGTATAATATATGCATAGCGATGGCATTGTTGTAATTATTACTTTTCCCCTCAGAAATGACAGCCATAAAAGAGCAGGGCAGGACACTGTGCTGCACATTGTCACTCTTGCATAAATTACAGCAACCTCATAAGCATGGTGGGATATTAGACTGACATACTGTACTACACATGAGTAACTTCGCATGCGTGACCAAGTCCAATTAGCTAAAAGAAGATCACCTCTGTTGAAAAAGACAAGCTGAGCAGTGAGTGGGCTACTTCATAGCTTTTGTTGCTTTTTTTTCTTTTTTTTGCTGCAGTCTCTAAGCAATAAAACCCAACATTTAAAGAGTAAGTAAGACTCATTCAAAGCTTTCTCCAGCTACATTTAACAGACGAAAAGGAAGCAAGACCACTTATACAGTGCCCTGTATCAGGAATGAAGTAGGCATAAATGTAACACTTCAGTTAGAGCATATGGCCAATGTTGCTATAAAGTTAAAAAGTAGCTGCAGATGTTTGCCTCCCCAAGGATACTCAAAAACAGGCGAGGTAGGTGGAGGGAAGTAAGGGCGGGAAATGTGACTGTAAATGTGTAGAGATCCCATGCACTGCTCTCAGCTGTGTTGTTGTTCTCTTTATGCTTAGAAACAAGAGGTTTCTACCTCATAGGAAAGCTGCAACCTTAATAAGGACCTTGGGAGTGAGTCGCGTCTTTCCATCAGCTGAGTTTGCAGTAATAACAAACGACACAGAATAAGGGATAAAGCCGGTTTTACTTCCCATTCAGAGATTAAACCCTCCCAATAAAAAGACAGGGTTTTACGCAGGTAAAAGGATGGAGGCGAAAATGGAGGATGCAGGGGAAGGATGGGGAGATTCCTATTTATTGTTTTACTGTGGAATCACCATCTCTGCAATAGAAACAGCTGCTGCTTTCCTTTCTAAGGAAAAGTAGCAGTACTTAAAGCATGCTTTTTAAAAAGGGTGCTCAATGCGCTTTTTAGCTTGACCCACAGTAGACTGGCAATTGTGCGAGAAATAATTCTCCCCCTTTGTCTTAATCTGGGGTGCTATCTCAACAAAAGTTTCCGTGCAGGTGTGGTATTTAGGTATTTAGATCCAGTATAAACTGTAATATTGACCTAACCAGAGAAACCCCTGGAAGCTCCAGAGAAAAAGCTGAACTACATAGTCAGCAAAGTGTAGCATGTAGCTCTTACTGAACTATACCACTTAAGATTCACAGCTGAACACTTCACTTCTGTTTTAATATGATGGGTTTCGTTGTTATATGTGGATTGCTCTAGTGCTATCCTAAGACATTCTGAGAACGGAAACACTGAAAAGGTGGGATGCAAATTCATAAATAAAAAGCACAATATTCTGCACATATTGTATGTGGGAGAAGGTTTCAAGCTAGGGAGGGTTTTTTTTTAAAAAAAAGTATATACAGTGGGATCTTGGTTTAAGAACAGCTTAGTTTATGAACAACTTGGATTAAGAATGCTGCGAATCCGGAAGTAGGTGTTTTGGTTTGTGAACTTTGCCTTGGAATAAGAACATGTTTCGCTTCCTGTTGAGTGTGTTCCATTTGTAAATTGAGTTCCCCGCTGCTATGGGAAAGCACACCTTGGTTTAAGAATGCTTTGGTTTAAGAACGGACTTCCAGAACGGATTAAATTCATAAACCAAGGTACCACTGTATACACAACTCTCCCCCTTCACCTGATGTGTGGAGTGTTACAGCCCAGCAAGATTTGTATTATGTGACTCTGCTGGCTGTTTAGTCGTGCTATTTTCTGAATCACGATTTGCTTACAATTTGCCACTATCATACAATTATTGGGGGGGGGGCAGTCCAGCAGTATGATCATAAGCAATTCTCTTAGTGAGTGATGAATAGATCTGCAGATTGCAAATGCATCCCTACTTCAAAATGTCAAAACACTTTTAATATACTTTTATTCACTTAATCCCAGGCTTCCTTTTTACAAGTTCCAGGGAGAATAGACATTTTAGCTCGCTGGAAGAAAGAAAAAAAGTATAAGCATGTCTCATGGCACTTTAAAGGCTAATATAGTGTGCCATCAGCTTTCATGGGTCAGAGCTTATACTACAATATTGACACTCAATTCATATTTCAGGGCAGTGAAAAGTTTCAAGGGGCAGCACTTCCTGGGTGTGTAATATTTTACTTTTTTTAATTTACAAGCAGAGCATAGTAGAAACAAATATATACTCCTACAAGAGATCACATACAGTATTCACTACCTCTCAATCAGAGTGCCAGAAACAGCTCCAATGCTTAACAGTATCCAACCTAGGGTGATTCACATCTCCAGACTCTGTCCCTCAATTTCATTCCCCCTAAAGTCAAACTTGGCTATAAACTGTTTCTCTGTGTCCCCGACCCACAGCTCTGGTGGCCATCACATTCAAAAGGCTAGAAACACAAAAGAAACATTGAGGTTCTTTTGTCAAATCCCTAATCCCCACCAGACAATATTTTAGCAAAACCAAAGTGACAGACTCATTCATCATAATCAGAGATGGGCTGAGCTCAAAACAAGTTATCTGTTAGTCTTTAAAGAGCTGCAAAACACTTAGTTGTTTTTGCTTGTCAGAACAAACCTGAGGTGGAGACAAAATGGTTGTAAATGCAGCTTAGCAAGCCAATTGTCTTTGGCAATTTTGGGATTATTGTTTAAGATTAAGGTATACCTGCACCCCAGCCCTACCAATTCCTTTGCCTACAGCAAAACTGGTGCTTTGTCACATCTTTTAGCTAAATGCAACATTAAAACTTCACTAAAGTATTAAAGCATTATATGATTCTCCAAAGAAGTGTTAACAAATAGTTTGCCCTTGACTAAGCTCCTAGTTAATCTTCAATAATTAGAAAGTGTAACATAACCAATGGTGAACGAAGCAAAATCAATCTGATTTCTATTTTCAGGTTGATACACATCTAAAAAAAGAATACTGTGATGGTGTTCAGAGTCCCAACCTGAAGGTTTTATTTCAAACTCACGGGGTGGAAGCAACTTATAATAAAAATGTCACCCATTTAAGTAACGAGCCTCCCTGTAACCCAGCATAGTGAACTTCTGGTCCAAGGGGCTCAGGCTTTTTAAAAGGCCCACCAGCCCCCAATTTACTAGTGCCAGCAATGATGGTATCAGCACAGAGGAGCAGATCAGAGCATTCAGGAAACAGCAAGAAGCACCCCAAGCTGCTCTGATGTTTCCTCAAGTGCTGGCAAAAGCCAAATACTTAGGAAGCATGACAGCAGACTTGAATGGTCCTTCCTGTTTCCTGACAACGCCCATTTCCTGAGTTGAGAGGTTTAAACTTCTCTCTATCCAGTCCAATGCCATGATGGGAAGGATACCCAGTACCCAACTCCTGCTCTTCTAGTGATCTACACAAATCAGCAAAGAAGTGGGAGGTGCTTCTGTCTGTCATGTGGTGTGGGTGGGTGGGTGCTGAAATGCATCCCTGAAGCATTCGGACCAATGCACACTAGCTGCTCCTGCTGCAACCCAATGCAGAATCTAGAATTTGAATGCAGATCTGAAAAGAGTCCACCTTCCACATTCTGAAAGGTGGAATTCAGGAGGGTGTGTTCTGAAGAACTTGAGAAAGAGAGTAAAAACGTAAAGGGACAGCTAAAATGATTTGGAATTAACTACTCACTTTCCTCTTAACTAGTCACTCTCCTAATAATTATTTATACACCTGACACTGCCTCTTTTATGTCTTTGGAGTATAAGAATTCTTTCTGGGTACTTGAAGCCGAGGGAGAAAAAGAATCTTGGCAATTGATAGCCACCTGGGACGGACAGCTTACAAGTACAAAGGATAAAAATAAAACCAGACACTGAACAGGAGAGGAGAACACAGAAACGTATGTGCTGCCAAATTAACCATATTGATTCTCATTGTGACCATGTTTTTTCTAGGGACAGTAAGAATATTGCTACCTCACAGCTGAATTTATTTAGGGTGTGTTATTATTTTATTTTCATCTATTTAATGTATGTTTATCCTGCCTTTCTACTGTCTGTGTACAATGTGGCTTACAGCAGAGAAATTTTTAAAACAAAACATTAAAATAATTATAGATTTTTTTAAAGCAACAACCACCTTTAAGTAGCCACAGTTATTTAAAAAGTCATGAAACTAGCAGATGGTAATAACATCAGAGGGAAGCTCAGAAAAATAAAATAGTATTTGCCTGGATAAAAAAGTAGGAAGGTCTGTGAGTATTTCTAGGGAAGGCGTTCCAGAAAAAACATGCTATCACAGGAAAGGCTCTGTCCCACCCAGACTGTTGCCAGCCTAGCTCTGCATGTGGAGGCAGGTGAAAAAACTTCCGAAGAACACATAAGTGACCAGCCAGGTTCGCCTGGAAGAAGATATCCTGGTCCCAGGCCATTTAGAACTTTATAGGGGAAGAAACTCCAACACTTGGAAGCAAATTGGAAGCCAATGCAAATCCTTAAGTGTGCATTGCAGTGCCTCCCTGCTTATAAACTAGTCACCATATCTCATGTCACTTGAAGTTTCCAAACCTTTTCCAGAGACAGTCCCACAGATAATGAATTCATGATTACTGTAACCAGTACATGGATAGTAATGATGAAGTCATCCTTTTCCAAGAAAGGGCAGAGCTCCTGTACCAGGCAAAATTAGTAAGGCGGCACTTTTTGCAACAGGTGCCCCTCAGGCAACCATTATAAAGGCTGAACCTAAAAGTACCTTGAGCATATTGCACCCATAGCATTCTTGAATTAATCTCAGCACCAAGTCTGTGTGTAATAATGTTTCTGTCTGAGTTGGCATGTGTCCTCATCTTTTTTTTATATAGACATTGCCTGCTGGTTATACAAGTGCAAACTTGAACATGTTTTACAGGCTTCCTGAAAGTGTGTGTGCCTGCTGCTAAAACTATGCTAAAATTCCATCGCTATTTTTCATTCTTTAGTCTTTCCAGCTCAATCCTAATCATAGATTATCAGAAAGATGACCCCCTGATTTCAATAGGTCATACTAAGAAGTAGGCCTTAAATGGGTCTTCAGGTGAGGCCATGACACATTTATGGTGACTATGTTTTTAAAAGGTATGGTTTGTTTGTTTTTAATAGCTGGAATCAACAATACTATTTAATACACATAAAGATGCAAAAGGCACATATAACTCAAATACGCAATGAACTGTTTACTTTCAAACTATGGATGGAATTTAACATGACACTATTCGGAATGTTCCATTTGTGCAAGCCTAACAGCTTGCTAGACAGAACGACCCCCGCCTCTGCGTCTTGTTCTGCGGGTCCTCCAAACTCTACCTGTGGTGCAATGGATTAATGCATCAGGTTGGTGATTTGAGCCCACCCAGGGACAGCTGTGGGCAGGATCCCTGCACTGCAGGGGGCTGGATTAAATGGCCCTTGGAGCCCCTTCCAACTCTCTGATTCTATTATTCAAATCTGAGTCAATTTTTTTTTAAGGGGGTGGGGAGGGCTGTATGTAGAAAACCCTGTTGTGCAATAGAATGAACAGGTTGAATTTTGCCCTATAATTTTGGCATATGGGGGTGGTAGAGCCTTATCTATTGCTCTTTGAACATTCCCTACAGGATACTGTTGCCAATACTGAGTTCTTTGGACTAAACCAAGTACAGTGGTACCTCGGGTTAAGTACTGGGTTGAAGGAACTAAAAGGAAATATTCTGATAGAAGGCATGGCTTGGCAGTTGGAATCATAAGCAGGACCACACCACACTGTCCCTTTATGTTACAAGTCCCACAGTTTCCTATACAGTGGTACCTCAGGTTAAGTACTTAATTCGTTCCGGAGGTCCGTTCTTAACCTGAAACTGTTCTTAACCTGAAGACCACTTTAACTAATGGGGCCTCCTGCTGCCGCCGCGCCGCCGGAGCACAATTTCTGTTCTCATCCTGAAGCAAAGTTCTTAACCTGAAGCACTATTTCTGGGTTAGCGGAGTCTGTAACCTGAAGCATATGTAACCTGAAGCGTATGTAACCTGATGTACCACTGTATAAATGAATTCATATCTGTAATCTGAAGTAAGAACTGCTAAAGTGTTTTGCTGTTATCAATCTAAAACTTACTAGACCAACTTGCTGGAAGGTGGTGGAAGAAGAGATAAGGAAAAACAAAAACAGAAGCAGCACAGCTCTTGGTCAAAACTTAAGCACAGCCTTTAACCTTCAGTTCCTTTTGGTTCCAAAGGCAGAAGCCTGAATTGGGCTAAACTGGATAGATTCCTTATGGGGTTTTTAAATTATGCAATACACTTTGCCTGTGAGCATGATCAAGCAATCTCTGAAATAAAAAAGGAATCTTTCACATTAGCTTGTGGGGGTGAGGATGGGATCAGATTACCCAGTTTTCAATCACTATATGCCAGATTTCCATGGCAATACATTAAAGTAAAGAGTGACCTCACTGCAAGTTGTCTCTATGACTGAATAATATGCCATTCTAAAATATCACTTTAGGGCTAAACAGGAATTAAACTGGGGTTGGGAATAGAAGGCAAGTAGTTTTAAATATCCTTTAATATAATGTTTAATTTGATAGCTTATTATACTTAACAGAAAATGAAAAGTGTGTATAATATTAAAAGTGTAATTTGTAAAGGAGGGGTGATACTAATCCTAATATCACATTTATTTAATACTGTGAATCTGTTAAAGTTGCAAGCCACTGCTACTATGAATCTGATCTACGTAATACTGTATGGCCATTATTAGACCACTTGACCAACTACTTAGTAGGTCAGCCCCACATCTTCACCCTATTGTTTACCCACAGGCATTTGATGTTGCATGGTGAGCAGTAACTTTTTCATAGGGCCTGAGTAAAAGTCAGATCCAGTAGATTAAAATGAATTCTCTTGAAGTTGCATGATTCTAAATGCCCCCCATAACAACAATATCAAAATAAAGCTGACTTTGGCAGACTGCGCAAAAAAATCAAAGATCCCATGCATGTAAACACCACAAAAACATTTATCCAAGGCATCAATCCTCACCAACACAGGATGGCCATAAAAAGGATAACAGAACTACCAACAAATTGCAGAGCATCTATGTGGACAAAGAGATGAACTGTGACGTGATTGGGATGTGAGAATCCACAGCAGAAATTATGAGAATTCATACAAATCCGTGTTTTTGTACCATGGCAGGGCTGAAAACACCAGATCTGGAATTTCGACAGTCAAGTCAATGGAGACAGATGTGATTTGATGGTGTGCGTGGGAAAATGAAGAAATTTCCAGAGGATATGTTTTACTGGATCCAAGATGTGTGTGTACATGCAACCCTCACCTCTCTTTCAGACACTCCATTCTTCCTGTCACAAACCACTTCATTTTTCTTCCCCTCCATTCTCTCCAGAGAATCTCTCTTCTCACTTCCTCTTTCACCTCTACATGATTTACAAGGCTCAGAGTGGCAGCTCAGTTGGGTATCGATCATGCCTTGAGAATCTCATAGATCTGAAGGAGGTAATAGGCAGTTGCTCTTTCAATTCCAAAAGGGGAGACGGGAAGTAGTGTATAGTGGTTGGATCTCATGAAGATAAGTGCTCAAAGATGCCAAGAAGCAACCAAGAAGCACCATACCAGCAACCCCAGGGTGATACCATCAGGACCATATACCACTCAACAAGCATCATCTTAACTGGCTACAAGTAGATGTTTGGGCCCAATTCAATGTAAGGTTTTCAACCATTAGACGTAATGGAGTAGATTTCACTGTCTTAGGAAACATCTCTTCCCATTTGAGTTTGTATGCCTATTACGGTCAGCTGGAGAGACTGTGCTGTAAATCACCATACCAAATGAGAGATAACTATGATCAGACATAGCACATAAGAACAGGAACATAAGCACTGCTTCGTAGTTACATACATTCACCAGTCTTTGCCATCTGCAGACCACTGTATTGTCTCTCATTTCATTTAAGCAGAAAACCATTATTAAATCCTTGAATATGAGGCTGTGTCAAAAAGCTCTATTTTCTTTTGATTTTTTTTAATTGGTAGCATTTGCTTAGGTTCTTACTAAATATAGGTTTATGCTCGCTATTAAAATAGAGTATAACTTTGCTATGTAATTAAATGGCAACACTGCTATGCTTATTTTTAATCCTTCAAAGACTAAATATCATATTAGTTGGTCATCTATACAAAATTCAAAAGAAACAAAGCCTACTAGTGTTCTTACTAGTTTAGATGATTAATTAAAAGGTCTGTCGCTTAACATTTCTGCATTACACTTAAGACATCCAATGTTGTCTGTTCCTTTTGTTCTGGTTTAAGGGTCTGTTAATTGGTCTACCCATTCAAAGAATGTAAATGTAAATATATAGATACAGTGCTCTTGCTATGTTAATTTAAAAGATAATAGTACTGTATAAGCACAGGATGCTGTGAGCAAGGACCAAAGCAATATATCACTCATAAGCTGCAAAAATGTACTTCTATCTATTGAACCACTTACACAAGGCCAGCTTTAGGTCCAGAACCATTATACAGTGGTACCTCCGGTTACAAAGGCTTTGGGTTGCACACTCTGCTAACCCGGAAGTTGTTGCTCCGGGTTGCAAACTTTGCCCCAGAATGAGAACGGAAATCACGTGCTGGCAGCAGGAGGCCCCATTAGCAAAAGTGCGCCTCAGGTTAAGAACGGTTTCGAGTTAAGAACAGACCTCTGGAATGAATTAAGTTCGTAACCCGAGGTACCACTGTACACTTCTGCTGAAGCTCAGATACATATTCCAGTATCAAAACATTTATCATAGAAGTCCTTGTGGAGGATAAGGCTTTCCATAGCCACTAGTCATATTCATAACTGCAAGATTATCTCCAGGAGCAGAAGCAGTTGCTGAAGACCATTGCATGGGAACAGGTTATTATACTCATATTCTGCTTGTGGGTTTCCCATAGATTTCAGCTTGTCCACTGTGCAAACAGAATACTGGACTAGATTGGCCTTTGGACTGATCTAACAGAAGTATTTTTTAGGCTCTTATGCCCTGAATCTAGACACTGCATCTGACATTTATAGCCTTCAAATATCGGAAGCTACCCTTTGGTCTCTACGCATCTGTTTACTTTTGAATTCAATAGAATCTAACACAATGTGGAATTATGACATCCAGTCAGCATTTAAATCCAACCAACTTAATATTTATGGAATTCTTTCTGACAGTATGAATAAGAATTAGTTCATCTCTTTTATGAAATAATAGCACATTATTATGAAATTGGGGGTTCTCACAAGGTTTCTCCAGCAAATCCCTGTATGGTTCCTTTAGCAAAAAGGAGCACATTTGGTGCAATGAACTTTGAAACACCCCCCCAAAAAATAAAAAAGTCTAAACGTCTATTGATATGAGGAAAGGTTTGAAAGGGAGTATGTGAAAGCAGGAACTGAAGTCACCCATGTCTGCCAAGCTAACTTGAATCAAGCAATTCAGCTGGGGTTTTGTCTTTTTTACAAAACCCCTATACAAACCATTTCTGCTGACCAAATGCATGCATTTCAGAGTTAGACAGTAGCAGACAGTAAGCTTGTCCTTTTCAAAGGGCTTAATTCAGAAAAAGAGAGAAGGATTTTAAATTTCAGGCTGCAATACAGTGCACCCTTACTTGGGAGAAACCCCCACCGAACATAAATGGCATACAATGTCTTTTCTTTGGTATGTATCATCAGAGAGGAAGAGGCAATCAATAAACAACCCCAGAGCTGCAAGCAGGGTGCTTGATCCTTGCTCTTAATCAGATGGACCAACCATGAAGTCAACCTTCAGGGAATTGATCACACCTCGTAACATACTCCCAAAACAGAGTATAAGTTCCCAACTATCAGTTGCTGGAGCAACACAAGATGCTTTCTCTACTTCTTTGGCCAAGGGACGGTACTGTTACCATCCTATGCACTTTGTGAAGTATGATTGAAATCTGTGCCAAAACTCTGACCACCAATCATGTATTGTGTCCTGTCAGATGCTTGTTTTTGCAATTCCAGACAGGCAGGGGCAGGAATGACATCCTGCTGTACAAGAAGTGTGATGAAACTCTGTAAGCTTGCCATAATGTAATTTGGTGCCTTTCATTCAGTTTGGGGTGGGAGTGGGGGGTCACAACAGGTGTAGTCTTGGTGCAAAGGAGAAGCTCAACAGCAAGACTCAAGTAAACATAAATGGCTTTTTGCCAAGATCTTGAATTTTTACAGTGGTAATTTTCACAGCTTTCTCCACCAATAGAATTCAGTTTGGCCAACCTGTTAGCTCCACTTCCTAGTCAGAAAGCAAAAGCACTGATCCCAGTGACACCTATAATGCTGATCACCCACATGTGGATCTTTCTCACACTCTTTACACCACTGAAATTTTAACTCCCTTTTCAAAAGAAAGCAAACCAAGTTTTGGCTTGTTCCACCCCCCACCCCCCCAATATATGTAACCTGACCTTCAGCTGACTGATTCAAAACATAACTTTCCTTGTTCCCTACTGCAGAGAGGAGGCACTTTCCAATAATGGTAGGGTGAACAACTATCACTCTTCTGCATTGGCATCCATCAGATAAAATGATTAAATCTACATCAGTCACTAAATGTAAAAGAAATAAAGTCACTGTAACAGAAGCCTGCTGTAAAAGTGCAATGCTTCTTGCATGACAAAAGAGTCCCTTGACTGTGCCTCAGAATTTGTTTTTGATAAATGGAAAGCAATGCCAAGCTGTTTATCTAGCAGCAGCAAGACTATTACCCAGTGCCAATATTATATTCTGCTAACATCATCTGTTAAATTCTATTATCTGTTACAGACTCTCATTTTGGCCCTAAGTGCTTTGGCTAAGATTCTAAGCATAAATAAATTCCATCTAAGTCTGTAGGACCAACATCTATGCAGCCAGCAGTGGAAACAGGTTTTCCCATAGTGATCTCCTATAGATCCATAATATCCTGTGCAGCCAAAACCAATACACGGAGAAAGATAAGGGGGTCTTCTCCCTTTTTTTATCTTTCTGTGACAGTGGTGGTGCATCGCCACACACATACACCAGACACTCCATAGTCTGACAGGTGATTTTTGCGTGCATCTTGGGTCTCTGTCCCTGGTAGGAGCTGGTTTCACCAGCCCCGATGTACAGACACTGCTCCACTGTGATAAACTTTGGGGTTTTGACAAATAAAAAATAATAATAATTCAATTCTTCCTAAAACTCAGTGGAGCAGAACCAGGTACATCTGCCCACATTTACTTTATGCAAGATTGGCGGCCATTAATAGAATAGTTGGAAGATGCACATTTTACATACATATAGCCAAGCATATAAAAGAGTGCATACAAACAGGATGTTTTCATCCTGTGATTGTTATGAAAATACTTTACTAGACTGAGCAGTGCAGCAGGAAGGAAGTGGTTTTGTATTTTTGTTAAATATATAGAGAAGCAAAGAAGCATATTGGATGTTGTATTATTTTCAGGGAGATACGGGTGAAGTCTAAATCAGGAAGAGCGATTTGAGGGGGAACTGATCTAAACATTCAGCCTACTATTCAGAGACATCATTCTGCAGAGAGGAAAAAGAATTACAACCATTTTGCCATTCAGTGCAGTAAAGCCAGTGCCTTCAATATTAAGAGAGTGAGCAGAATAGTTCCATTATGAAACACAAAGAAGACATGAATCTAAATTAACACAAAATACTACTGAAGCATCTATGCAATACATTGCTACGAAACAGTTTTATCTAGACACAGGATTATTTATATATATTTGTGTCATAGTCACAATATTATATTTTGTATCATTTATTTTTCCGTACATTTAGTACTAAAAGCCTTCCCCAAATATATTATTTCTTCAGCACAAAAATGCCTGTACTGTATAGGAAGGAGAGGGAGAGATGAGCTGAGGATACATTTAGGAGATGTTAAGATGGAGAAGAGAAAATTAAAAGAGCATAATTGGGAATAGGAACATTATCACACAGAGCCCTTCAGAACAAGACTACCTTGATTCTGCAGTGGTGCTTAATTAGCAACAGTTTGCAACTAGAGGGAAATTAGTACTCGGCATAGTTTAACTCAGTCCTGATTGTGCAAATAGTAGATATTTTGGACGCTCAAGTGGTTTACTTTTCAAAAGAGGTTTCTTCTATAGTGCTGGATTTGATGGGAGGCAGGCAGAGATGCTCTCCCTGTCTCTTTGCAACAGTGAAGCCCACTTTTTGGCTCTGTTCAGGGCCAAACTAGAAGATACAATTAATGTGTGAATGCATTTCAAATATGTTTTAAACAAATAATAGCAGTGTGAGGGGGGCAGGGGGCAAACCTGATTAGGATTGGGAATGGGGCATGTGAAAAGGGGTGGGGTTGGGGGCTAAACATTTCCCCTGCATCATGGTCCCAATCTCCAAGCTGCTATTTGTCACAAGAGGAAAGCTACCATTGTCACCAATGCCAGCTTCATCCCCAAGGCAAATAGTTGTTTGAGGGGCATTTTTTTCATCAGGACCATGATGTGGGAGAAATAGCTAATCCTTCCCCATGTACCAAGGTTCTAATCAGTTTCCTACTGTGCTGCTATTTAATTCTTTTTTAAAGAAACAGACCTGTGGAGAACATCTACACGTCCTTAGACAATCCATGAAACTGTGGTTTGGAAGATCAGAATGACTTGTGGGCTTCTGCACACTCATCTCCCTTCTTGAACACTGGTTTGCAGTGTTCCAATTCTGGTTTGGACAGAAAGCACTAACCATAGTTTTGGGTGCCATAACAAACTGTAGCACAAAATAGCAAACTAAAAGTGTAACTCTATCCAAGAAACACTCATTTCCAATTATCCAAACTATAGGAGCTTTAGTTACTGGTTCTTTTTTCCTTTTACTGATAAATACCACTACTTTGCTCTTTTTTAAAAGTGGGGGGGGGATTGGGGTAGGAACCGACTACGGGATCATTCATCACTAATGCTATGCCATGTCTAAACAAACCAATTAGTGACAGAAGTCCACAAGAAAGCAGCTTTGCAGGGAACCTTTGCTGAAAAGGACTTCCTCATAAGTAAACATTATAGAAGGCTCTGTCGTCATGTAACAAACATTAAGTGCTGCATGGACTCATCATTTTAATTCTACTTCTGGCTGATTACAGAAAAACACTGTCTCAGCAGTGCTAAAAGGTCCTAGTGTAAAAACAACCACTGATTTCAACTGATTTCAAAGCAGATCAGGCTCTATTGGTAGATCTCTCTGGGTGATGACTGACTTTTTTAGCAACAAAATAAATTCTTTACACATACACAATTATTTTGTTGAAATGAAGAAGAAAACCAGTAGTAGTGGTGCCTGGGTGCAGGGGTGGGTAACCAAGAGTGAATTTTTGTATGGAAGAAATGTGAGCCCAGTTCAATTCTGGCACTCAGACTTGTTTAGCTCAGAATTCTTTAATTCTAAGGGGATATTTTGCACCTGGCTCTGGTCAGTGGATCTTGGGGTCCTAGTAAAAAACCAAAGCAAACTTCAAGTCTGCCAAACCCTGAACTAGAGGAAACATATAAAGTTTACATTGCAACGTTCTTTCTGTATGCATGGTGTATACAGATTTGTATCTCCAAGGCATGCAGGATCCCCAGATTTTCAGCTCCTTTCTTATATGGCTCACCTCCTTAGTATTCTATTAATATTCTCAGTGTACCTTTGAGGCACAGCATTAACAGGCAGGTAGGCTGCTTGGTAGGCACATTAATTGCCATCAGAAAGGGTTGCTGTGGACTGTGATTGTTATAATGCTTATCTCCTGCTGCTGATTGAAGCTGGCAATAATGTTAAGTAGGAATTACTTTTCTTGGATCTGAGATGAGAATTAAGAGTTTGATTCCTGCCACCTCCATAAATACACCCACCTTTGGGTGCAGCTGGAACCCTGCATTGTGAAACTGTTGATCTTTAAACTAAAATATGCAACATCACCAAAAACAGCCTCTTTAGTACCGAGCGATTGGCAGGCAGCCAACATAACTTCAAGTTAAAAAAACTAGATCCAGGAAATTATAGACCTGTCAGCCTAAATTCTGTTTCGTCAGAGTTGTGGAAGAGCATTATTAAGGCTAGAAGTGGAATCCTATACATATCTCCTCAAAAATAAATCCCATGGAATTCCATGGAATTTCTCACAGAAAAGGGGGTGCTGGAGCATATTTAAAACAAACCGGGGGGGGGCTCTTATTTCATTCAACGCAATCACTGCAAGGCAGGAAGGATAGTAGATAGCTGATGCAGCCCCAACTTGAGAAATATATCATGTACAATTATACGTGCAGTTGCCTGTGGGTTCCAGGGGTGGAGTACTCAGGCTTCCATACCCCAATAGGTTCAGTTCTTAGGTGAACACTTAGCAGAGGCAAGTTTGTTCATGAATAGCTTCCCTTTTATTAGAAATAAGCTAACACGCACAAAATACAGACATCTCGTAGCAAGGCAGAGCAGCTCATAAACATTTCCTTCCCCTCCAGCGTATGTATACAGAGACATACAACAAATGAGACACACCCAGCAGGACTCAATCACCCCATGCAAGTAGCCGAGGTTACATTACCCTTAAAGCAGGGAGGAGGAACCTGTGGCCTCACAGATGCAGCTGGGCTCCAGCTTCTATCAGCCCCAGCCAGCATGGCCAATGGTCAGGAGCAACGGGAGTTGGGATTCAGCAAAGTCGGGAGCTGCAGACTTCTCACCCCTGCCTTAAAGATAGTGCCATGAAGGTTGCACGCCACCCCAAATCTCTGCCGAGTGGTAGCAGGATTGTAGGGGGTTCCAGGTGGTCACCCAGGGTTATGTTTCTGTTGGGAAAATTGAGGCGTGGAGGAAACTAGTTTCTTTAAGAAATATGGTTTATTTCACACATATTTACACCTAAAGTCTTCAGTGGAGAGGGCACAGAACACTATATGTGAAGTGTGTCTCTCACTGCCCCTCTCATAGTGTCAGCAAGCTCAGATCAAAAGCAATAATCAATCATGGCTCACTGTCTCTCAGTGCAGCCTCCTTCAGCCAGCACTGCATAGAGTTCTGCCTACTTTTTGTTCCCAGAACACTTTTATGTTTCAAAAAGGACATATTTTTCTATGACATCACGCCTCCCTTCCTGCCATCATCCTGGCAACCTCCCAAATCTCTGTCCACTCCTCAGAGCAGGGGATGGATAATTTTTTGCATTGTCAATTGCCCTTAAGGGCCCAGTACCTGGCTCCCCATTATTTCTCAATGGCTCTGCATTTA
The DNA here is from genome assembly GCF_964270895.1 of Podarcis filfolensis. NCBI lineage: Eukaryota > Metazoa > Chordata > Lepidosauria > Squamata > Lacertidae > Podarcis > Podarcis filfolensis. Next base: position 31,628,151 of record NC_139604.1, on the reverse strand, counting down.
GCTAGCCCAGTCTGGCTGGTGTGCACAAGCTAACATATGGATTTCTTGTCTGGCACAGGTCTGCAGCTTGCATTTCCCCCTCATATGCCAGATATTATCTACATACTACAGTTTATTAATTTCTACCATTCACTAACAGACTCTGGTACCCTAGATTTATCACATTATTCCTTTCTTATACATTCAGCATACCCCAGTGTGAAGTATTAAACCTCTCATCCTATTTTGACAGGCCTAAAACAGAATTAAATGGCATTGTAGCACTATAGTAGTGAGGTGGCTTGGGGGCTATGGGCAGCCAGCTGCTCAAACAATCCAACCCACCCACAACTGAACAGATTACAGTAGGGGTGGAGAACTCTTATGCATGGCATATATGTTTATTCATAATTGCAAGAACCACCTTTTCCTTTATTTTGCTCCTTTTATCCCGATGATGTAGACACTAGCCCCAGCACCTGTCTCTCCCCAACTGTGCACCCTTTTCTGAATCTGCTTGTCACACACCCCAATACACAACCCATTTTCAATCTTACCCAGATGACAGTATATAGGAAAAGCAGTGAGCCAGTGTGCAGTTAGGTGGCCAGAGCACACATGATGCCCTGATCTTTGTATTCCACAACTTGGAGAACAGTAGGATTGGAGCTGAAAGAGCAGGAAAAGGTTTAAGTGCATAGAGGCTAAGTTTTAAGCAAGTACAAGACAGAGGACATTCATTTGCTGTGTACATGATGCGGAAGTTATAATGGACACTTTAAAGGACAATTTCTATGCTTTTTGCTGCATTAGTCAGTGTAAGTGCCTCAACTCCTCTTAAATGGAAGGCTTTTCTTACCCTACTTAATAACAGCAACTTGGGTGTGTACACGGAAAACGTTAACTTTATTAGAGCTTTAAAACAAAATAGTTTTATATTTCACTTTAATATACATGTGGGGTTTTTTAACCGGTTATCTCAGAAATCAGTTTACATCCGTCCTGCAGAGCAGACTGTTTCTATTGTTATACCTATATTATGCCTGGTTTTAACATTATTAGATTGTCTATGGATCAGGAAGTGTACTAGGCATACAATATAGTCCATTACTGTTACCCCGGCATGTTGCCCAGTGAGAGAATACTAAAGCTGAGACAAAGTTGTGTATAACAACCCCAGAATGCAATCAAATGTTATCACAGGCTTCAAATCAAAAGACCACAGCAGAGATCTCAAAGAGATGAGCAGCAGATCATTAGAGAAAGTGAGCCATACCAAAGTCTACAATTCCAAGTGAAATTGTGGCAGCTCCTCTCTCATAAAAATGTACACATGCACTAGCACATCCCATGCAAGCAACACGTATAGCATCTCTCCCTTCCCACTTACTGCCTTCCACTGCAGCTGTCTTCTAACTCTGGCAACAGCCTTTTTTTTCCTTTTGGGAAGCAGCTTCCATCTGGGAAGTGTCAGTCTGACAATTAGCATGTGCTGAGTAACTTGCTCTTAAATTAAATGACTGACTAAACTGGGAACTTTGAAGCCTCACAACTTCAGGAATACTGAATGGATTTTCATCAAGCCAATGATTCCTGTGTAGTTCTTTAAGTTTAGATATCATCATAATTTCCTGAAGTATGACCAGAGAACAGATTTTCTCTTGCAAATGTAACATACTGATTTGATGATGGAACAGAATTTTATAATGATGCTGGAAAAACCTGGTGCCTCAGTTATGCACCCACTCCCACAGATGTAAGAGAGCTACATGTCATATAGCACCTATGCACATCAGAATTCAAATATTTGTAATGGAAAATGTATGAAGGTAAGGCTACTACGCCAGGATGCACAGGTTATCTTGCTCACATAACACACTTTCCACTGTGTACCCATGTGGATGCCATTATTATTATTATCCATTCTTCACTCTAAGGTCCCAGGATTTCACAGCTGCTTAGTTTTAATTCTGCTGATTGTATTCATTTTATTGTTTGGTTTTTTTGATGCAGTTTTAATTTGTAACTGCTAGGAAATTCTGGATACACATAAGTATATAAATATTTTAAAATAAGTAAATAATAAATAAGTCTGAACAAAGCCTATGAGAACTTAAATAAAGCAGCACCAGTAAAACCAAGCACATCTTTTGCCTTGTTTATTTGTTTTTATTTGTGGGGCAGAACATCTTCCAAAACAGAATTTCCCCCCTAGTGCTTTTTCTTCCCTGTGGAAAATTTTCCTACCCATAAGTTCATTAGTAACAGTGAATGGATGCCAACTGCAAATACAGTACTAAGCAAGTAAAGTAAGCATGCTAAATTAGATCACTCTCTTGGGCACTAGAAAAATTTCTGATGCAAACTGAAAATTATACTATGCAAATTACCCCAGTTCAAAAATTTTCAGGAAACCTACATCACTGACCACCACAGAAAAATTACAAGGGTCGAGAAATGTCCATCTGTTGAACATGCTGAACATTTGGAGCAAGAAACTGTTGCATCAAATATAAATTACAGTCCAAATCTTGCTCTTTATTTGCTCAGAAATACAGTGAAGAAGCAGCCATTTTATCACAACCCACCAACCCAAAACCATTCTGTTCTTATTTTTAAATCAAACTGCAAAATTATGAACAACTTACACACATTTAAACAGAATTTTCACTGATTTAAAACAAACTTACTTCCATGAGGAAATACTGTATGTTCATTCCACGTACAGTATTCAAGGCGCCTTCAAAAGAAATATCTGTTACAATTTAATTTAGAAGTTTAAACATTTTTGAACTTTCCATAAGCTTTGTTGAAACAACTATGGAATATTCTGCAATATGCTGACAGATAACTGCCCACTGCAAATTGGCATAGGATCTTTACAAGTGACTGTATGCTGCCTTGGTTATTATATTCATACTTTTACATAAAAGTTAGCTTAGCTTCACACCCAAAAGAAGATGTTTCTAATCATGTAACAAGCTTTTATTTGTGTGCAATAGCATCAGCCCAGGGCATGAGCACAATAGTGTATTATACAAAAATTGGACTCAATCCAGAAGTGGTTACACATTAAAGCTGTAATTAGGCCTGAAGGTCTTTAGCTGGAAGTTTACGATGAAACATCAGCAGCACTAAATGAAATTATAGCCAACCAACAAAATTGAGGATGGAGACCCAAGGGAGTCGGGAAGTGAGGAATCCTATCACATTAACACTCTTATCCTAAAATCATTACTTGCAAGCTAGCCCAATTTATTTCAATAGGACTTAGTTCCATATAATATGTTTAGGGCTGGGTATTAGACACAGAGTCCACTATAAAAATTTCACTGCAGACGTCTGAGTCACCTACAATAGTTATGAATGGAAAAAGTGATAACCATGTGAAACTTTTCTAAAGTTATCACACTTATACTAGAACATTAATCAGCTATAAAGCCAAGCTCCTTATTCTGAGAACAGGAAACCAATCCATGCTTTTTGTATATTGAATCTCTAAACAAACCCCAATTATAGTTCTTTTTTCTTAATCACCTACAGCACAATATTTCAGATACTCTTGGAAATGGATGTGCCACAGAAAGTGAAGCTTCATAGAGCTTCTACGTTATCAAATTCCATTTTGCTCCTAGATGGTCGTGTGGTATGTAATCTTAAAGACTGTCAGCGATCCAGGAACTGATTTTTTTTGTTCTGTTCTTGCCCTCGGAAACTGTGAGAGAAAAGTTTCACAAGCTGTGTTTAGTGTTAAAGTAGCCATTTGGAATGTCTCCTAAGGAAAATTACAGAGCAGTCCTACACTTCCATTACGCCCGGGGTGGTATATATGCCTCTACGCCTGCAAAACGATGACCACATTCTTATACATGATTAGCCCAGGCATGGAGAGGAACACACATAAAATACAAAAATGTTTTTTTTAAGAAGACCAGCAGGCATCCATCATCACTGGAAACACCACCAGTATCTAACAATCATGCCCACATGCAGAGGGATGCAATGAACTCACCTCTGGGACATGCTCCCAGCACATAAACATCCCACCACAACATACAGAACAATACCAAAGCAAACCCAATCCATCAGCACAGGCAACATTGGCAAAGCTAGGCTCCAGGGATCCCTACAGGTTGCAGCTTGAATCCCCTTGTAGTACTCACAACCACTGTTTTGGAGTACAAAATGCAAAGGGGAAGGGGGAAAAACCCTGCAGTTCAGCACCCACATAGCTCCTAGGATAGGATGCCTCCAGAAAGCACACAGAGCACTCCTGGGACAAAGGTTCAAGGGCCACCCAGGAAAGGGGGGGAAAATATATTTTGCCAACCAGATAAGAGGATGAGCCAGGACATGCTGAAGTCAATGGGGATTTTTGAGTGAGGTCGTGGACTGAAGGATTATAGAATATCATAGCGGCAGTGGTTTGGTCATCCTCCAGTGTGGAAGGACTTTCACCAAATCACACAACCCCAGATCTCAAGTACAGGATTACACCATTATTTAGGGCTGCCATACACCTGGAATGGGATTTCAAAGGCAGAAGTGATGTCCGGGGAGACTATCTGGAAGGCGGTGGTTTGTTCTGGATCGAAAAATTGTTCATCAACTTTGGGGTTTGTCTAAAAAAAGCTCAACAACTTTTGAGGTGTCATGAAATATGGCAACCCTACTCATTGGCAGTTTCTTACAATAGCATCTTACTCCAACTTTTCAGTATCAGTGCTGATCACAGCTGCAACACAAATCTGAAGTTCTTAAGGCACTTTTATCAAATATTTAGGCAAGCAGGTGCCTGGGATTCTTCCAGCCTGGAGTGGTTAGTGCATAACAATTACATTACTGCAGGAGAAAGGCATAAGTGCCAAGTTAAAACCCTGTGCCATAAACACACAGTGTAGCCTCCAACATTCCAGAAATGAGAAGTGGGACATTATTGTATACTTGTAACACACCCTATTCTGACACAAGCTCTCCTCCCTATTGCACATTGCTGAAGGCTCTTTCTTGTCTCCTGCATTTCCGTTTTTAAAGCTTGTGAATGTTTAATGTTTAATCTCACAATGGATGTGGTTCTATTTAGTATAGCATAGCTGTACCTCAATCACAACTAGCAACAGCTAGCATCTCAATAGGATTGAAGGGAAGAATCATCAAGAGGATTGAAAGAAAGCAGTACACTGGCATTTTGTATTTAGACAATCAAGAAAGAATCAGCATTGCTGCAGTCTGGAGGCAATCATATGATTTAAAAACAAAGAGGATGTTATATGAGAATAATAACTGCTCTATAACAACTACTAAATATTTTGGGAAGTTGTTCACGATACATTTAGACATTTCTTAAGATAGATAACTAAGTTTTACACGATGTTTCTTGAGTTCAAGGAGCAGATTTTAGTCTATGTTTTTATACAAATGGATGTCATTTTGAATCAAGATGGCAGACTGAAGCTTTCAAAACTGCACTGATTTTTTGGTTTCTTGGAATTCTCGAGAAACACTGGGTATGAAGCTGCTAGTGTTATCCTAGGCTCCCCTGTTTGGTCAACATGGCCTCAAAGGGAACAGAAGCTATGTCAGTTGTGGTGGAGTGTCGTAATTCCCCTCCCACTGGAGTCAAGGAGAAGGAAAATGAAAAAAAACCTGCCACCCTGCCCCACTGTCACCACAACTATGAAGGCGGTGGTTTCTCCACCATGGAATATTCTGCACCACCAATATTGGTTCTACACGCTACTCACTTATTAGCTTTAGAGATGAGGAGAAGACGGTAACTGTAAAAACAGCATTTCCTCCACTGTATGAATAGGTAAAGGGACCCCTGACCATTAGATCCAGTCGTGACCGACTCTGGGGTTGCGTGCTCATCTCACTCTATAGGCCGAGGGAGCCGGCATTTGTCTGCAGACAGCTTCCGGGTCATGTGGCCAGCATGACTAAGCCGCTTCTGGCGAACCAGAGCAGCACATGGAAACGCCGTTTACCTTCCTGCCGGAGCGGTACCTATTTATCTACTTGCACTTTGACATGCTTTCGAACTGCTAGGTTGGCAGGAGCAGGGACCGAGCAACAGGAGCTCACCCCGTCGCGGGGATTCGAACCGCCGACCTTCTGATCGCTAAGTCCTAGGCTCTGTGGTTTAACCCACAGTGCCACCCGCGTCCCTACTGTATGAATACATTAACATTAACATTATTTAATGGCATTCCCAAACCCTCCACCACAACCCCACCAAAAGTAAAATAAAGACAGCAATTAATCAGGAACAGGAAACACAATAGGAACTGTCTCAAGCAATAGGCACAATATGATGTGGGAATTCTACATAACAAACATTCTTTGTATTATCTCCTCTGGAATAGCTACCCACCCTTTGCTTCCATAGAGAAGAAGCTTCACACAGAAATATAAATGGAGAAGCCCGAGTTTGGGATGGGAAATCCACCATTTTACCACAAGAGTGAAAAAGAGTACCCAATGTGACACCTGATTACAAGTTCGGTATCGGAAGCAAGCACCTCCTCCATTCCCATTAAAAAGCAGCCATGCAAAGGTCACGCAGACAGCTATGGGGAAAGTCCAGAAAATGAACTTTAATTACCACTTTATTTGTCCCCCATCCCCTTCCCCCCCACTCATCCTGCATGCATTGCAAGGGGTTGCCCTAGATGACCCTTGGGGTCCCTACAGTTCTAACAATCGTTCTTTTTTTAAAAAAAACCAAAACACTGAAAAGGTGGAGCCTTTTCTGGCGGGAAATGAGGAGCCCACACGTGCGTGTGCTTGCGCGCCCGCGCAGAAAGAACAGCGCAAGGGTTGCCATACGATGATCATGCGCTGCGTCTTGAGGGCGATCCCCACAGTCACCAGTGGCCACAGGATCCGCCTGCGCGTTTACTCCTTCCTCATCCAGTTTTTATTTTATTTTTATCACGGCTATCTTTCCCTTCCTGGTACCACATAATAATTCCACTTCCACGACCACCACCCCGGGAAGTCCCAACAGTTATACACACCCAACGGCCGCCCCCCCCTGTAAAACGCCCGCCTGGCCTGAAGGAACCGCAGCCTCCCCTTCTTCCACTCCGCCGGGTCTCCTCACAGCATCAGTAACCTTAGCAACCTCAGGCCTCTCCTCCATTGGCCGGTTTGACGCGAGCCGGCGGCCAATGGCGACCCCTCCCGAGGCTGGCTGCTCCAATCGCGGCGAGGCGCAGGGCAGGGCGCCTTGTTGACGTCTAGCTCCGAGAAGGGAGGAGGAGAAGCGAAGGGGCGGGAAGAAGCGGGAGCAGAGAGCCTGCGAGGAGGGAGGAGGAGGAGGAGGAAGAGGAGGAGGAGGAGGACTCCTCTGTGCTGCTCGGCGGTGGCACATTAGCAGCACGATCATGGACACCCCGGGGTAGGGGCCCTTCCCGGCGGGGTGGCTGCGGCCCCTCCGCGCAAGCCGAGACCCAGCGCCGGCGGGGCGCCCCCCTCCCAGCCCAGCCCGCTCTGTCTGAACGCGGTGAGTGGAGGTATCTCAGCCGCTCTGTCTCCGAGGGAAGGAGGGAGGGAGGCAAGGGAGCTCAGCACCCAGCGCTGCGGCGGGTGCAGGAAAAGAGGGGCACAGAAAGGAGCAACCTGTGTTGGGGGGGGGGGCGGAATCTTCCTGGGTTGGATGAAGGGAGCGAGGAAGGAAATCTTCACTCCCCCGGACCTTTCCCCCAGCCACCTTCCCCTTGTTCTTCTTAAGCTTCTTTCAAAACTCTCCCTCCTTCGCCTCTTCCCTGGCTTACCTGCTTCCTCTCCAGCCTGCCTGAGCTCAGATCTCCTGCTCGAAAATGGTTTTTGCTCTGCTCTTTTTTTGCCTCCTGCTCGCCTCTCCTTTCCCATCTTACTCTGTCCCCTTTACGAATATCTGCCTTTTGTTTTTGCTTTTTATCCCCCCCCCCAGCACCCCCTCTCTCACACACACCAGATTTGCCAAGCTCCATAATTAGTCCCTCCCTTGGTAAAAATGTGTTTCCTCTGCTTTGTTTGGCTCTGCTTAAACTGCCTATCCCTTCCTTGCTTATTCAGCCCCTTTAATGTCCTTAAAAACATCGCTGCTGCTCAGTTTTTCTCCTTTCCTTCATCGCCTCCTCCAAAGATCCACTCATTTACCCTCTAAGTAACCTTTCCCGTTGGTTCTCATCCTTTCTCTCTAAACACCTCTGCCCTGCTTGTGGTTCCATCCTAAAACATGAGTCTTTTGATTACTCTTCCCTCCTCTTGTCCCCAGAGTGTCCCTTTCTTTCTCCCCATCAGTTTCCCTTCCTGCTCAACCGACTCCACCTAAATACCTTGCTTTCTCATGTTAACAACTTCCCTTATGGAAATTCCTTCCTCTTTATTACTGATCTCCTTTGCCCTTCCTTGCATAATTAGGCTTCCCATGAATCTACCTTCCTGTATGATTCCACATTAATATCTACCCCCTCAAATACCTATCCCCATCAAGTGTCTTTTGCTTAATCTCAGTTTTAGCCCTTTGCCCTGAGAATGTTTTTCCCCTCCAGTATCGCAAAATATCCCCTAAAAGCACTCTCAGTACATTCTTATTCCTTTTTCTTAACCTCATTTCTTGCTTTCTAAACCTTTGCATTTCCCTCATTAATAGATGATTATTTCCTTAAATAGCTTCCCTTTTTAGTTCTGGCCTCTTCTCAGAGTGAACGTCCTCTGGTTCCTATAAAGCTTTTTATACTCTGTTTTACAAGTAATACTGCTTTTCAGTATTTCCCCCCCTCCCCTGTACTTTTTCATTCACTGAGCCCCAGTAAAACCCCACGCCCTTGTCTGCCAGAGTATAAGCCCCTTCAATCCTCCCCTGCCTTTTGCATGTCCTTTAAACCCTTACAATTCCCTGCCCATTCCCTCATCTTTGCTGGAATTCCCCATGTTCTCTTGGTATAAATTTCTTCCTGCTTCTTCAGCCTCTTGTCTTTAAAAGCGGGGAGGGACAACAACGTCCTATCCCCTTCCTCTTGTTTCCCTGGTTAACCAGCTGCTTCCAACCCCCTTTCTCTTCCTGGCCCTCTAAATCCTTCCCTCTTAACCTGCAGTCTCCCCTCACTCGACCTCGCCCCCATCTTGTATTTTCTCCCATTTGCTTGTTAGAGCCACATGCAACCAGGCTCGAGTAGCGAAGCCAGAAAATGTCTGTGGCTCTCGTGCTTTCTCTTTCTCTCTCTTTCTCTTTGCCCTGGGTTTCCTCAGTAGGGGACCCCCAACTACTGTCCCTCTGCAGTCACCCTGTAGGGAGAGAGAAGGAGGGGGCAGCAGCGGCAGTGACTGCTTGGTTTTGGCTGCATGTTTGAGGAGTGCGACAGACGGTTGTGGTGGTGGTGTGTGGACGGAAGCTGCTGGCGCTCTGGGCGAATGAGAAGGCAGGTGTGTGCCTGTGTGTGGGAGGGGGACACGTTGTTTGTTCCTGGAGCTTTTAGATAGTGCAGGAATGCATGGAATGCCTCGGAAGCCCGCTGCAACAGATCGCTTCTTGCCCAGCTCTCTGAACAGCCAAAGGTCACTGGACCATCTCTTGAACAGCAAAAGGGAAAAAGCCGGTTCCTGCCGCCTTGCTGCAGAGAGAGAAGAAGCAGTAGCCGTGCTGCATGCTTTGAGCATGGCATTACACAGGATCAGAGTCTAGTCAGATTCCTCCCCTTGAAGGCTACTTTCTAATGACTGTTGGTTTGACCTATCCCTGTCGAGCAAGGCAAGCGCTTGCCTTACCACCTCTCTTTCAAACGTATTTTGTGCCAAGTTATGATTCAGACGTCATTCAGTTCAGTACTGTAGCATTTTGGTACATGACTCAAAGCAGAGCTATGGAAACTGAGGGAAGCCCTGCAGAAAACCGGCTGAGGACCAGAGAAAAAAATGTATTAAAGCTGTGTGGCATTATAGGAAGAGTTTTACAACATATTCCACCCCCCACTCCCCATTATATTCAGTGCATGAAACTATAATCTAGAGATGTTTTCATATGGAGCATTAGAGGGATAACTGTTTCCTATAAATAGTGAGCTTCATGTACACCCCTATAATGCCAATCAGATTAAAGAACAGAGAGGCAAGTGTTTTACTAGAGATGGGGCAGAGAGGACTGTCTGGTACTGTTAAATTACTGGGCGTGTCAATTACCATTTGGAACAACACAGAATGGCAGCAGGGCATAACAATTGCCAGCATGTCTTTCCCCAGATTTATGTCTCGTAGTACCATGTATTAGGTCTATTCATCTATTGAAGCTGCCAAAACCGTTTAACTTGATATTTGTGAGGAGGGGGCTTGGAGTGGGGTGGGGGTGGGGAAGGGAGACAAAACAACATGTCGAAAAGTTTGGGGCACAATGGTTCAGCCATAGGTAAAAGGGAATAATGTACGTGTCTGAACACGATCTAAAAGTAGTTGTTTTCTGTTTCATTTTTTCCCCTCTGCCAGATGAAAGGAAATAATTACCATCCTTAGGTTAAGAAGAAATTGTAGTGGTAGCTGCCAAAGCAAGTCCCAGAGCATTTCGCATAGTTGGCTGTTCTGACATGTTTGGGGCAGTTATTCAAAATAAGAGACGGTGGCTTGGCTATTACTTTTAATTGAAAGGTGCCTGCACAACAGCATTTTAAAAACTGTAATATACCTTGCTTCAAAACAGATATTGCTGTTGCCCTGATGAAATGCTTTATCTTCAAAGGCGTCTACCGTCTTGTATGCTGAATGCTATTTTATGAGTGATGATGTGTGCTTTTTTTAACTGTAAAACATACTTTTGAGTTTCAGTGAAATTTAAAACACGCACACACACCCCTAATGTATTTATTGTGAGCAGTATCCTGTGCATCCTTGACTGTCACTTGTTCTGTCCCCACTACTGTTAAATACAGCAATGTGTACAGTCAAAACTGGAGTGCTCTTGGGAGAGTCTTAGGCACCTAATGCTTTATACGTTTTGCATCGACATTGTGCTTCTGAAGGATTGCTTGAATTACCATGTTTGGATGGAGTTTTGTAATCGTTACATAGAATTATTGTGAACCAAATGACTTATCAGACAGCACAGTTTTCCTTTCTGAATAAAGGAAGCTGGGTGATATTAAAATAGGATAAAATGCATTTTGAAGATTTCTTATGCAACAGTAATTACCAGTATACTTAAGCACTGTAACTGCTTGATAAATACCTATATTTGTATCCCTAACTCACTCCCAAATGATATTGGCTCCTCTGAACTTCCTTTACTCATTCTCTGGTGCTTCAGCAATTTCAGAGCCAGCAAATTTCAAGCTCCCTCCCAAACTTGCTCATCTGCAACCATTCCTAGAATCATCAGAACCCGCTATGTCTCCACCCATTCTCACCGTCTGATTTTGGCACTAGAGCAGCCTCAAATTCTTTCCCCCACCCCTTTCACCTCAGTGCTTTGGTGACGCCAGCTGTTTTCTCACAACTACAAGCTTTGCCTTTTTCTAGATATTACTCCTTTTGCCACCAACCTATTTCACAGCTATAGAGGATATTTCACCAGGGTGTTTCATTTTAAGTGGCAATCTCTCTCTTTTGTTTAGGTACTGTGTTTCCGATAATAAAGTGAATTCCTGATCTCATGACATATAAAGTATAGCATCTCCTCAAGAATGATTGAATGAAGTGATTTCATATTGTAAGAGCAATCCAATAAGATATTTTCTGCACTGAGAGGTGAAACACATTCTGAGGGAATTGCTGTAGAAGTCTGTGGTGTGAGAAGCCATTCTCTTTATTTTAAATGTCTTAATTATCATAATAGATCTTCATACTTATAGGCTTAATAAACCCAATAGCCATCACTAAGGTTTTTTGTCCTGCCAGGATATCCTTGTTCGCATATTCTGAGTGTAGTGCAACCAGCTATTGAATCAAAGGGCAAAAGTGTTCATGGGGTGGGGGGGCAGGCGGGGGGTGGGGAGTTAGGAGATTGGAAAGGACAAAACAGAATATAAACAACCTACTTCCCTTTTGTTTGACCTCTTGCCAGTATTACAGAACTTTTAAAAAGATAACTGTGCTACCTGGATTATTTGTAATGCAGTAGGCCTGCGATTTATGCACATTTAACTGTGTGCATTCAGCTTTATGCACTTGGCAAGAAATATATATACCATAGTTTTTGTTCTATAAGACGCACCAGACCACAAGACGCACCTAGTTTTTGGAGGAGGAAAACAAGAAAAAAAATATTCTGAATATTCTGTTCTGGCTTCTGGGATAGCTGCGCAGCCTGCATTCTCTCCATAAGACGCACACACATTTCCCCTTACTTTTTAGGAGGGAAAAAGTGAGTCTTATAGAGCAAAAAATACAGTATATTGGAAAGGGGCAGGCATCTGGGGGGAAAAAGACTTTGGCAGTCCTACCTGCCATTGAACTCATTGAACATTGAACTTGCTTTAGGTGCAATTCCTGGAACGTAACCCCTGTAAATTGCGGAATTGCTGTATTGATTTTTTATGATTATATATACTGAAATATTTTCATATGCAGACAAGTTGACCCAATGCATTTTTACTAGGTGGTCTAGTGCAAGGATAGGGATTCTTACCCATCTCTGCAGAATCTTGACCTCATTTTCAGGAAAAATAAGGCAAATCTTGTCAATAGCTAGATTTGCCCTACATAATACATCTGTAGACTTGCTGCTCCAGAGTGGCCTTTCTGGAGGTACATGCAGTGACGGCTGTTCCTTCAAGACTCTGAGGGATATGATCTACACCTCCAGTTTGGACACTTGGCAACAGGTTACAATAGCTTCCCAAGAACAGTTGTGATGTGGCTAACAACTTCAAACAATTATTAGTAATAAATAAATGTTTATGGCCCTTTCCAGCATATTTGTGGAACCATCTAAGGCCTGCCCAAAAAGCATGAAAGGTGGAAGTGGGGATGGGAGAACACCTGCATTATTTCTCTGCCTTTAGAGGCACAGAGTAGATTCATGCCAGTGTTTCTAGCCCAGTGCAGGCAGCCACAGTATAATGCACATTCCATTCCTGGGAGCTAAGAGCCAAGGAGTGGGCTGTTTCCACTGAATTTGGTGGGGAATAAGGATGGATGGGGCAGAGGGAGACAGAAATGGAACAAAAATAGAGGAAAAAGAAATGGGAGGAAAAAACCCAGTAACAGCTAAGGGTACAGAAAAATATGTACCGGTGCAGAGAGGGAAAGGGGATAAAATTGGATGTTGATAGACTTATAGGGTGGTGAAAGAAGAGAGAAATAAGTGAGAGTTGGTAAATTCAGATAAATCTATGGAATGGGGAAATGGATACAGAGGGAAAAGGAGATACTAGCTTGAGAAGTGGGGATGCAGAGGCACCAGAGAAATGGGGGTATGCAGAGATCTTTAAGTAAGCCCTGGACTTTGGTTTGTGATAGCTTGTGTTACTTTACAAACTGAGACACACACTCTCCCCCCCCCCCCCGTTAGTGTGTCCTCCTTACATGCTGGTTTGTGGCGTGTAATGGACCAAAACTATGCATAGATTAATTTTTAAATTTTGGTTCTTGGCAGGGCAGTTTTCTTCAGAAGCAGTTAAAAATCCAGCCACTGACAAGAGCTTCTCCTCCTGAACTGCATTAATAATATTTATGATTAATAATAATCAATTATTAATAGCACTTTCTATTCAGGGATTGCCTCAGCCAAAATTCTGCACAAGGAGTACTGTTTTCAGTCATTTGAGGCCCTTGGCACGTGCTTGGTTTGTCTGTCAGCAAATGCACTAGCCAGCAGAGGATGGGGATGACAGAAATGAAGGTACACAGGTACCTGGGGTAATACAGGAAGATTGCTATGGAAAAAGAGTAGGTTGCTGAGAAATGGGGCTTTAAGGAACCCTCTGGGTCAGCCTTTCTCAACCGTGGGTCCCCAGGTGTTGTTGAACTACAACTGCCATCATCACTGACCATTGGCCCTGCTAGCTAGGAAGGATGGAAGTTGTAGGCCCAAAACATCTGGGGACCCAAGGTTGAGAAAGGCTGCTCTAGGTAGACAACAGTAAAAAAAACTGGTTGCTGAGAGTGGGGACACAGAACTGGTGGTGAGAGAGAGCATGGAAAGGAGGGTGAGTTCTTAGTTCTTCAGAGAGATGTGCAGCTGTGTAAAGAAAGGAGAAAGCAGGCTGTGAAACACAGAGAAAATTAGGGTGTAAGGGAAAATAGCTTTAAGAAGCTATATGTGTGTTTGTGCATACACGTTGGAATAATAACCTATGCTTTTCAGTGGTTAATGCAGTGATAACAGTCCTCTTAGCAGGGGAAATATAACTTTGCCTTGAAGGTAACATGAATTGTGTACTTCTGTACCAGAGGGATGTTCTAAGGCAGCTATGTTGACAGTGTTAAATTCCTAATGTCTTTTAAAAATAATTACATCTTTTGAGGACTGTGTATAACACATGCATACCACTTTGTTACAATGGAAAGCTTTAGCCACCTAACACAGGGTAAGGAACTTGTTCCCCCCACCCCCAGAAGTTACTGAACTGCAGCTCCCATCATCCCTGAACATTGGCCCTAACGCCTGGTGATGATGGCAGCTGTACCCTCCAGATGGTTTAGCCTACTAGCTTGGGGAAGACTGGTCTAGATCCTGACCAAGAAACGGTCATTTGTTACTGTACCATTGTGGCATGGCAGCCCTAAGGGAAAAATAGGTCAAGAATATGTCTGTTATTCCAGATATTGGCTTGAACTAACCAGCCAATTACTTGGCCACAGGTTTCTAGTCTCTTTTGGATTGTTGCCAGCAAGGTGGAATACCAAACAAGGTGGAATACCAGACAAATATGAGACTATACAGAAGGAACCGAGTAGTTCCTTATGTATACAGTGGTATCTCGGTTGTCAAATTTAATCCATTCCAGAAGACCGTTCGACTTCCGAAACATTCGACAACCGAGGTACCACTGTATATACATAATGTCTGTAACTGACAGTACAGTAATATGCCTACCTCCTTAATAAGTCCCATTGTGTTAAATGGGACTTACTCACAAATAAGAAGGTATCGGATTGTGGCATCTGACTTCTATTTTTGACAATGTTGTAGCTGTTGAGTTGGAAAACCCTTAACAATAGAAACAGTTACTCTAGCCAGCAAATAACCAGCAGACATTTTGGCAATTTCATAGTCCAAATTTTAACTTCTTCCTCTGGTTACACTTGAAGTTGGTTCTTATGCCATCCTGGGGGAGTGTTTGCCACTTTCATGTAGTGAATTTTCACACAGCTTCAATAATGCATGTAATAATAAGATCATTGGGAGGGGGGGAGGGGACGACTTCTCACCACAACAATGCCACTCTTCCCAAGGCTCTGTACAATTTCAGCATTACTGTGGTACCTCAGGTTACATATGCTTCAGGTTACAGACTCCTCTAACCCAGAAATAGTGCTTCAGGTTAAGAACTTTGCTTCAGGATGAGAACAGAAATCGTGCTCCGGCGGCGCAGCAGCAGCGGGAGGCCCCATTAGCTAAAGTGGTGCTTCAGGTTAAGAACAGTTTCAGGTTAAGAACAGACCTCCGGAACGAATTAAGTACTTAACCCGAGGTACCACTGTACCTAAGTTATTGGTGCAGCATGGGAGCTATCTTGCAGGAACAAGCATATCACTTAAGTAACGTAAGAGCCATCCCTATGTCTGCTGTCCTGTGCAGAATGTTTACATTGCAAAGACTGAAGGATCATAAATTCTAGATCAGGTATATTACTCTGATTACATAGCAAAGCATTCGTGACATTCATATATGCACTCATGTGGTTGCTGTACTATCTCAAATTTTCCTTTTTATTGGACAAATTGTGTGTATGCACTACTGAAATAAGATACCGAAGTTTAGAATTGCATAGAAGGCTTTTTCATGTTTGACTAATAAGGGCAGATCCGATATAGTAACCCTTGTAAAATGTAGACTGAAATTGTGTTTACATATAGTTTCAGTATGAGAAAGTTTGTTAGAAAACTTTTTTGGAAATAAGAGGGAAGTGGCTCAGAGGAAGTGTGAATTCCAAGTTCAGTACCCCCTTTTCAGCAACTGGTCCCATTGCCACTGAAATGATCTTCCTTCCAGTCCCAGCTGAAAATTAGAATTTGCATTCTGCTGCTAGGAATATTTTGTAACCATCAGTAGAACTTCTTTCGTTCTCCTCTCCTCTGAATACATAGGGGTTGTGTGGTTATCCAAAGCTTAAAGTAAATGTCTATGCACATGCACGCACACATATAGTAATGAAATAATACTTTTATGGATTAGCTGCACAGTATCTTCTAAAAATATCAAGTAACTTTCCCTCTAAAATTTAAGTGATTTCCTCAGAAAAGCTTTGACAACTTTGAATACTATATGTGGGCCAAACTATACAAGAACCAAGAGATCTAGATCACTGGACATCGTAATTTCCTTTTTTACAGCAGGCTGGGGTGCATGGATCTGATTTTGGTGATGAGAGCAATGGTACTGAGGGATGAGTATTTAACCTTGCTCTGTTTTCCCCTGCACAGTGTTAGCAGTTTCAGGGTAGGAGATGGAAGGAAAAACCCTATGAGCAGAAGGGTTTAGAAACCTCCGTAGTGCTGCTGCTTTGATCAGAACCAGAAACTCCCACAGTTACAAAGTAAAATTGCCATGAGATCCCATCACTGATTTCCTCTATCTTACGAAATTTAGCCATAACAATCCAATTGATTATAATTAGGCTTCAAGTAAATAAGAGTGTGACTGCAGCCTTGCTTTCTTGGTACAGGTTATGAATGTATAATGAACTTTTATGAGCAGCTCTGTGGGATGACTTTTCTGAAATTAAAGAAGAATGTACAGTGGTACCTCAGGTTACATACGCTTCAGGTTACAAACTCCGCTAACCCAGAAATAGTACCTCGGTTTAAGAACTTTGCTTCAGGATGAGAACAGAAATCGTGCTCTGGTGGCACGGCAGCAGCAGGAGGCCCCATTAGCTAAAGTGGTGCTTCAGGTTAAGAACAGTTTCAGGTTAAGAACAGACCTCCGGAACGAATTAAGTACTTAACCTGAGGTGCCTCTGTATTTTGTCAATCCAGTTTTAGGAAAAGCTTTGCTTTTTTTCAGGTTAAAGTTTTGTTTTTTGCTCTTGGAGCAAATACATTTTCCTAGGTTCATTGATTTAGTAAGAAGTTGTTTGCAGATGAAAATATAGAATTCTGCCTGTAGCCAAATTTGGTTAAGCTGACTACAAGTTGAAGAATCTATTTTTATCTAATTCAGCCAAATTTGACTTAAGTGAAAAATGGTTCTGCATCAGTGGTAACATCCCAGGATCACACCGTCTTCACTGGGTAGGACACTCTGGTCTGGTCTGAACAGAACAGTTCAATAGTAGAAAGGAAGGAGAAATAAAATTTGCCAGCCATAAGTGTTGCCAATGGCATACTCTGGGTCAGTCAAGAAATTCACCATGTGGCTTTGCCAGACTAGCATCTCTAATCTCTTAACCATGGTTAAATTACTGGGCATAGGGCACAAGACCATATACTTCCACAATTGCCAATTTCCTTTCTGATGTGAATTTCCTATGCCATTTTAACCATGGTTAAGCATGACACAAGTAGTTAACATTAACTTGGGTTCCCTCTTAACCCAACCCTGGTTTTTAGCCATGGTTAAGATAAAATCCAAAGTAGTGTTAACTACTGTTGCCATGCTTAGCTTTTGTTGACATTGGTGTTAATATCAACCTAGAAATTAGTTAGAACTTAGAACCTGCAGAAGACTTGTGCCATGTAGTAGAGAAACTTGCTTACAATGTCTTAACTGTAGGTAAAACTCACGTGTTACATCCGCACAAGCTGTATGTCTCAAAATACATCTGTTTGAGGTCACTGAGGATTTTCTTTTTTATTGAACTCTCCAAAAGAATGACAGTGCTACAGTACTTATTCCTAACAGTCTAGAACACTTTGCATTTTCATATATGTTCTCTGCAATAATTAATCAATTGCTGCTTTCTTTGTTCAAAAAAGGCAGCAGTTCTTTGAGATGCTGGTAGTATTTGTCCAGATGTCAAGTGAAAAAAGCTGTGACTGAAGCAGTTGACCTTCTGCCTCCACCTCTATGCTCATGCATTAACTAACATTTAAACGTTGTGCTTGACATAAACACTGAATCTTTGCTGCCAATTCCTAGCTCAACTGCCTTACCAAACAGAGCCTCACATTAGAAAATGCTCCAAATGCTACAACCAAGAAGTGGCCTGATTGGCATTGGCTCCTAGCTTTTCCTCAGTTTTTAATATGCATATAATTTTGATGGCTGTGCAAGTTGACAACCTCAGGATAATACTGATAATATGAAAGACTTAAAGTGCTAGGAAACACTTTCTAGACTGCATGTATGCTTTGAGTCTTTTGCAGACATCATATTGCAGACTTTCTAAATATGACTTCAGAACGGTGTTAGAAAGTCAGATATATAAGCTAGGGGCCAAATGGCTCCTTAAACCAAGGTTGCAGTTGACAAAACGGAATGCGTAATTGCCATTTTTGGGCAAGATGGGTCTAAAGTCTTATTTTTCGAATGATGGAATGACTGTGATTGATTATCGGTTAAACCTCTGGCTAGTTCAGATGACAACCTTGAGCTAGGTTAAGAATGTTGGGAACTTAAAGAAGAAAAGTCTCTTGATCCAGGGAAAGTCCACAAATACAGTGGCCTATTCCTGCTTCTTTTTCTTAATGGTGAACGGACCATTCATAACCTAAGAATATTCACAACTGTGAGCAGGGCAGTGCGGTAGGGTAAGTGAAGACAAGCTACAACAGTTGACTGTAATGTTGTTCACTGCCCCTGCTCAGGCTGCACCAAAAAAAAAAAAAAAAAAAAAAAGGGTTCCTGAAATTCATTCTGATTGTGCAGATAAAATATAACTGATAGAATTCTACAGGATGTGGTATCAGTGTGTGAAAACAGTCCAGATCCAATGATCCTCAGGCATGTACCTCCAGTTGGTGAAGATATCAGACGCCATCCTGGCACCCGGGCATCTTTACATGGTCGCAAGTGGCCAATAGCCAGGTGCAAAATATGCCCAGTGCCTGGCTAATTTTGAACACTTCTTCAGAATCAACAAGGCCTAGAAGAGCACTCGGAACAGGTTTGATGAAAGCTGAGATTCCTAGGAATGAGAGAGAGTAACTGTACACCACACTTGCGCTAGTATAGTCCTGGCTCTCAAACTTTGAGTGCTCTATGTTAGAAGACTCACTTTGACTTAAAGCTTAAGTCTCTCATTCTAAGCCTAGTGGCTTGTAAATCCCGCTACATTTCTAGGTAAATATGTCGAAGGTGTATTACAATTCTCAGTGCAAGTAAGAAAACCCATTAAGAGAGCATTGGAGGTAGGTGCTTATGTTGGAAAGGACACACTTCTATGGTTGATTGGTATGAGTCCTCTTACACATTTTCAGAAAAAGACATAGCATTTTAAGTTCCATTGAATCTAATAGTGCAATCTTGTGTGTGCTTGCTCAGCTGTCAGTCTCACCAAGTTGAATGGGACTTGCTATGTAGTGTTCATGGAATTGCAGCCCAAGTAGGTTCTGTCTGTAAATGTATCTTATAAAACTAATAATGCCACTTCAGAGCATTATTGAAGATAGGAACTAAGTATAAGCTCTCTACAATAAGTCTTCCTAGCAGTCATGTTCCCTATAACTGCTTTTTGTTTTCTTTATTATATATATATTATATGTTCGTCTTTTTAGATAATTAAGATTCTTTGGATTAGAATTCTTATGTGGGCTCTGTTTCATACAGAGATTTTGTTTGTACTTAACCTGTATAGATGTGATGCTTAGTAACGGATTTTGCAGTTCTGCTGCTGTATTTAGAGAGAGCCTGGTTGCTTAGTTACCTTTTTTCTTATGTGGAAAGCCGCCCAACAACAAAAATATAGATTCAGTTAAAACTGTAAGTACTCAGTATTTATCTGTATCACAAAAGTAACCTGAGATATCACATGCATTTTTCTAGCACCAGGTATTAGCTAGACATGTACTAAATGGCAGTCTTGTATTGCAATTAGAAAGGTAAGTTTTAGCTGATTGTGGAGAGAGGTTACCAATATCTGTGAGGGTAAGAGTGCCACAGATAGAATGAAACGTTTCAAAGGTGATTAAAAAAACTTGTGAAATTCTTCATTTTGGCTACCTAGCTGCCAGCAATATAGATGTTACAGATCCAATAGAGCCCGTCTATTTGCCAGTTCAGGGAGTATGAGTTGCCAATATAAGCCAATAGTCATTTATCAGTCTAGATTATGTTCTGTATTTGAGCCTTTAATTTTATTGTGTTAAGAGTTTGAATAGCTATTAGAAATCAGAGCATTCCACTCCTGTGATTTAGTGTGTTGTGTAAATTATCTTTTGCATTGTTACCATGATATGAAACATGCCAGACTGGATGTTAATTTTATTAGCAGAATTTCCACACTGAGCTGTAACAAAACTATACTACCATTGAAGGTGTGGCTAAAAGAGCGTATTAAAATGGATTGCCTTTTCAGTATTTTTACATGATAGCTTCTAAAATGTACTTTTCCATATTTTTTACCAACATTGATTAACTTCAATAAATAAATTGCAAATCTTGAATAATGTGTGCTTCAGTTCCATAAATCAGGAGTTGCCAACCTGTGGCCCACGAAGGCCTTCATGGGTACCTTATTTTAAGCCTTTTCCCCTCCTAGAAGGAAGGGTACAAAACAAAATGTGCAGGTACCCTTCTAAGCAATTTCTGTTGGAGCCTTTTACCAGTGTTTTTAGTCAATGAATGAAGCCAGAGCTGTGATTGATGAGTGGAGGGAGTTTTTTGGACACGAGAGGAATCCTCAAGGTTCTGATATCTGCTATTTTGTCCTCCTTTTCCTACCTGAATCATATTTGCTAATCTTTTGAATTTCTGTAGTTTGTCCTTCCTTTTCCTTAGCACTTTTCTTCTGTGGTAGGCTCGTCTGAGATCAGGCAGTTACTAGAATTCACAGAAAATAATTGTGGGCAGATGTTAAAGAATTCCCCACAAAGGGCAAATATCAAAACTTTGCAAAGAGGCATGTCTCCTGATGTTCAGGAGCTAAAGATCAGGCAGTCATTAGGAATTCAGTGTCTAGTTAACTTGCAGTACAATAGTATATTTGTCTACTCAGAAGTAAGTCCCTGTGTTTAATGGGGCTTACTCCCAAGTGGCTGGGGAAACCCAGCCAGATGGGCGGGGTATAAATAATAATATTATTATTATTACTATTGTTGTTGTTGTTGTTGTTGTTGTTGTTGTTGTTGTTGTTAGTGAGTACAAGATTTCACCATAGAGTTGTATTGGGAATGAAAGGGTTGCTGGCTGTATGGCAGGCAGAAATTCAAGAGAATTGCAGAAGCTTTTTCTGTTATGGAAATGAAATTATGGGGAAAGCTTCATCATGACAGAACCCTTCTCTAATTTTGTGTTATGTCATGCCTCTTATGACAGCCATGTTGTGACTGGTGCACACAACACTCTCAAAATTAAAAATGTGCCTACTGGTCCAAAGTGGTTGATGACCCTTGCCGTACGTGGAGACCACTTTTTTAAAACAAGTTTTGTTCTCTTTTTTTGTAGAAAGCTAGTCTATATAAGTAGTCATTTTTAACCACAACAAGTGTGTCCTCGATTTCTGCAAATCAGTGCTAGTTCTGTGAGCATAGACAAGCTCACCTAAGAATATAATGGGAGACTAATTACTAACTTCTGTATAGGTTGAAGTTCTAGTGTTTCCCAAACTCAGTAGACCAGGCATAGCCAACCTGGCCCCCCCAGCTGTTTTGGGACTACAATTCCCATCATCCCTGACCACTGGTCCTGATAGCTAGGGATGATGGGAGTTGTAGTCCCAAAACAGCTGGAGGGGCCAAGTTTGGCCATGCCTGCAGTAGACAGAACTGTCTACTGCCAACCGCTGTTAAACAAAAATCTGGTTGTGTCCCCCCATTCTTACGAGGGTTCACTGAGTAAAAATTTTCAAAGCATCTTTATACTATGCATAGTAAGTGTATTAATTGGAAAAAATAAGATTAAAAAGGACTGTTTATTATTTAGTTCTGTGCCAAACTATCATAGAAAGAAAAGTTGCATTGTTAAACCATATTTATTCCTAAATCTTGTGTGGTGGGAATGAACCTGTTGAATTGGGCTGCAGCCCCCACTTCATCAGAGTGAATTCAGGAAGAAAGGAAAGGACGGTATTTAAGGACACATATTCCTTCCCTCTTAGATTTGATGCTAATGTTTGTTAACTTACACAGCAAGTGAGTTATAAGGGGCTAAATCTTCAGAGGAACAAGGATGTTCTATTTCTAAAACAGATCATAATCAATGTGTAATGAAGCACAATATATCCTTGCTACCCCCCTTCCCTGCCCAAAAGCAAACATTAGGTTGTGAATATCTCGTGTTGTACAAAAGAATTCTAATGGACAACTTAATTTTCCTTGGCTGTAAAAATGAATCTGATACTAAATTAAATCCAAACATCTTGCATGTTTTGCTTCAGTGGTTTAAGATAGAAGTTATTTTGAGTTATTCTTGAGTACCTACTAACACTTGGAAAGTATTATAAATAACACCACTCGGGTATTATAATAAATAACAGTATTAGATTTCAACTGTAGTCTGCAGTTTTAAGATCTCATTCAAGGTTTTGTGTTTTTTCCATTAATATAAAAGTGCAGACTCCTTACTTGTCTGATTGTTCTTATTGTAATAATTCTAATCATAACAGTAAAGAGAGAAAAACAAATCTTTATGCAATTATCACCAGAATTTGTGTCATATATTGCATATTATTTTGCTCAGGCAGGTAGTAGTGATAAGACTACAACTGATCACGATGAAAATGATAATTTTTTTCTCCTTATTACTCCCAACAATAAGGTAGTGTGTCATGTACATTATTTCAGTATGTTGTTTTTTTTAAGTGCTCCATTTTTCACAATTGTCTACCTGTCTTCCTTCTCTGACTCTTTATTATGTTTGTGAGTCTGGTCACATGCCCCAAGTTCTCATAAGCCATTCACTCAATGGAGAAAGTATTATTATTAATTCAATTCATTACCTGCTAGTTTACTTTTGCTGAAAACTGCATAGTGAAACCGCCAGATACACCTCTGTGGGGAGGATGTCCCCACTGAAAACTCTGAATGGAGTGGAATACCCAAGAGGTCTCCCTCTGCTGATCTTGGTACCCACGTTGAAGATCTGTAGGGAAGGAGGCAGTCTTTTGGGTATTTGGGGCTTAAGTTGTTTAGGGTGTTGAACACTAACACGAGCACCTTGAATTGGGCCCAGAAACAAACCGGCAAGCACTGCAGCTGTTCTAACACAAGGGTTATATAAGATCTAAAGGGATCTCCAGCCAGTAATCTGGTCGCTGCATTTTAGACAGTTGAAGTTTCTGAGTCCTCTTCAAGGGCAGCTCCACATAAAGCACATACAATAATACAATCTGGAGGTTTGGATCAGCATGGAGTGCATTGGTTCTGTCCAAAGGGGGCCTTCAATGACGAACCAGCCAGAACTGCGAAAAGGTACTTGGAGCCACCTGGGCCTCTATTGACAGTATTGAATCCAGGCTGATGACCTGCTGTTTCGAGGGGAGTACGGTCTCAACCAGAACAGGCTTTCTTCCCACCTCCTCAACATGGGAACTCGGGACACACAACATAATTAATAGCTTTCCCATCAGAAGCTTATGACCATATAGGCTGCAGTCAGTAAATGAATAATAATTTCAAATTCTCAAACAAAACTGTGTTTGACATAACATAATTAAAAACTGGGTCATGGTGGTATCATATAATCCTACTGAGGACAGCTAGAGTCATAGGCTATAGAGCAATTGAAAAATGCATGTGCATAAAGCCCGCAGATTTTTAATTGGTTTGCTAGCCAGCTTTTGTTTGTGGCTGACCCTTCTACCAAGTCCTATAGCATGTGCAGAGAACTTTGGGGAAGGGGGTGATTTGTGCTACCACTGTGCTAGCCTTACACCTAGAAAAGTGTGGTGGGGCAACCACTCCTTTTTTTTGCCTTTGCGCTAGACTTTTTGAAGAGGGTGCTAGTAGTGCCTGCCGGTGCCTAGCTAAAAAACTAAGTGGAAAGGGATAGTTTTACACACAAAAACACACTCTCACTGTGTTCTGCACATTTCCTGGAGGAAGTATATTTTCCTCTCCCTGAACATGCCTTCCCTAAACTTATTTGCAATTCACATAAAGCAAGTGGAACATAACGTATTTTTTGCACCATAACACTCACTTTTTTCCTCCTAGAAAGTAAGGGGAAATGTCTGTGTGTGTTATGGAGGGAATGCCTACGGGTGGCATGCCTACGGATTTTCCTCCTCTAAAAACTACATGCGTGTTATGGTCGGGTGCGTGTTATAGAGCAAAAAATACGGTATGTTCCAGGAAATACAGTTCTTCTTATAAGAACAAGAGATCTAATATTTTAAACAATACTTTAATATTATAAAGGGGTGGGGAAAGCTGTAGCTTTTAAAAAAGTACATTACAGCTCAAAGGGAAAGACGTGAAAGGAAGGGAGATAGTAACTTCTATAATTTATGAACAGTCTTTTGTGCCTACACTGATAAAATTGCTACCACCTACACAAGAAGACAGGAAATCGCTGATCATATGAAAGCAGCTGTATAGTCTAGTCTTATTGTGACTAAGGCAGTAGAAATGCCCAACCTACATTCTCTTATTACATGAAAGTACAGGAATAGTTTCATCATGCTATCTTCAAGACTCTCTCCTCTTTCTGATTTCTAATGGGAATATTACCATAGAACTTGCTGTCCAGCTTTCTTTCCTTTTTCTCTTCCCTCCCTTCCTTTCTCAAACCTTAAGTACCCATTGCTGGAAGCTTGGGGGCATAGGAAGGCATGAATAAATTTTCATGTTATTTCCCCAAGTTTCTCAGAGTGTACATCACAGTGAAAACCAAGTTGGCCTAATTTCAAGATGGAGGCGGTGGCGTAGGAAGAGGCAGCATTGGACAGAAGTGACAGGGTTTGAAAGGGAAGCTGAAGAGTTCGGTAATCAATTGAAGCTGTATATATGTGGTGAGAAAGCATGTGGATTTTGGATTAGCAGGACAGGGATGCTCAGTTAGGCTTCTATATGAGATAAAGCAATTCAAGAAAGACAGAGGGCCTTCTTGGTAGTGGCGCCCAGCCTGTGGAGTGCCTTCCCATCACATGTCAAGAAGATAAATAGCTATACAACTTTTAGAAGACATCTGAAGGCAGCCCTGTATAGGGATGTTTTAGATGTTTGATGTTTTATTATGCTTTTATATTTGTTGGAAGCCACCCAGAGTGGGTAGGGTATTATTATTATTATTATTATTATTATTATTGGAAATATGACTTCATAAAAAGAAACATTGTACTTTATAGCACAGTATTTGATCCTACAAAGCAGAATCCTGATTTCTTCATCGTAACATCATTACTTTCACCGCTTATGTAAAATGGGTCATCAGCACCTATTCTTTTTTTCAGTTGTTCATCTAGGAGAGGAGTCAGCGGACTTTTTCAGCAGGGGGCCGGTCCACTGTCCCTCAGACCTTGTGGGGGGCTGGACTATATTTTTTGGGGGGGGAATGAACGAATTCCTACGCCCCACAAATAACCAGAGATGCGTTTTAAATAAAAGGACACATTGTACTCATGTAAAAACACGCTGACTCCCAGACCATCCACGGGCTGAATTTAGAAGGCCTTTGGGCCAGATCCAGCCCCCGGGCCTTAGTTTGCCTACCCATGATCTAGGACTCTGGTGTCCAAACATTTTTCAAAGAGGGTCAGATTTGATGAAGTGAAGGGCCGTGAGGGCTGACCAAAGTTTTTAACCTTTTTTTAGGATTGAGATTTTTTTAGAATTTTATCCCAGGAAACTGCCACAGGAGCCGGATTTAAGTTGCTATGTGTCTTTTTCCTAGCATGTTCCTGTGGTTCCTGCGTGTGCCTTAGGAGGAGCAGAGATGTTCTTTCTCAGCTTTAGTTAATGTAGTTACTCAGTATGCTAATAATTGCTTAAGGTATGCTCTTTTAAAAGTGTGTTTTAAACCCTTCTTGCGTACTTGTTCTCCTACCCTGTCATGTGCTTTCTTGCCACTCGTTTACTCTTCAGACCAAAATCCATAAGCCATCAGGCTGTATTATACAGTGGAACAGCGACATTTACTTAGAGCCACAGATGAATGGATGTTTGTCACTGCATAATTTTATCTGTTACTTAGCTTCTATTTAGAGCATGCAGTAGTAAGCGGTAAATCGCATCCACCTGAGCATGAGTCAAAAATATTATATGTGCATTCCAGCTGCAAAAGGCTGTTCCTTCAGTTTAGTATTTGGGCAGAGCTTGTTATCTAAAATCACTTCCTTTAAAAAAAAATTCTCATTTTTAATATGAATCATGAACATCCTGATCCAGAGCTTTTGCACTTGTGTACGGTAATTTATGGTTTGTAGCGATGCACTATTTTTGTTTTTTAAAACAACATTGCAATAGATACATTTATTTTTTTCATAATTTATTGGCACTATAAATCACTTCAGCAATGAATTAGAGAAAGTACAATAATCAGAACAAGCAGGCTATAATTATCACATGTCAACTCAACTACCAATGTTATATGGAACAAATGAAGGTGAAATTTTCTTACTAAAACAAGCCTCAGTAAGCCTTAGGGCATGCAGGGCCTTACATCACCCCTTGCCAGAAAGTGCTCTTTTTCTTCTTCTCTAACTATTCATGCATTGCAGAATGTGAATGTGATAAGCTGAAAGTCACCTTTTCGATTAGTCCATTGGGGCACTTGTAAAAAATTAGTAATGCTACAGGGACGGAAAGACATTTCATGTAGGCTGTACATTTTGGCCTACATCTTAACTTGAAGACATGCTCTCTAGAGCTTGCCAATAGAGAGAAACTTACGTAATAGTAATTCAGCCACTTTGTTATATTTTGTACAAGGGAGTATAATTACCTTAATGCACTTCATGTATGTTGCTGTTTAAAATAAAAATGGTTCTGTTTAAAACAGTGATCTTCTGTGAACAGTTTTAAGCTCTGATAGAATATTATTATTATTTATTGAATTTATAACAGAATGACAGAAATGTAGAGTTGGAAGGGACCACAGGGGTCATTTGGTCCAACCCCCAGTGATGCAGGAGCCTTTTGCCCAGGGGTCAGCAAACTTTTTCAACGGGGCGGGTGGTCCACTGTCCCTTAGACCTTGTGAGCGGCCGGACTATTTTTTGAAGAGAAAAAAAATGAACGAATTCCTATGCCCCACAAATAACCCAGAGATGCATTTTAAATAAAAGGACACATTCTACTAATGTAAAAACACGCTGATTCCCGGACCGTCCGTGGGTCGGATTTAGGAGGCGATTGGGCTGGATCCAGCCCCCAGGCCTTAGTTTGCCCACACATGCTTTTGCCCTTCGTGGGACATGAACCCACAACCCTGAGGTTAACAGTCTCATGCTTTGCTGACTGATGCTTTAAACAAAACACAGCTCACAACATCTAGCACATTTTCCAGCTGCTAGCTTTACGCTGCAGTCTTATTCACACTTGTTAGGGAGTAAGCCTCATTGAACTGCTTCCCAGAACTCCTCCACGCAACCACTTGGCTCACTGGCCATGCTTAAAGTGCAAGTGAGAACACTTTAAAATCGCAGAAGCAGCAAGACAAATTAAGATTTTGAGATAAATATCTTAGAGGGGGGGGGGGATTTGAAAAAGCAATCACCTTTATGACATCAATGGAATCTCTTTAAACATCTGCCATCTGATCTGCATGACAGAAGTAGATCCCTTCCAAATTCAGAGGAAGGTTTGCATGTGGAGTAGGTTCTCCAACAGCAGAAGACAGGACTGAAATGCAGTCCAGATAAACTATTTGCATTTCCTCATTGAGGATATGAATGGATGAACACAAAAATTAAAAACTGAAAAGTAAAGCACATGCTTCCCTTAGTCAAGGCTATTGAGTCACAGATTTGTATTCTGCTGCAACATTTAGTGCTCATGTGGCCTATGAAAGTAGAAATCAATTGCAGTTATTCTGCGTAGGGGGATTAGTCTCCCGTACCCTACTTCTGTATAAGGCATTATGAGGCCCTTTCCTTTCTGAATATCCATTTTTTAATGACTTAAAGTGCATAGACAAAGGATAGCATTTCAAATTAAGCAGTAAGCCGAATTAAGACAGTTTTCAAATGGGTATCTGAAAATGTGAGTCCAAAGCAATGCTTTCTAAAGAATCTATAACGACTGGGATGATATCATGGTCATCTTGTTGTGTCTCAGCTTGTTGTAGCTGTCTGGTGAAAGATTGTTACCAAGATGCTTGTGACGAAGAAGGTTGTTCATGTCTTGCCTGAAAGTCTTGATCAACATCAAATCAAGTTAGTACTTGCTGTGGTTGGGACAATAATAACACCACCACCTTGTTTGGAAAGAAGGTCTCAGCAAAGGTTCTTCTTTCCAGGTTTATTTTTTCAGGGACATAGCTAGCTTCCTCTCATTAGTACTGTGCCTGTGGAAGTACTAGACTAGAGGAGACTACTAGAAGCAGTAGCTTTCCCAGATACTGCTGTGCAGGCCAAAGAGCTGTTGAGATGCTGTTCCTTATTGTTAAATCTGGTTGTTGTTATTGTTTAGTTGTTTAGTCATGTCCGACTCTTCGTGACCCCATGGACCAGAGCACGCCAGGCACTTCTGTTTTCCACTGCCTCCCGCAGTTTGGTCAAATCTGGTTAGTGCTCTCAAATAATTAATCTATAGACAAAGGAAGTGGTCTTCTGACTTGGGTTTGGGAGCTTTGCACCACCAGGTGGGTATTGTATAGGTCCACCTGCTTGAAGAGGCAGCAAATGGCATCCTTTCCCCAGATTTGGGCTTCTAGAGGGCAGCCCCATTTTCTGCCTTGCTTGAACATAATTTTCAACGGCTCCTCTGGCTCAGCAAAATTAAAGTAGGGATAAAACAGCACACTGCATTCAAAGTAGTAGAGTAGAGGGCACTTAGCATGTTTTTTTGTGTGTGGCTAACCACTTAAATAAAATATAGCACTATCTCCTCTCACTGGTTTCATTTAGACATAAAAATAATGCATTAAAACCACTCTGGGATTAGCACATCTGTTGGATCTCCAGATTTTCAGAATGGCTGGGAGGTGTCAGCTCAAGGATGCATAAAGTTATTCCGGTTATGGAAGGGAACACTTTTTCATGGAAATGCATGTTTTTGGCTAGTCCTGTGATTTTAATTTTGGTATTCCAAGTGTGGAAAATCTGTGTTGTGTCCCAAACAGGGAATGATGATTTCAAAAGCACTGAATCAGTTTTCTGCAAAGGGTCTGAACAGCAAAGCGCCAAAGCTTCTGACAAGCTTAGCATCAAAAGATTCACACATGTAGTCCTTAAAATGGCAAGTAAAATTTATTGTTGAGAAGTGCAGAATTTAGTTTGCCCTTCCTGCATTTGGTTCTTAAAGTTAGCTGCTGCTATTCAAGGCATTCTTAGAATACTTTGGTTCCTGAAAATATCCATTCAGTGCTTTATACTCGTCAAAAGGCAAACAAAATTTACGGATCATTAAGAACTACATTTAAACTAATAGGTTTATATAGGAGAAATGATTCAAACATACATTGTGTGCCTTATGCTGGTCGTGTCACTACTTTGCGCAAGCTGCGTGACCTTACTGGGGAAAGTATGAAGAAAGGTAGCAAAGGTTAATTGACTTGTTGAATGCCTTCCATAAAAAGGTATACTAAACAGATGAAGATTGGGAGCTTGGAAAATACATAGCTTGGGGCATATGATAAAAGATGGTATTTAGAAGTAATCCAGATGTTCTTACAGGCTTACAAGTCACCACTCGCCTGGTAGTCTGTGGAAATAAACTCTTATGGGCACTGAAGGGGTTTTTGGGGTGTTTTATTTTTTGTAAATAGTGTGTTGTGATTTTTTTTTGTACTATAGACATGTAAAAGAGGTGCATATGGTTTAGATGTATGGATTACAGTGGTACCTCGGGTTACATACGCTTCAGGTTACAGACTCTGCTAACCCAGAAATAGTGCTTCAGGTTAAGAACTTCGCTTCAGGATGAGAACAGAAATTGTGGTCCAGCAGCGCGGCAGCAGCAGGAGGCCCCATTAGTTAAAGTGGTGCTTCCGGTTAAGAACAGTTTCAGGTTAAGTACGGACCTCCGGAACGAATGAAGTACTTAACCTGAGGTACCACTGTATAGGAAATAGAATACTACAAGTGGGACTTGTAACAAAACATATCTGCATATCTGTATGCAAAACATATCTGCTAGTAATCACATGGTGATCAAATGTGCAAAATGTGAAAAGTGGTTCTTATTTGGAAGGAAGGTATACGTTCCCCCTTTCTGCTTCCTTTCTTCGCCAAACCTTTATCAGGCATTACAAATATAGACCATCATCAAACATCCATATATAAAAATTTAAATATATACAAATAAACAACCTTTTAAGAATATGTAATAACGAGGATTTTCATTGGAATTTCTTCCTGCAAAATAGTGCCATTCTTAAGAGATACTATTGATAACAGCTCAGCCACCCTTGCAGATACTTCCGGGTTAATGTCAGACAAGTAGAATGGCACAATGAAAATATCAGATTCTATTTCTATCTGAGTTTCATTTTATATATATAAAAAAAACTTGTAAAAAAAAACTTTTTCCAAAAGTAAAGCAAGAAGGAATCTTCTTACAGCCATCCCTCATCTCCTGTTTACTTCCCTTTTTTGTGTGGTTCCCCCTGCTCTATGATTTTTACTCATGGTAATCCCCAAACACATTACCAGCTGGCAGTCAACATGTACAAAGACTGCCTGGATATGTCCATACAAAACAGATACTCCTGGTGTAATTAAAAAATGTCACAAGTAGTTGATATAGATGCAGCGGGTTAGCAGAACGGATTCGTAGTCTCAGGTAAGTACTGTACTATCAGCCACTCTAAAATTAGAGGGCAGAGAAAGATCTGACATAGCTGAGATACAGATTTTAATGGGGAAATCATTTTACCGATTATCGCCATGTTATTGATTATTTGGCCAATTGAGTTACAGTCAAAAAAAGCTGCATTTTCTAAAATGTTTTGTTATGTATGTAACTTTCCTGTTTGTCTTTAAAGAAGAGGCATGCTTAAGGGTAGAACATTATTTTCAAGACCACATCTTCCCTGTAAGCTGCTCTCCCTAGTTCTTTGATACTACTTTAGGGGAGAAGTATCTCCCAGAAATTTTAGGTACAGTGGTACCTCGGGTTACATATGCTTCAGGTTACATATGCTTCAGGTTACAGACTACACTAACCCAGAAATATTACCTCGGGTTAAGAACTTTGCTTCAGGATGAGAACAGAAATCATGCAGCGGCGGCGCAGCAGCAGCAGGAGGCCCCATTAGCTAAAGTGGTGCTTCAGGTTAAGAACAGTTTCATGTTAAGAACGGACCTCCAGAACGAATTAAGTTCTTAACCCAAGGTACCACTGTATATGTCATGCTTTAGTGTAGAAGCGGCAATGAGTGAATTGAACAGATAACCATCAAATGTCAAACTGATTTTCCCCCCCAGACAATATGCCAGCTCCTGAGCAGACCTCCTTGGAAGAAGGACTGCAACAGACCACCCAGGAACCTTCTACAAGTCCGGGCATGGAGACAGAGGCTACTGCCACCACTATTCTAGCTTCTGTAAAAGAACAGGTATTGTTTTTTGTTTTTTTTAAAGAAATCTGTATATATATCTGAAGCTTCGTATATGGGTAGATTTGAGTTTCCCAAGCCCAGATATTAAATATTAAGCACACTGGGCTGTCTTGTTGCCACTTCGAGATATAATGGTTGCTTTTTTCCCTCAGGCTGAGCAAGATTTCGCTTTGTCCTATTGCAGGGTCGATTTGATTTAAATCACTAGTCAGCAAGACTTGATTTAAATCATATTTTTTTTACAGAAAGACTCATTCTTGCTGGTATAATCTTAATATTTACAACCAGAGGAAAGTTTTGTTTTTGGAATAATAAATTTTCAGAGTAGTTTTTACAGTTATATAAGAAATTACTGATTTATACTATCAGAAATAGATAATTATGAAATTATGGTGAGGTTTAATAAGTTAACTGTTTATATTTGGACAACTTTTCTGCTGTACTTTATTGGAAGGAGAAAAATAATCATTTCCTTAATAACAATTTTAAACAATTTATTTAACTAAAACAATAACATATGTTATAATAACATATGTATCCATGTTTGTTTGGTTAAACAGTTTTTTTTTTAAAAAAAACACCAAAAACTTAGACTGAGTTTTAGCACACATGAAAAACTTAAAACAAATCCTTATTTCCTGATGAATAGCCTTTGGACTATAATGTAAATTAAATAGAAAACTATATTTAGAAAGATTTTTCCTCCGAAAGCATTTTATTTTAAAAATCCGATTTAAATTTTAAAAAAAATCTGAATTTTAAAAATCCATATTTTTTATTTTTTTAAATCATTGATTTTTATCCACCCTGTCCCATTATAATAAATTCCACTGGAAAATATTTTGTACTGTAGTAGTAGCAGCAGACTGTGCTGGGCATTGACATAGGAGATTCAGGTTGAGACTCCCAATAAAGCTTTTAAGTTTGCTTGATGACCTTGGATGAGACTCTCAGGCCAACTGAAGTGTTGTCATGAAAGATAATTGGAATGTACTTTGCATAATGCAAATTCCTATACAAATGATTTCATAAGATGCTTGAGTGGTACTTGGCAATGCATAGTCAAAAAAAGAAAAAAGGGGGGGCAAGGATAGTGGAGTCCAGGGACAATAAAATCTAGTATTGCTGTTATAATATGAACTAACTCAAGGTTCCGCTCCATTCTTCTGAATGAAACGTCTCTTTCTGAGAATGAACGACTCCACATTGAACCAGCTCAAACATAGTCAGTGTAGTATAGTGGTTATTGTTGGGCTAGTACATAGGTTGGGCTGAAAGGCCTATCTGACAGGGCTGCTGTGAAGATATGATGAAGCAGGAGACCCATGATATGCTACCTTGGAGGAAAAGCAGGATATGAACGTGGTATAGAAATGAAATAATGGACCAGGCATAGGCAAACTCGGCCCTCCAGATGTTTTGGAACTACAACTCCCATCATCCCTAGCTAACAGGACCAGTAGTCAGGGATGATGGGAGTTGTAGTCCTAAAACATCTGGAGGGCCGAGTTTGCCTATGCCTGTAATAGATATCCCTAAGGACCAAGTCAGGATATGAACCTGCAGACTTATTTACATATAAGAGAAAGGACTCAAAGTCTCATTTCTGCTCTGAAAAGTAAACTTTTCAACCTTTTAGGTACATCTGCAAAGCTTTGTTCAGTACAATTTGGTTGTGGGAGCCTCATTTCTTTAAAGGATATTAAAGCTTTTTGAGCTAGAAGTCATCGCTCAAGTGATGTGATTTGCTATCAGAACAAGAGTATTGTTGCCATCTAGTTTCTCAGTCTTTGGCACAGAACAGGCATGAAGCACCTTCAGCCCAGGGGCTGGATGTGGCCTTCCAGGCCTTTGTATCAGGTCCTCAGGACTCTGTCCAGGCTCTGCCCCTCCCCAAGCCACACCTCTTTCCAGTCCTGCTCCACACTCCCCCTGAGAATGCTTTTATGTGCCTGGACTGTTTCCTTGAACTGTGATCATGCCTCTTGCTTGCATGGCTGGAGTGATGAATGGGGTGCTACTCTATGTAGAAAAAGCTGGTTTCTGCATGACTGGACTGTAGTCTACTGAGCAGTTGTATTACCGTATTTTTCGCTCTATAGGGCGCACCTGACCATAGGACGCACCTTGTTTTAGAGGGGGAGAACAAGAAAAAAAAATTCTCCCCCTCTCTTCTCAGCGCCCCTTCAGCGAAGCGGCAGGAGAAACTGAGCCCCTTCCATTTCTCCTCCCGCTTGGCTGAAGAGGTGCTGCGCAGCTCTCCCTCTCTGCTGAAGCCAGGAGAGTCTGGCTCTCCTGGCTTCAGCGAAAGGAACCCGAAGCCTGCGGAGCACAGCGGGAACTCACTCTGTGCTCCGAAGGCTTCAGGGTGCGCACTGACCCCTCTCGCTCTCCAGGCTTCAGCAAAAGCAACGCGAAGCCTCCAGAGCGTGGAGGGAGCGCTCCCTCTGAGCTTTGGAGGCTTCGCGTTGCTATCACTGAAGCCAAAGAGCCTGCATTTGCTCCATAGGACGCACACACATTTCCCCTTAACTTTTGGAGGGGAAAAAGTGTGTCCTATAGAGCAAAAAATACGGTACATTCCTCTGGCCCTGCCTACAATGCTGTATGCTGCCCCCCAAAGGTTGCTGAGCCGGGAATGTGGCCATTTGGCTGAAGAAGGTTCTCCACCCTATGACAGAGCTCTCTCTCTCTCTGTGTTTTCATGTGCTCCTCCTCCCAAAATTAAATATCGTTCAGCATTGCTGCAGTTAATATACCAGAAATTATCTAGTTATATCAAAGCTGCAGTGAGTTTTAACGATGTCATGTAGAACTTGGCTTCATGTAGAACTTGGCTACAGATCCTTACAGGAATGAGTTTGCGTTAGACTAGAGTTTCAGTGCAAAGCATGTTGAAATTCCCATGAGGTGCTAGAAACCACAAGCAGAGATTTAGAAATACTTTATAAAATCAAAAAGAAAACTACAGGATGTTTAGAATAGTTGGACAGGATTGATTTGGAGAAGTCAGAAGGATTCCGTGCCTACTTTGTGTCCTGCCCTTACAACAGAGGAAAGCTGCCAGGGCTTTTGGAAATATTGATGGGGATGGTAAAGCATGTCAGGATGACGCTGGAGCACAATGTGAGGTGGTGTCAGCAGGACTTGACAATCATGCAAGGATCCTGAAGTTTAGAATATCTTCCTCTTACACATGAAAACTTGAGTGAAAAAGCCTTATTTCCTTATCATTCTGAAACAAATCGGCTAGTTAGGCTTCCCTGTCTAAGAAGGTAGTGACACACATAATAGAACCTCCTAGGTGCTTACAGATTAGTTGACAATTGATTTTCAGTCATCAGTAGTTATGTATTAGGGGTAATCATGAGAGAGCAACATGGTTTTCTTTCATGCTAATGCATTCTGGAAGGCAGGAATGCAGTTAATGTATTTATTATCTGCAAGGCTTTTGACCTAGTTGAATATGACGTGGCCATAAGAACGTTTGAGGAATGTGCAGCAGAAAAAAATTCCATATGATGGACATGCAGTTGATTGTAAAAAGGCATTATGGAAGATTGTGATATTTATTAGTTACTATTATACCAAACTCTTCCTCTAAAGAGCTTTGAAGTGGCTTAAATATATGACTCTCAAGATTCCTAATCTGCAGTAAAACTTTACAACATCTGGTGGTTGTAAGGGTGAAAAGTTCAGTAATCATCTTAGTATCTTGAATGGTCTACATGCTACACCAACTATTCTTATTTGTGTTATAATGGCATGGCTGAACATGCCTCTTATGACACTGATTAATGCAGGAATGGTGATCAGCACTACCTTTTCTTACCTGTGTCCCACAATAATGATTTAGATTCATTTCGTGTCTTCCCCTTCCCTTGGTATAATTTCTTTGTATGTCTAGTTATGGCAAGTCTGGTTTTCACTAAATCCTTGCTCTGTAATATTTATTATTTGTATAGAACATAGATGGGCAACTATTTTGCCCTGAAGAACCGAATGGATTGGTGGGTGAATGGTCAGGGCCACATGCTAGAAGCATGACTGGAGGCAGTAGAGCATAGCTTCAGCCTCTTCTCCTCAACTGCTGGATCAGATGAAAGATCGGGGATCAGGGTGGTTGCCTTCCATGCGCATCAGGATGTAAGTTGTGTTGCGTTGCCTTGGTGAGAAAAGCAACCAATGAATTAAATAAATAATGATGATATCAATAATAATAATCAGGCCTAGGACAACAGCAGGTCCCCCTCACCATCCTGACCTGATGGCTCCTAGGTGCTGGCAGTGATGGTTCTCCCAAAGTGCCTCTGACCTTGGCCTCCTCCCGCTGTCTGGCATCACAGCAGCTCCCCGCCATGACTCACTGTTCAGGTAATGCTCTCTTCACTTCCCTCCATCATCATTGCCTCTCCCAGTCTTCAATGTGCAGCCTCCCCCTCTTGTGCAATTCTGGCATCTTGTGAGCGTGCACCCTAGACAGTTGTGACAGCCCCAGCTGCATGCTACCTCTCTACTTACAGAGCCCTTAGTTGCGGGGCAGAGAATCACCGCCTGGTTCTTGGCTTCATTGGTTCCAGGTGCCGACCTGACTTTTGATTGGCTTCAGGTGGTAGTGAGTTATGTTCTTTCAATCCTGAGGAACCCCAGGAGCCGCTGGTGCCCTCCTCGTCCTGCCAGACCTGGCACCCCCTGCCATACCACAACATTCAGTCCCTTATGAAATGGGAGCATACTTTTATACCAGCCAGCAAGCATGTAGCAGTGCTTTCCCCTCTCATGCCCCCTAAGGCCAGCCCTACATTAGAAGACACGAGGTCTTCACCTCCCTGTACTGGGGAAGTGTAACAGATGGAAATTTAGCAGTGGGTTGACACAGGTGTGGTTGGTAAAGAAAGCAGTCTTTCAATGATGGAAAAAATCATCAACTAGGAATATCTGGGACCTGCTGACCTGTGTTGTATTAATTGCCTCTTGGAACAGATTTCACAGTAAAAGCAAGCACCACCACTGCCTGTTGCTGATATCAGAGCGCCATCAGTAAGGAACCTGAAGGTGCAGACTAGATTGGTCTTTTATTCCTAAATGTCACATCCTTGCTGGATATTTTTCCTTGACAATCAAACTATTGATTTTTGACACTCAAATGTACCCCACTTTGGCTATGATCCTAGCTTCACTTATCTGGGAGCAAGTCCCATTGAATCCAATAGGATTGCCTTCAGAGTAGACATAGTTAGGATCGTGCTGTTGGTCATGTTCAGCCTGATCCTATTAATGTTAACTTGGAAGTAAATCACTCCATTCACTCAGTAGGGCTCTTCCCACGTAGGTGTGCAATAATCCACATGTCTATTCAGAAACAAGCCCCACTGAATTCAATATGACTTATTCCCAGGATTGGATTGCAGCCTAAGATGTAAAACAATTGCTTCTTATTAACCTGTTGAGAGGAGCCTATTGGGTTCACCAGGAGCAGTGTAATTGCTTTGAAAAGAGTTTAGGTAATTGAAAGTACTGGTAGATACTGGCTATTATCGAATGCTTCATTTTTTTAAAGATTAGTGTTAAAACCTGTCCTTGGTATAAAGACTATCATCTTGAATAAATGTATTTTAACTGAGTCACTGGGAAGTGGCACTGTTCTCCATTTATAATGCAAGTTTCAAAATAGTAGTCAGCAGTCCCAGATTGTGCACTTGAGGCACATGAGTAAGTAAAAAAGATAAATGGGGACCCTTGTCTCTTCCTTGGAAGGGAAAGAATCAAGGGCATTAAGAAATTGCATGCAGTTTTTGAATATTCAGTCTTCTATTGATATTGCTATGCCAGTGTTGGTAATTAAACACTCTTCCTGTATGGCAGAGAGCCCAGAGCTGAATGTTTTCCAATATAATTATGTACTTTTTATTCAGCTCAAACTGAGGCTTCAGTGTTGTTTGTGCTTGCCTCTTGAACTTCCCTTTACTGCAGTTAATAATTCTTATTTACAGTGGACTTCTATTTGCAAAATAATTAAGGCTGCCACACCTTAACTATTTAAACCAACTTTAAAGGTGTTCATGTCAATATTTTTTTTTAATTCTAAGCACAGTTGTTGTTTTTTGTTTTTTAAATGAGTATGGTGGAGCAGGGAGAATAGAGATGCAAATTGAACCTGAGAATAAAATTCTAAAATAAGACTTGGAATTGCTTCAGGGTAGATATATGAAATCCACCTTTCTCTTGCCACACAATAAGTCTAGCTCTTGTCTTAATCAAAGTGAGCTTATAGGAGAGGGGCTTAAAGCAATATATTTTTCGGTTTGGTTTCTTTGTTTACCTTGAATGTAATAAGGCTGTCAGCCGGCATGCAACAGGATAACTTCAAAATAGTTCCAGGATAAAAGCCAAGTTTAGCCAATGAAAGAAGAAACAAAAGTCCTGTGGCATCATGAAGACTGAGAATGTCATTATGGCATGAATTTTCATGAAGCAGTTGTCTTACTTTATAAGATGCATGAAGACAATGGCGAAGAATATTTATACAACACACCCATGCCCACTACTCGTTCCTAATGGACGTGGATGGCGGTTTAACTATTTTGGCTTTGTATTTAAATTAGTATATTTTTGTATGAAAAACTTGCACCTCTTATGAGCAGGAAAGTTGACACAGCTGCAATAATGACTTTCAGGATTATAATTTTGTTTTTGAAATAGACAGCTAGGAATTGCTGCTGGGAAAGAAATTATAGATCTGTGGGATGACTGCTTCTATGCATATGTAAATACTACGGTATCAGCAAATGAGCTGTTGAATTGGCAAGCTGAAATGAACGATGCCTGTTGGGGCATTGTGTTCCTGTTTATCATAAAGGAAAAGCTTTGCTCTGACTATAGCAGCTTATTCTGAATGCAAAAACAACAAAAAAACCCCAATACATCTTTTTTCAAGGTTTTTTTGGCACTGAAGAAGAATTCCAGCCTCCTCTGATTCATTCTCATTCTCTCTGTGTGGGGGGTAGGGATGCGTATGTAGAAAGGTATTATGAGCGTACTAAGTTGCTAGCTCTGTAGCTTCATGAACAATGACTATCCAGTTTTTTTCTGATGACTTTGGATGTATCTTTACTAGACTACTGTTGATAGGAAAAGGCTGGTTGCTTATTAAATACTTCAGTTGGCGTTGTAGGACAGATTCGCACTCAGGACTGGAGGAGAGAGCCTGCAGAAGGTTCCAGGCTGTGATCTCAAAATAATGGTACCAGACCATTATCATTTCCCATTATGTACCCTATACTACTACCTCTTCGTAAAAAATAATTGTAAATCAAACTTAACCTCATGCACCAATATCAGTGTACAGTGGTACCTCAGGTTACATACGCTTCAGGTTACATAGACTCCGCTAACCCAGAAATAGTGCTTCAGGTTAAGAACTTTGCTTCAGGATGAGAACAGAAATTGTGCTCCGGCGGCACGGCAGCAACAGGAGGCCCCTAGCTAAAGTGGTGCTTCAGGTTAAGGTTTCAGGTTAAGAATGGACCTCCGGAACGAATTAAGTATTTAACCCGAGGTACCACTGTATTAATATTAACACTCTACTATTAATGTATTGATTTGCTTTTGGTTATGCTTGCTATAATTAATGAAAAATAGCTCAATATTGATTGGAGTGCTTGATATAAAGTTCTATAGAATTTTGAATAATTAAAAAAAACCTTTTGCATTATGGCCACCATAATGTGTAAACATGGTCCATGTTTGGTGGGTGTCAACAGCTGGGTCACGGGTTGCTTTGCTTATTTTGCTTAGTTCCGTTGAAAGCACTCTTTTGACTAGGGAGCACTGATACAGAATACTCTGGTACTGGCTGTTTCCCAAGCAAGAGATCCTTTTTGTTTTGGTGCCTCGAGACAGAAATTTCATAGTGTTGTGACGGTGTATATTGGCGTTGTATGTTATCAACTACAGCTAGGAGAAAAGTTGTATATCGAACACTCAGTTATTTAAATATTGATCCAGGTAACAGCTCTGAACAAAATGGCACTTGTAGCCATTCCACAGTTTCAGTAGGAGAGATGAGAAGCAGGGCTCATTCCATCAGCTTTGCCGAAACACCAGCTCCATAAGGCACCTCCATTCCCTGAACTGTCACCCTTAAGAAAAAGAGGTAGGAATAGGTCGATATATATATATATATATATGTGAACTATCCCTGGGTAAAGTGACTTTTCTTCTTTAAGTTCTCAACATTCTTAACCTAGCTCAAGGTTGTCATCTGAACTAGCCAGATGTTTAACTGATAATCAATCTCAGTCAGTCCATCATTTGAAAAATAGGACTTCAGGGCCATCTTGCCCCAAAATGGCAACTAAACATTCTGTTTGGCAACTGCAACTTTGGTTTAAGGAGCCATTTGGTGCCTAGCTTATATATCAGATTTTCTAACGCTGAAACCAGGGCTTCATCGTCAAGCTGTCTCCAGACTAATTATGATAGCAGCACGGCAGTAAAAAAGGACTGGGAAGGAGGAAAATGGCTTCAAGCTCATCTCCTAGGGCCTTCATATTAGCACTAAGCCAAAGTTTGGCTTAGTGTGATGTGCAAAGAACACCATAGTTTTGTAAAACTATTTCAACAAACAATAGTTATAATGAACCATGGTTTGTCTTCGTTAGGGTGTCAAAACAAGCAGTGATTAATTTGAACAAAAGAACAATTGGCAAACTCTGGTAATCCTACCAATTCTAATCCCATCGAATGTGCCCTCGAAGATGTACAAACTGTTTTTAATTTATATAAGGAATCAGTCAAATAAACTTTGTTAGAGAGCCCTTGGTTCCCTCCCCCCATAATAAAACTGATGACTGTCCCTGGGAAATTAAATATTCAGAAAATACTGTACTTTTCCGTGTATAAGACTTGGGGTTTTTTTTACTCTAAAATAATGTTAAAAAATGGGGGTTGTCTTATACACTGAGGTCATCTTCCCCCATTTTCATAAATTTGAGTCCCCCAAAATAGGGGTCGTGTTATACATTGGGGGGGGGTGTTATACACGGAAAAATACGGTATGTTAATAAAAGGATCTGGCAAACCTGCTTAGAGGAATCTGCAGAAAGTTGCCCCTGCCCTTTGTCAGTCTCAGTTAAAAGGAAATAATTCCAAACTATTATTGAAGTTTCCTTCTGTTGGTAAGAGAGATGAATACTCAGTCTATTGATATTTGGAATCATATGAATTAGATTAGCCCCCTTCAAAATTGTAACAAAGATCAGATTATAAGTGTAATTGTACAGGTCAGAAGAACAGTGGAAGGGTATTTTTTAAGACATTGCAGGCTTCCTAGATCAATCTGAGTACTTGGTTATTTCCTCTTGGAGTATAGCAGGATGAGCAAAAAAGAAGAGGCTATCGATCCTGAATTTATTTCCTATGTGAAACCATTTGACTTATTTTGCTTACCAGAAACTTGGCTTATAAATATTTATACTGCCCATCTGTGAGGTTTTAGGATACTGTCTCTCTCAGCTTTTAAAGTATCCCAGTGTAGTTGTGGGAGAGGCTGTTCTCATTTCTGCAGATATTCAGAAATACTGTAGACAAAATACTTTAAAATTAACAAATAATGGGCATAAATAAACTGTTAGGGGAAAATACTTCAAGAATTTATTGATTTCCCTTAAATCAATAAACCTCCAAGTTAATAAGATTTTAAGCAAGTACTATTGTATATTGAGAAAGCATACAAAGACCAGATATTTTGTTGTTTGGGGATTTTAATGTGTAGGGATAATGAATGAATGAGTAACCACAATCCTTTTAGTACAAATGGTGTAAATTTCTTAGGGTAGATTTGTGAATAAATAACTGGTGAATTCTGCATTTCATTACATATAACAGGAGTGGGGAACCTCAACCCTGGGGTCTGAATGTGACCCTCCAGTCCACTGTGTCTGGCCCTTGTGACTCTCTACAGGACACAACTCTTGCTGATCCTGCTCTGTGCCCTCCTTGAGTACTTTTCATGAGTAGAATGTGCCTTTGGACCATGATGATACCTCTTATTTGCCTGGATGGAGACACAGGTGCGAATAGAAACCTATAGGCATCTGTTGCATCACTTAGATGGATTTTTTTTAAAAGCCAATTTTGTATATTTCTCCAACAATGGGAGCGGAGTTGACTACATTCTTGTTTGGTTCAGCGTTGTTTCTGAGGTAAAAAATTTAAGGGTCAAGTTCCTAGTGTTCATCTTTCACAGAGGTGCGGACTTGGGCTTCAGATTGACGTCACTCGCGCCATCATGTGCGCGCAATGTGAGATGATGTCACGCATGCGCCACTTGCCCGCCGCCACCCACTGCTTTGCCTCTATTTGCTCTCTGGCACTGCAACAGAGACTGGGCCGGGGCCTCTATTGGAGCCCGCTGTGGCCGTGGATGTGGAGCTGGTGCTTATGTTGCACCATGTGATGTCACACATGTGACACGTTGGGTCACCTGGCTGGGCACCCACAGTGGAAATTTTGTGGGTGCTGAGAGACACCCGCTCCCCCCCCCCCCGACCGAGATGGTGCCCATTATCTTTCACTAGGATGCACAAGGAGCAGCAACAGGTGAGCTCCCATTGCTGTGTCTCAGC
Organism: Podarcis filfolensis; assembly: GCF_964270895.1. Taxonomy (NCBI): domain Eukaryota; kingdom Metazoa; phylum Chordata; class Lepidosauria; order Squamata; family Lacertidae; genus Podarcis; species Podarcis filfolensis. The sequence goes on along the minus strand of NC_139604.1, from coordinate 31,585,644 downwards.
TCCTGCCAACCTAGCAGTTCGAAAGCATGCCAGTGCGAGTCGATAAATAGGTACTGCTGCGGTGGGAAGGTAAATGGCGTTTCCGTGCACTCTGGCTTCTGTCACAGTGTCCTGCTGCTCCAGTAGCAGTTTAATCATGCTGGCCACATGACCCAGAAAACTGTCTGTGGACAAACTCCGGCTCCCTCATCCTGAAAAGCAAGATGAACGCCGCACCCCATAGTCAGATTCTACTGGACTTAACCGTCCAAGGGTCCTTTACCTTTTACCTTTACAGTGGTACCTCTGGTTACATACGCTTCAAGTTACATATGCTTCAGGTTACACACTCCACTAAGCCAGAAATAGTGCTTCAGGATAAGAACAGAAATCGTGCTCCAGCGGCGCGGCGGCAGCAGCAGGAGACCCCATTAGCTAAAGTGGTGCTTCAGGTTAAGAACAGTTTCAGATTAAGAATGGACCAAATTAAGTACTTAACCTGAGGTACCACTATATATTGAGGAAAGCTATACTGCATGGATATTGTCTGTGCAAGGTGATGGGTTTAAGAGATGACTTTATAAATAATGACCCATTTAATCTGGCATATTAAACCATACTTAAAACAACCTGTGATTTAGTGTGAATGAGCAGCATGCTGGTGCGGACTTCTCAAAAGTTTGCACTTCACTCCTTCCCTGTTCCTGCTGCATCTGGGGGGAACCAGACTAGGGAGATTCTGGTTTGTCATTATGTACAAACCTGGGCTTTTGACTTGTTTTTTGGTTTCTGCTTGTGGCTTGTATGGAGAAAAACAAACCATGAGCCCAGGTTTGCATGCAACAACATCCTGCGTGACGTGGGAGAAGTGAGATGTGGTATTTTGAACATTGTGCACCAACACACGAAAGGGGGGGGGGGTTGTGTGGTCAAAAGACTGATGTATATCCAGACTTAATAAACTTGAGATCATCTGAACAACAGCCATACTGGTTACTTGCAGAAAGAGGTGCATCACACTCTTGAATGATATAAGCTTGACCTGTAAATATTTATGCCAACATACTGTAGCAAGCAACGTTTGTCTGAGGATAATTATTGTAAGTGTACATTAGTGAAAAGGCTTTTAAAACCCATTTAACTCTAATTTGCTTGTTATCCTGATTATTCCTAGGGTTCTGATTAGTTAGGGATGTTTTAGTGTGGGATGTCTTTACTGCTGCTTTCAAATTCATGAGATTTGAGTTATGTTCTTATCCTGTTGTCTTATAGGTAAGTTGCTTGATCACTTTCTCCTCCATTAATATGCAACTTTCCTTAGTACACGAGCCACATTTTTGAACAGAGATCTTGAATTCAAGCAGCATCTCTTCGCAGAGTTTTAAAAACGTTTTACTAGTACTGCAACTGCTACTGATTACTTACATGCAACCCAGTGACAACTTTTTTTAAGGATGAGGAATTGAGGCAGAAGCTGATAGAATCACTTTTGATTTGCACAGGCTAATAGAGGCCAATCTGTTCTCTCCGTGTTGTGCACATTCTTATAATCAAATTTTCTGCCATAGTGATAGATGTGAGCTTGTGCATGCCTATCTGGTGTACAGTGTGCCATAGACACATTAGAATATCAGTGGTACAGCAGTGAGGAAAGCATTGCCATGAACACTGAAACAAATACTGGCTTTCAGGCTTCATGAAGTGATAAACACTGCTGTCCTTCCAGCTGGTGCAAATATTAGTTCTGTAAGTAAAGGTAAATTAAGTGTGCTGTAGATTTAGCAATCTTGTTTCGAATTCACAGCTCCTGAAAGACCAAGCTAAGCAATATATAGGGGAAACGAAACATTGGCTTCCTACATTTTAAATGTAGATGCTAGAAAGTTGTGCAGATACCCCTTAAGTATGTATTATTTATTTATTTATTTATTTTTCAGTTTTAAATTTAACAATAATAATCTTTACCTTTACCTTTAATCTTCCTTTAGATTTGTATCCTTCATTTCGACTTCCCTCTACTCCTTCTCTGGTTACATAGAGAAACCGTTTAATTAAACTGCACCTCCCCCCTTGACATCTTTTTTTTTATTATAATTCTATCTACTCCCCCCCCCCCAAAAAAAATCACCTTTTAACTGCTTGGTTTTATATTAATCCTGCTAATGCGTTTAATTGTTTACAATAGTTCTTTAAATCAATGAAACTTGCCCATTCTTCAATGTCTGGAAAAATCTGGACATATGGCAACCCATATCAGAAGTGATTATTTTGGCAATTTTGGGGGGAGGGAGCTCTAAAACTTCTTTTTGTGATTTCGCAAAATAAAATGCTCAGCAGGTTTGGCCAAAAAAAGCTCAACAACTTGAATACATGGCTACTGTATTTTAGAGACCAGGGGCTTATGCACAGTCTTCAAGTAATCATCATTTTAATGGCTGACATTCTAACATCCATTAAATTTATTTTATGGATGGCTGTTACATGATGTATAATGGATGTTTGTTTGTTCTGAAGTCTGACCTTGTCTATAAATACCAGTAAAAAGATTTAAACCCTTCAACACAAATGATATACTCAACACCATTTTATTGTGCGTGTACGAAGCTTATTAGAGGATTAATTGGAACCATTAACATTCATTTTCCTTCTGATGGAAGTTTGCAGCCAGATAACTTTACTGTCATATGTTAATAACACTGAACTTTACTTATGTGAATCTGTCAATTTTCTAAAAAGATAGGAGATGGAGATATTTCATCTGGTTTCATTTAGATGCCTGGGAGAAATGTTTAGAAACCAAAATATTCCTAGAAGCCAACAAAAAATGTCTAGGTGTTTGGGCAATTAGATCTCTTGAAATTTTCTAGCCTTGGGGGCTATTTCTTGTGGAAGAAAAGGGGGTGGGGAGTATTTTACCATTGGATCAAAGAATAATTGTCTGTTCTGTTTGTGTCAAGCAAATAACATATGTAGCTGCATGAACTCTTTTGGTTCAACACACTTTGCTCTAACACAAGGCCAAACAGATCTCATTCTCATAATAATCACCACACCTTTAGGTTGCCCAGGTCTGTGAAGGCTGTTGGGAATTAACCAGCTGTGAAGAGTAAAATTGACTGTCATATTGACTTTTCTAAACTTGGGTGGCTTTTACAGCCTCCTTCTTACACCTCTCCTCAACTTTTGAAATAAAATGATGTGGTTTAAGCTTAATAAACAACCGAGGAGCAAGTGAACTAATAAGCAGATTTATCCTAGAAATCAGAACAGAAACGTGACTGGACTAAAAAGGCAGACGAAAGGACATTCTAACCAATACTGACTTGGCACAGATATTGAATTGCCAGATGGACTTCGCTTTCAAATGTTGATTCTCAGCTGGCATAGACTGTTGGCAACATGCATCCAAGTTGGCCAGTCCAAACAAGACACATACCTCTATTAGGAAAACTTAGGTATAGGCTTTTTAAATACATGGTAATCGATAGCAGAAGGCAAGCTGGGGCAACAGCACTCACCTGACCTCCAGTCAGTTGCGTCACTGCTGCTTACCACTGCAAAAACATTGTGATGACCTCCCCTTCTACCTCCCGGTAAGCAGCAACAGTGAAAGGATGGGAGGTAAGGTGAGCACTTCTGCCACACTTCTGAGGATAGTATTACAGTCCACGTGTGACAGAAGAGCTACCTCTACAACTAGCCTGGGAAACCTGTGGGCCTTAGATGTTGCTGGAATACATACAACTTCCTTAATCCCTGACCTTTGGCCAAGCTGGCTAGAGCTGATGGGAACTGGAGCCCAACATCATCTAGATGACTGCAGGTTAGCACTCCTGCTCCAGAATTTGTTCGAAGTTGTAATTAAAAGCTGATTTGTAGAAAGGGTTCAGTACTGAATGTGATCCAGGGAAGGAAGTTCCATTAGCCATGTTGGCCAGGGAAACATCTGATGGAACTCAAAGCGAAACACATGACGGCAGGGCAGGAGCTATAGAAGAATGGACTCAAAACCTGCTTGCCCATGTGCAAGTTCTCTAATAATTAAGTAACTGGCCTGCAAATTTTTGGGAATCTTCTGCTTTTGATTATGGCCTTTGTTTCCACACTACTCCTATAAAATTTAAAGAGCAAACACCCAAAGCGACAAAACACTTGCGAATGGAGTTCAGTATTATATGAAGAGTTGTTTTTTAAAAAATTGCAATGTCTTTTTCTAATATTACCTCAAAATAGATTTGTAGCAGTAGGAACTGGTGGTGTAATTTTATGGGACAAAAATGTATAGTCGCACAATTTTCGGTTGCATTGAGGTATGTTCTTGATAGCATCTAGGGTAAAGAAAACCCCAAAACATCCTAATTCATTTATTGAGCTCCACAAGAGAGAGAGGGGGAGAGAAAAAGAGGTAGTTGAGTGGCATATGGTAACTGCATTTGCAAACACTGATTCCTGAGATGGATGGATGATGGAAGTCTTCTCATCTTGGGAAACAGGAATGAGCAGCTGATGTACGTATAAGGAGAATGCTTTTTCCAAAACCTCTACGGTTGACACCGTTCAGCAGCCTATGACTTGGCCTGCACAGAGGTGAACAAGTGAAGGCTATTCAGCCCTTGCTTATTATTTCAAAGTATGACCCTTATTTAAGGAACTGTTTGCCAACTTGGCCTGTGAACCTTTTGCACAGAGGCTGCCATATTTCTTCCCTTGTAAAACACCTCACTCCAGTGATGATGGTGGTGAATCATAAACTGCTTTCAAGCCATAAAAACTTGATTGTGTACCTTGGCACATTCAGCTGTATGCTAAAGTGACATTGATCCTACTAGGCCATATTTTCCGGTAACTAAGCACCCTCAAGCTAACTTTTGAGGAGCCTTTAAGGGGTGGTAAGCAAGTCCTTGCTCATGGATATGTACTGATTTTTCAGATGACTTACTAATAGGAAAAGGGGTTTTGTTTCTTATTTTTAGTTCACTTTAATTCCTTTATTTGCTTTGAGATGTGTGGACCAATATATTTCTTTTATCCTACCTGCAGCACTTATATATATATAATTTTAAAATTCTTTTTTTATTATTATTACAGGAGCTCCAGTTTCAAAGGCTCACCAGAGAGCTTGAGGTGGAAAGGCAGATTGTTGCCAGTCAGTTAGAAAGATGCAGGCTTGGAGCAGAATCACCGAGCATTGCAAGCACAAGGTACACATCCTGGAGTCTTTAATTTCCAAACTGTCATTTATCTACTTGTAACAAACATTTATTTCATCGCACTTTGTGCAATCTCAGATTCTCTTTTAATGTGTGAACATCGTATTTGTCACTGATTGATGTTACAGTTATTTTTGCAAATGGCTACTTGAGATTCTTGGATTTTATCAGTGCTTTTTTTTCCCTTAAAAAATGTTTAGGGGTACTCTCATTTTCCTATTCATATTGAAATACTGCCCCTCAATGAGGCCAAACTTAGATTCACAAAATGTTTAGGGGTATGCGATCCTTCCCCCCAGAAAAAAAACAAACAGGATTTTATACTGTAGGACTTTTGGTTGCTTGATTACCCTCCAGATGGTCAACCCAACAAACAATGAATGTATGCCTGGGTGGCTGCAGTTAACCATTTATGGAGAAGTAACTTTCCGCTGTGTGCAGGTTCCCGTTTAGTAAGCTGATCATCAGAATCCTTTTACATGTGAGAATTTTACCATTCTTCTCCTTCCCTAGATTTCTGATTTATAGGATCAGATACATTAGTAAAATACCTTTTGACACTTTTCTGGGTGTCCCTTGGTGAAAAGGACTATGGTACTGGCGCTGTGTTTACACCACAGCAACCTTTCTGTCATCTCACACCTTTCCCTCCTGGTAAGCACCCTGCCCCACTAACAACTATTGCTATTTGCAAATTCCTTACTGCTTTCCTCTGCTTTTCTCCTCCCATCTCCTTTGGAGTAAGGACCCCCAAACTGCAGGCAGTATCCCAGCATGAGCAAGAGGCTTATGAAGTAGAACACTCCTGCCTCAATGACTCCCTGTCCCTTCTCAGATACACTGGGGCTATCACTTACGCGGATTTCATTTATGTGATCATAGCTTTATGTGGACTGCTGAAAAATAAACGAAAAGGAAGAAAGAGGCAGGAGAGCCTTGCTTGCTAGGCTCTGGAGGTTCTCATGAAATCTCACAGGACCATCGGAGATCTCACAGGAACCTCCCAGAACCTGGTAAGCAGGGCAAGGGCTTAAAATATCTTTCCACCTAGAGTTTTCCCAGCACAAAAATAGCTTTTAGGCCCTCCATCTTGCTTGCTGGGCTCTGTGATGTCACATGAGTTTTTGCAAGATCTAGGATGGCAGGGGCAGTTCCAGTTCCGGAAGTTGTTTTGTTTTTGCATGATTTTGCCTTTGCAAGTGATCTTAAGCATTTGCACGTGATCTCGCCTTTGCAAATGATCTTTGCAAGAGATCTTGTGAACTTATGGATCATATGGCTGACAAAATTTGAAAAAAGATTGGGCTGGATCGACCTCTTTTTTTCATCTAGAAGGCAGTTCAAGTTTGGTTTGGCCTGGAATTAAAATGTGTCAGTTGTTATTCTCCTGGAGAACAGAAGCTGTACAGATGCCTCTTAGACTCCACGTACATGGAGAAGGGGCAATGCCTTAAAGTGTTCTGTTCTGTTATATCCACAATTTAAACAATAAGCAAAAAGCCAATTTAAGAGTGGTTTGGGAAACACAGCCAGATTGGCGCGGTACAAATATAATAATAATAATAAGAAGAAGTATTATAATTATTTTTTATTTTATTATTGTTGTTGTTGTTGTTGTTGTTGTTGTTACAAAATGTGTGGCAAATGTGTGAAAAAATAGAGCTAGTTCTCAAAAGCAGTTCTGGATTGCTTAATGAATGGTTGATACAGTATTTTGAAGATGTGCAGGTTCCTTTTCATCCTTGGAAATAATAAATTCCAATGCATGGAAGGTCAATATTGGGTAGCTTAGACAAAGAGAAGGCTTTTTTAGTGGATGTGCTAGTGTTCCTTCTTTGGTATAGCTACTTCTGCTTCAGAGAGGTCCTGCCGGCATTGGTGTTATCTTTCAGGTGTCATATTTTGCCTTCACTACTTGTTTTATTCTGTTGTGTTAAGATCCTTAAAACTGGTGTGTTGGCTTTTTGTTTTTTAATGTGAGCCACCTTGAACAACTTATTTGAGAAGACCAGATAGAAATACGTAGGCAAAATAAAAATAAATAAATAATCAATTATAGAACCATGCTCGGAAGTGCTGGATGGTAATTTCCTCCTGGAGGTCATAGAATCATAGAGTTGGAAAGAACCCTGTGGATCATCTAGTCCACCCCGCTTGCAATGCAGCTGTCCCATACCAGGATCGAACCTGCAACCTTGGCTTTATCAGCACCAACCAAGCTATCCACATGCACCTCTACCTTCAGTCGGCCAAAACATGCTTCACAACTAAAGTGTGGAGTTTACACTAGTTCATACTAGCTTCACACCATCACAAGATTACTGCTAATCAAGTCAGAGAGACAAGTCCACAACAAAGTTTTGTGGAGGTTGTCCTATATAAACTGGAGGGAGGGACAGGGGAGGCACAGCAAAATTGGACCTCAAATAGTCAGAACACAACACTACACTGAAGCTAAAATAGATGGAACAAACAAAAACAACGTGGGTTCTCATGAGTTAGAACGTATTTATTGCTTTCTTGGTGCTTTCCATGTATTCCTGTTATTCCTATCTGGGATTAGCTTGATAACGCTAGCATTTTAGCTATAATGCAATATTACACTTTATACCTATCAACATTTGCAACAAACAAGTGATACTGATTATTCTTCTTTAATAGGTGGCTGTCCAGATAATTAAGGTAATAGAGGCTTAGGAAAAATCATTAGCAGGAAAATTAAATCAATTTTTCATGCATGTATTTTATGTAACCTGTCAAAAATTCAGAAGCAGCTATTTTTCTAGCCAAGCACCTAGCTACTAATGAGTGGCAAGATTTCCATAATCACTGGAAAGAGTGGCACAATGTAGAGGAGTTTAAAGAAGAAATGAAGGGCTGAAATGTTCAGGTTTAGGTTTGATAACTGAGTGGCTGGCATAGAATGAAAATAGCCCAATGTGCACAAGTCCCTGCCCACTACATATTCCTTTCACTACGCATGTGATCTCTTTGAGTTTTCAATCAATGGAGTTACTAAGTGTGCAAGAGATTGAAAAGCATCTTAGAATGATGTCCACACAAACAGGACAGATGATAAATATGCATATACAACACCATATTTTGTTCAGTTGTATTGCATGTGAAATTAGTGGAGATAATGGTGACATTTGGATAATCACTTTGGTGCTTAATAAGCAGAGAAATGAATGAGACTTTTGCCTACACATGCAGTCCCTTCATCCCTCCTTTTCTGTGAGCTGCAGTTATAACAATATGTTTCTAATTGGTTGCAGTTTCCTGCTTCATACAAACTGGGAAACTATGGTTACCAGCTCCAGAATAAGCCAGGATGTCAAATCATGTTCTAAATTTGATTTAATATTAAACCAACTTCAATTAATGGCTTCATATCCTAGCTTGCTCCAGAGCAGATAATTATAGTTTCCTGGTTCAGACAAAAGGCTTCCTGGTTTAATTGCAATTTACATGAATGGTCTGTTGGAATGGGCAAAACACTTGTTTATATCTAGACTTATTAAGCCTAAATAATCACCTGAACTGGGTCACTGTCCATTAATTTTTGTCTCCTTGTTAGCATATTTCATGTCTTCTACACCATTTGACGGCATTAATCTGTAAGAGCGTTTGAAAAATCACATGTCGATTTGTGAATATTTTCCTTTAATACAGTAAGTAATGGAAGGAACGGACTGGAGGGAAACCGTTAAGTGAGATGTATCTTGGAAATTTGTCAGCAGCAATTTGGCTCTAAATCTTGTTGGTCAACATTTCCTCCAGGATGAGTGCTTGCTAGGCTGTATACATCTTAATATATTTTTCTAGCTCTGGCGCATCTTTTGGATTGGGGGGGGGACTCGCTACCACATAGTTTGAGATTTATATTTGGAGGAAGATGAATAAATAAATAACACGAAGGGTTCTTTTACAATTTCAAATGCATACTGTGGATTGGACAGTTCATTAAATGTTCTCATCCCCACCAAATCAGTCCTAAACACTTAGAGCGGTTAAATACAAAAAGAAACAGCCTGTCTTGGTTAGAAGCTTATCCGGGGGCCTTCTGGGCCAGATGTCTCCGGAAGCTGGAATCTGCTGGAGCAAATGCCTCCTTAGTTACAATTTGAAGCTAAACACAGCATCACAATGCAATCAAACGGTACGTCTCATAAACTAGCCTGTAGGAGGTACTACTTCACACTGGTGTAGTGAATGGTGACCAAGATGTATAACTTTAAAAGAGGATTGGACAGATGGAGGATAAGGCTATGTTATTCCTCCAGTGTCCGAGGTAGTATGCTGGAAATCACAAGTGCGGGAGCGTTCTGTTGCACTTATTTCCTACAAATTGTGCTACACGCTCTTGGCAAACTGCTTAACTGATTGGATATTCACAACACCTATTCTGTTTGGTAGGCCTCGCTCTCAATGATGTATATAATTTTTTAAAAAATTAAAATTGTGTACCACCCTTCATCCAAAACACAGAAACATTTTAATTACTCCCATGGAACCTATGTTTAAGACATTCAGTGGTATGCTTGAAATCAAAAGCAGATTTGATGCACAACTAGCAGGGAACTCATTCTTTGCTACATTGCCTTTTAAATATGTTCAAATGACAGTTAGTTTTCTGGGTGTGAGTAGATGCTGTACAGCAGCCTTCCCCAACCTGGTGACCTCCAGATGGTTTGACCGGCAACTCCCATCATCCCTGACCAAGATGGGTGCAGCTGATGGAGGTTGTAGCAACATCTGAAGAACCACTGATTGAGGAAGGCTGCTCTAAATAGTATCATACAGTGGTAGAAACAACATTTGAGATCGGCTGTGTATAAAGGTAATTAGGTAACACAACAGGTTGCAGTGAAGAACCAGAGAATCCGTATTCTTCTTTGCCAGCTAGCATTAAACATCACTTCTGAAATGTCTCAACTTATGGCTCAGACATTTGACTCATTCTTCCATTACAGTCACTCGAGCCTCTAATTCTCGCCCAGTGAATTCAGCAAGTGTTGGCAAGGAAGCAATAGCAGTGTCCAAAGGCACCCTTTGCACCTCATCAGCCACAGGTCTAAATAATTAGGGAGTGTGAGATTGCAGCACTAGTTTTTAAACTCCTATTGTAGCCCTCTTTCAGTCACTAAACATGTTTTTATTTGTAATGCATTTCTAAAATAGATAAAGTCAGGCTTCCTCAAACTCAGCCCTCCAGATGGTTTTGGCCTACAACTCCCATGATCCCTAGCTAGCAGCACCAATGGCCAGGGATAATGGGAACTGTAGTCTCAAAACATCTGGGGGGCTGAGTTTGAGGAAGCCTGGATATAGTCATAAGAGCTTTGGTTATACCTTTGCTCAGTTTCTGATGCACTGCCCCCCCCCCCCGTGCATCTCTCAAATATTGAATTTGGCAACTAAGCAGGTGTCCAGGCATCTGCATACAAAAGGCCAGGTCCTCTGAGGCTCTTCTTGCTAGGACACTTCACAGCTCGCATCCCCTTCCCCTGGCTTTCACTCTGCTGTGGTATGGAGGAGTCAAGAAACAGTAGGCATTTTGCCTTCTTTGAACCTCAGCAGAAACTAGAGACCCTCTTGCGCCTTTTACATGTGCCAGAGGGAAAGGGATGTGCAGCAAGTCCTGGATACTAAGCCAAGCAAATTTCTGTGGACTATTGCTTTTCCTGAGTTGCTTCATATTTTATCAATGTGAATCGTATATGAATCTTATATAAATTAATAATATTTCAGCAGCTGTATTTGAACATCAGCTCCTGAAAGTTACTGTACTTTAACTCTTGAAGATAGTGACCATAGCTATTTGCTGCTGTATGCATCAGGCATACAAAATATGTACAAACAGATACAAAGCAGGCCGCCAGGGACTGTTCTTGTTCATCAGTGCTTATGTTGCATATACACATACTAGGAGTGGGAGAGTCTGAACATAGCAAACTTTTGACTAAAGGCTAGACTTTTGCTTAAAGCCTGAATGCTACCTGTGCTGCAGCCTCTGGGGCTGATAAATAGTAGGCTCACTTCCAAACACCCTGTTACAGCCAGGTTTGAGCATGATGATTGCTCTTCTTATCACCCAGTTACCCTTTCCTTGAAACTAATATCCAGTGTTGTTCTGTATGTGGATGTTCAATTTTTAGTCCTTTAGTCCCACAAAATGTCTCTAATTCCCCTTTACAGCTGTCTATGGTCTGTTGCATGCATCAACAAAGGACCGCTCACTCACAAATAGTGAGGTCTGGAAAAACCCTAGGCGGTTTAGGTCTTAGTGAAGTAGTTTATTATGTGTGTGTGTCCCCCACTATTCTCTTCCACCTCTAAGCGTTCCTCAGAGAAGCCCCTCGTGACCTTTCTTGGACGATGCCATGCTTTATTGAATTCCATCGAGCCCAATGAAGTCATTTCACTTCCCTTTTCTGTATCTTGTGATTTAATGTCGCCCTGTCCTCAGTGCATGCTATCCTTTCCCTGAATTCAAGTCTCCCAGCAACCCCATATTTGTAAAGGAGAAGTTAGATTGGTTTTGGAGCCAGCTTTCAAGCCTTCCATCTCTGAAACTTCTCCATGTTTCATCGATGGTTGGATTGAAATGAAATGTAATGGCCTATATGCTCATTTACACAAAGACACAATAAATGTTCTTAGCTAATATCAGAAAGGGTTGTCTCTTAAGCCAAGTGTGCTGGTCACAGATTGAAATATAAAGTCTTGTATGAAAGCTTATAGGTTTTATTATTATTATTATTATGCTTGCTTTAAAAGAGGAAGAGTACAGTAAACAGCCGGCCAGTTCCAGCCAGTGAATACTGGAGAAGTACATCTCTAGAAGTGCAGTTTATTTGGAGCAGTTCACTGAAGCAGAGCTCTTGAAGCAGCCATTTTTAATTACTTCTACTCATTGCCATTCTGTTCACAAACATTTTATGCCACAAGTCAATTTCCTCTGGGATGTAAAAATCTAAATTGTAATGGTCCCCACCAGCTGGAATTAAAAATGTATATCTAAATCTCCTGTAGAGCATTTATGCTTTAGGTAATTTACCCAGTGTTCCTATTAAACTGAAGCATTCAAGCTGGCTGCAACAAACCTAATACTGTGGCATTATGAAGAATTCAGACTGAATAGCTTCCAAAACTAGTGGGGTAGTTTATTTTGTTATTTGTAGCCGATCATTTCTTGTTCCACACCAATAAAAACAGAACATTATTTTGATTTATATTGGAAGTAAAGAATTCCTGCAGTAGGCCAGTGAAGTGCTAAACTCAATAAATTGAGTACTGTATTTGGAAAGTTCCAAAAACTGAATACCTCAGCTATCTCTGTGTGTATTGGTTGAAGCAGTTCTAGCGAGACATTCAGCATATTAGCTGAATGCTTGACATACCTGAATTTATACCTTAATGTAGTGGGGTTTGATCCAGTGAATATACCCATCATCTGAATATCTTCATCCTGTTGAAAAGCATTTTATTAATGTGTTATGTTATTGGGGAATTGTTGTTGTTTGTTTGTTTGTTTGTTACTGTTATTTATTAAATTTGTATACCACCCTTCATCTCAACATGACAGAGTGGTTCACAACACAAAAATACAAAATGAAAACACAGTCTACAATACAATAAAAAACTAATAACCCTTATGCCCCTAAAACAGATTTAAAAGGCCATAGACAGTTTAATCAGCCAAAGGCCTGGTTATGGACAAATGTTTTTGCCTGGCGCCTAAAGACATGGGGTGAAAAGGCCAAATCATGAAGGCTTTTTAGACAGTCTAATGCATATCACAATATCTAGGTCCTATGCTTCTATAAATCTGCATGAAGAACTTCCCCACACCACAGGGCCTCTATATTGAGCTATGCATCATGGACCAGGGTTGCATAGATTTATTGATTTGAAATGCTTCTAGCCCAGCCTTCATCTACAAAGATTCCAGAGCAGTGTGCATATACTAAAATAAAATTTAAAAATATAATGCAATTAAAGCTAAAATATCATCATTATAAAATAATAATAATAACCTAGATAAACAAAGCAGAACAAATGAAAAAATCTCAAATGTTAAAATGCCTGGGTGAATAAGTAAATTTTGACATAGCACCAAAATGAATATAATGCTTTGCACCAGTTGTACCATTACAGAGAAGGTTGTGCCACCACAGAGGAGGTTGTATCCTTCATTGATGCATAACAAACTTCACCCAGAGACACAGAAAGGTAGTATAGGGCGAGGTGCTCCTTCAAGTATTTGGGTGCCAAGTCATTTAAGGCTTCAAAGGTAAGCTACCAGAAACTTGAATGGACTTGGGAGCAAACAGACTCCTTAGTAAGGAGGAGCATCCTGTACCAGCCCAATGGGGAATCCCCTTAAGGGATCTTAAAGGGCAACACTTTCTGTACAGCAGCCCAGTCAGGGGCTGATAGCCAAAACTTGTAGCTTGGAGTTGTACTGGATTCAGCATTGTCACTGAATGCTTAGGGGAACTCAGTGGCATGGAGTGCCTTTCAACCAGCTTCAGCAGCTACAACCATTTCTGGACAGAGGTAGTGTTGCCACAGTTATCCGCACTCTAGTAACTTCCCAAAGGGATCGCTGTGGGGCTACCCTTGAAGACAACCTGAAAGCTTCAATTAGTGCAAAATGTGGCAGCAGGACATTAAGTGGTATAGTTGGAAGGAATCATAACATCAGTTCTGAAAGATCTACATGACAGCCTCAAGTGAGTTGGAAGGGCACAGGAGCAGACAGAAATGACAACATACACAAACTGGTGTTGGATTAAATTAGGCCACAATTTTATTGATCACAGTGCAAAAGGTTTGGCACAGGCATTGGCCATGACTCCACATGATCAACAACCAGCACACCTGCTGGTTGATGACTGTAGTTTGACAGCCGGGGTTGACCATTGTTGAGGTTCACCATGGCGTGAACTGCTTGTGGCAGTGCTTATCCAGTCACTGGTGAGAGGCATTGTGGTTTGATGCCCAAGCATACCTTCCTTTTCACCAGACACATTGAACCATCCAAACGATTCCAGCCCCTCCTTTCCATACAGTGGTACCTCTGGTTATGAACTTAATTCGTTCCGTAGGTCCGTTCTTAACCTGAGGCACCCTTTCGCAAATGGGGCCTCCCGCTGCCGCCACATGATTTCTGTTCTCATCCTGAGGTAAAGTTCTTAACCCGAGGTACTACTTCCGGGTTAGCGGAGTCTGTAACCTGAAGTGTTTGTAACCCAAGGTGTTTGTAACCCAAGGTACCACTGTATTTCTTTTCTGACTGAGTCATTGTTCCGTGGCTACTGAACATGCTCAACCCTCTCTGGGCTGTTTCGGGATTTCCCCCCCTTAGGGATTTTTGGGGCCATTTTTTTATTTCTATTTCTGCAAACCTTTGCCCTCCCCCGCAGGCTGCAGTGCCTTTCTCTTGGTTGTGAATTGTGCCATTTTAGACAGCACTTACCCTTGAACTTTGCAAATAGATGAAGTGATATTCATTCATACTCCATTGTGTAATAACAATAAAAATTACTTTCCCTATCAATTCAGCAATCTAGACACCATGTAAGTGAGTATTAAGGTAATTTCAAAAAGCAGTGTGTATACATCCTTTGGAAATTCTCTTTTTAATATGTCTATTAAAATATTTTTGCCGATTTTCAGAATTAATTGGTTGTGTCTTTAGTATTAAATGGGATATGTTTGGCTAAGAAATTTTGTTCATTTTCTAAAGGTTAATGAGGTGTTCTTTATTATATATGCCTTCCCCACTGTCATTCCAGCCCCGAAGCCTGCCATTGTACTATAATCCATCTAAATGTATTTTAGCATACACATCCCATTTGTTTTATACAGTATTCATTAAGTGACTGTTGCATTTATTACATTTTTATATGAATTACATAAGCTGTTTTTTCCAATCTGTGAGTTTTATGGGGCGGAAGAGGAAGAAAGGGGCAGCTGTTAGCCTTCAAAATAGGCTTGTTTTTATCGTCAGGGACAAGCATCTGATGGGCTGCCTAAGCAAACATTACAGCTTTGGTTCTCAGTTTATGGGTCAGGACCTACAAGGGGTTGTGGCATGACCTAAGATTGTACCATTCCACTAGTTCTGAAGCGGAGTTGGAAAGCGTGTAGTGTGTGGCCCCCCCCATGTTGGTAGAATCCAGCTACATTGGTCACAGTCCAACATGGCCAATGATAAGTTCCCCATCCCCTTTTTAAAAGGGTCTTTTTTCAGAGAAGAATGAAGGTGAGGTTAAAGGAGACAACGTGAAAAACAATGAACACATTATTATTATTTTAAATAAAGAGGATCTCATGTTGTAATTGGGGGTGAACTGTGTTCCTGGATTTGAAAATGACTGTTCTATATAGCAAATGAGTCAGCAAATGAAATGACCTGGTCCATCTTCCCTTTGCCCCTGTATTTAACATGGCAACCTTTCAGAAATAAATCTTATAGGAACACTTTTTGTGATGCAACTGCTAGAAATTCTGTCACACTGTGCAATGATAGAAGGTCATGCTTTACTCAGTTAACAAGACCCATCTGGAGTGTAGGTGTTGATGGGCTTAGAGCAGAATTACACAGTTAAAAGGAAAAAAAACCTTGAATATTCCCACAGTACAAAATCAAAACTAGCAGTCCCATGCTTGCCTACTATATAGGTAATAAACTGATTATTTTCACTTTAGCTGGGCATAGCTTGGGTTGGCTGGCACTCTTGTCTGCTGAATCGGTTAGTAAATATACCAGCGAATAAATGCTTGCACACCTTCTAATACAAACCATGCCAATCCATGCCTGTTGAGTTGCACAGAGTCTCAGACCTTTTGATGCATCACTGCCTCCTTATGTGGCAGTCATACTCCATGCACATAATGAGTGAAAAATACTGTTATGACACATGGCAATCAATTTCTGATATCTGGTTGCCTTTCCTTAGGGATACCTGTGGACTTGCTAGTCATAGTGGTAGTAGGAGATGTGCACCTTTCTCCCACCCACCCCCAGTTTATGCTGGAAACATATCACCGTGCATCAAATTTTAAGATACATCTTCTCTTGTGTAAACAAGATGACACCACTTCAGATATGGCAGTGGTCCTTCTTTCTCACATTCTCCCCCACTCTCATATTTGTGCATATGCAACTTCCCAATTTATTTATAAATGAAGAGCAAGAAAACAGGAAATCTGAGAGGAAGGAGAGGGTGATAAGCCATCAGAGGGACATCTCTGCTGGAAATGTAACAGTTTAGCATAGCTTTGGCCCATTCCTTGCATACCTGAAATCCTTTGGCTGCTCCTTCAGACACCACACATCTTCCTGAATTTGATCCGTAACTATACAGGGTAATTTGTTCAGCACCAATGGCTATGTTTGAAAGACAAAAGGCCTCAGTTAATGAGAGTTTTTTTTGTTCGTTCGTTTTGGGTGCATGTAATTAAGCTACAGGTGCCACATTTCAGTTAGCAGCTAGTATTGCAATTGTAATAGCATTCTTATTCAGAAATGCATCTTCTCATGAGATCATTAGATCTCTCAGATATTGGTTAAGTCCATCAAAAATATTTGAGTAGGGAGTGATGAAGATTCATATCTATGGGTATTATTGATCTGCTGGAGAGGCTGTGACCATTCTTTCTCGTTAGTTGCCTTGACAATTCCAGAAATGCCCTGGGTGGAAGTGATAATTTAGACTGAAAGTGCTGAAATGCTGTGCCAAAGAATTCTCCCAGTAAATGTTACCAAGGCATTTATATGAGGCACAGTTAAGTTTTATATTGGAGATTTGCCTCCTAATCTTAATGCAGTTAACAGAAGTGAGCAGAAACTCTCCACATTGCCTTTCATTCTGTTCTTATTAGTGCCTTCCTTGTGGAAAGTTTGGTATTGAATGTATATAAAAGGGGAGCACATTTGTATGGATTTATGCATGAGAAAGTGCGGCACCAAAATATTTTCTTGCACTGACTGCCAGTCTGTAAATAAAGTCAAAATAAATTAAGCGGTTTTCTTTCTAATTTTACTTTGACATGTAAATAGATCTAAACATTTAATGTGATTATTTTCTTCTGTGTATGTTATGTATGTAGTTTGATACATATTGTCATCTGAGCGAAACTGATTTTGAAATTGGATTCTTTAAAAGCATAATTGTAGTAACGAAAGGTTCTAGTATAAAGAGTAAACACATTTACATAAATGAATCACGTTCGTGCAGTGAAAATTTTTATTACATAAATTGTTTTAAATTATTCAGCATGCCAGAGAGAAGGAATACTGCTTTTTAAATAAAAAATTTAAAAAAAGCTGATGAAAACTATGGTTGTAATCTGCCTTAAATTGAAACTGAAAGAACTTTAAATGTACTTAACTTTAGAATGATGGTTTATAATTTATTACTGCATTCCTAACACTGTGTTAATTTCACACAAACAATTAATATAAGTGATACAGCTGACGACACACCAGTCCTGTTGTTCTGCACATGTTTGAGTGTGCATCTAGAGCTGTGGGAGAGCAGGTGTCTTCATTTGCTTCACTGGAGATTGCTTCACCATATGCACAATAAGATGCACATGATTTTGTCATCCGCTCTTCTTAATGGAGAATCCCTTTCAACCAAGGTTGCGTCTTCTACATTTCCCTTGATTGCAAAGGATTGCAGGTTTGAGTGACTGGCTGTGTGGCAGCAGCTCTGTTTCGTATTATGCACCCATGTGGAGAGGCATCCCCCAAAGCCCTGTAAGGTTCAACGTATGCAGGCAATGTAGTGGATAATTTTGGAGATGGAATGGGAGGTCATTGTGGGCCTGTCATACATACATCCAGTCATCTCACTTATTGGTTACTGTGTGTAGGGGGTGTCTCACAATATGACTGAGTGAAAGAGAAGAACTGAATGCAGATATGGGAGGTGCCATTCCCCAGCCGCCCTGAAGCACTTATCAGTGAGCATATACCAAGGACGTAGAAGGGAGAAATTGTACTCTATTGAACTCTAGTGGAAGCCATCCACCAATACGTTGCTGATTGTGCTATGTGTTTATAAAACAAAAGGGGCGGGGGAAATATTTGAAAGGAATTGAAGATATTGTGTTTCTTTTCTTTCCTATAGCTCTACTGAAAAGTCGTTTCCCTGGAGATCTGCAGGTACAGTTGTCTTGTATGTTTGGTGTACCCTGTACAAATGCTACATATTTCATGAGTTTCCCTTCAAACTTGGCAGTTGTTCCAAAGCAAACTGATCTATGTTGTGCTAAATGCAAAAAAAAATGATATATATATATATATATATATATATATATATATATATATATATTCATTTATTCATTCATTCATCCATATCGGAATTTTTTTTAGAATATAAACTACTTTTAAAAATTCAAAACTACCTTTTGCCAAAAATGGTGTTCTTCTGATATATCTTACAGTGACATACTTGCAAGGCTTACTTTTTCCAGATTTTCTTGCAGTGTATATTCATTAAAGTGATCACAGTCTATTGTTCCGCTCACAGTTTGCTAACGTGTGGGCCATTTCATGTGACTTCTTATTCTTACAGTTGTATTGTGTAGAGGGGAGAAAAACCCATTCACCCAGTAAACACCATCATCTGCGATGACTGCTTAGGTGTCTGTTTCATTGTTTGTATATAGCATCACAATTTGTAAATGTGAACGCAAGAATATACGATAGCCTTAGCATTTTTGTTGCTACGTCAGTTAAATTAAATGGTGTTCTTCTTGTATGGTACATCTGCCTGCAAACGTTCTATTACTGAACTATCATTCTAAGTATAATTATAATGCAGTGATTTTCAAACTGTATTCCTAGAAAATCAGTAATGGAAGATAAGCTACATGAAAAGCATTATGCCAATATTGAATATTCTGCAATGTGTTTCATATTCATGGTTTCATAGCGCACTCTTAGCTTGTGGGGCTAAGAGCGTGATTGGTACCACTCAACAACTTAGTGTGTGCAACAGAATGTGCCCCAGAATCCTGTGAAACATGCAGGAGTTCCTTTGTAGCCACACTAGTGCAGAAATGATACCTTGTGGGGTAGGATGCTTAAAAGCCACAGTTGTAACATTATAGATCAGTAGCCTGGGCTACCTTATTGTCTTACTCTGTTTCTGATATTTTTTTACTTCTGATGTTTTTCATTTGTCCCTTACTACTTTTTGTTCATTTTTCTTACATTTAATTGGTTTTCCTTGCACTTTTATTATTTCTGTTTTTAGCCACCTTAAACTGCGCAAAGAAATGTAGGATATAAGTGTTTTTGATAAATAAAAACAAGTGCTGTAATAAAACTCTTTGCTAGTATGTGGAAAGGATTTATCTGGCTTCACCAAAACCCTTATACAGTACAATGTTTTCCCGCTAAACAAAATTGTGGTTACTGTAGCACACCTAAGACTTCTGATTGTTTTTCTCCCTTTAAAATAGTCATGTCCTATGAGAAATACCGTAGTTGTTGAAAGACACTTCACAAAAGGTTTTCTATGCAGTGTAGGGGATTGCTGACCTGGAAAACACAAGTGGAAAGTTTACTTACAATGGGTCTTTAAAATTAGTTATATGGTACTTTTATTTGGCAGGCACATTTTGAGCTAATTCACAGGGTGAGCATGCTTTATTTTAAAATGTATTAAATTAAAATGCTCTTCCTTCATGGATCTAAATGTTATTGGCTCTTCCTCCTTAGTAGCTGGACTTATTAGGTCAAAACTATAATCCTAGTGCACAATCTTCAGGATTATTTGACATTGACGTACAACTGAGATGTCCCTAACTTTGCATTCTCCATTCGTTGTAAGGAATATTTGCTGGCTATCTTGCCCCCTTTTCATGTTTTTAAACTCCAAAACTAATTAAAATTAGTTGCACCAAGCTGTGCAATTATGGGAACTCTCTAGCAACAACAAAGAAGCCCACCCCAAAACTCTAATCCACTTTAACTCCATTCTCATTCATTTTCATGGCTCCCTGGTGCAGAAGTCTTCAAATGCCTTTCATGTAAGAGACCTGGAAGGCTTCCAGTTCTTGGTTTCTTCCTCCAGCCCTGATAAATTACCTTCAGAATTAGGCTTTTAAGGAACTGAAAGGTTATTATTTCTTTAGTTCAGAGATAGGCAGGAAGCATGTTGGGATCTGTTGGAAGATCACAGTTATTTGCAGTAGGCCAGCAAGAACTTCTGCCTCCCAGTTGTATGCATATATGTATTCACCTTGTTTAATAATCACAACAACCTTGTATGGCAGGTTAGGTTGAGAGACCGTGACTGGCCCAAGGCTGCCCAGTGAATATTTGAACCATAAGTGGAAGTTTGAGGATCTTGTCCTTCTTGCCAAGCTGCAGATTTAATATTAAATTTCTGAGTCGCAGCTGCCCCATCTCAGATTCCTTAAATCATCCATCAATTGTGAATAAAGTGAAGAGAAGCCCTCATGTGAAGATGTAGCAAGTAGGAAGGATTTCTCAGTGGTTTCATGTTCCTCAGATTTTTGTTTAAAAGAACTGCGCAAATTCTGTTTTGAAAAGGCCTGACTTGAAAAGGCAATTCACCCTGAAACCCTTTAAGTAAATTACAGCTGTACCTTGGATCTCAAACGTCTTGGTTCCCGAACAAATCAGCTCCCAAACGATTGAAACCCAGAAGTGAGTGTTCTGGTTTTCGAACAATTTTCAGAAGCCAAAAATCTGGCGCAGCTTCCGCGACTTCTGTCTGGCTGCAGAATGCTCCTGCAGCTAATCGGAAGCTGCGCCTTGGTTTTCAGCTGGTTCCAGGAGTCGAACGGACTCCCGGAATGCATTCTGTTCGAGAATCAAGGTACGACTGTAAAAGAAATTAGGGGCTATATAGCCTTGTGCATCAGCCTTGCCTACAGGATGTCTCAGATTCAATCTCCAGCATCTCCATGCAGGGCTGGGAGAAACCTCTGCCTAAAATTCTGGAGAGCTGGTGTTTCATCAGGGAAGACAGTACTAAACTAGATGGACCAATTGTCTGAGTCCTTATAGGGAAGCTTCCTATGTTCCTAAGTTACTGGATGGGATTTGGCAGCAAGATAAGCTAATTCATATAGGAATCAGTTCCTGAATGTAAATTTGAGCCCTTCTGGTATCTTTTCAATCATGCTTTGTCTTTCAAGCCAGAGATTTCTTTTTTTTTTAAAAAAAGTATATTTGTTTTATGCTTAAAGTTCAAGAATGAATATCACAGCTGACAATATGTTCTTCAGTTAACAGCTTCAGAATTTTCCTCCTTTGGAAGTGTGTACTGTTGAGCTTTCAAAACTGACAAGAAAACACCACCTCCACAAATGGTCTTTTCTTTTATGTCTTTCTCAGAATTGAATGTTCATATACAAAGCTATTGCTCTTGCACAATTGTCTAAAATTGCTCTGCAGATGGTATGTAGAATAGAACTGAGCAGAAATGGTGAAGCTGTACCAGGTTGCAGATGCGTATAGATGTAGATATTATTATTGACTAACAAAACTCTGCTTTCAGATTTGCCAAACACAGGTGTAAATAAACTCAGAGCATCTGAGAGTGTTCATATTGCTTCTTATCATGTTGGAACAGAGCCAGAACAAGGGAATCTCTACTCCCCAGAGCAAACATCGCTCCATGAAAGTGAGGGTCTGTTATATACATTTTAAATAAACTGAGATTTGTCAATCTGGTCTTGTTTTTATTCATAACCGTGTAATAACTTCAGGTTTGTTGTGCTTTTTATCTTTAGGATCAGTGGGTAACTCTAGGAGTTCGACACAAATGAATTCTTATTCTGACAGTGGATACCAGGAAGTAAGCAGTTTTCACAACAGCCAGAACCTGATAAAGGGAGAGAACAGACAGCAACATTCCTTTATCGGAGCAAATAATAACCATTTGGTGAGAAGCTCAAGGGCTGAAGGACAGGCTTTGGTTCAGGTACATGTAGCTCCAAAAATATAATCAAGAAAAGCTGATGAAATAAATAAATATACTAATATAGATATGGTGTAAAAGTAATATAAATATGAATGTAATACCCAATACAATAATTTACTTACCTTGATAAATCATTTGTATTCTACATTTTCAACCACAACAGTCCTCTGACTGGCTTAAAATTATATAAGAATAAATAAAACACTATTTATTTCATTTCGTTTCATTTCTATATCACCTTTATCTTCCAAGGATCTCATCAAAACAGTGGGGGGGGGGAGTAAAAGAAAACACCAATTAAAAGCAAACAGCGCTTCCATAAATGGCGTAAGACAATATAACACTAAATAATGGAGCAAAGCTTCAAGGTCATACTTCCCTTCTAAACATTTGTGGTTGAGGGATGGGTCACCGGCATTTAGTTCCACTTTCCAGGAATCCTTGGTTGCCATTACATGTCATTACTGGTTCATATGCCAGGATTTTTAGAAAGGTGAACTAAATGCTCGCAAGGTTCTCTCAGTTACACAGGAGGAGAGAATGGGAGGGCATGGAAGCCCAAGACTTTGTTCAGCCTAATTCCAGATTTTGTAGAATGACATTTGGCTGTGCAGTGTTCATGGTAACTTATTTATTAGGCTTATTAATAAGACATGAAAAGGGCAAAGACTAAATGGAGAAAATAGTTCTATAGGATTTTGGTGACACATTTGCTGCAAAAAAAAAAAAGAAAGAAAGGAAAGTGGAACATTAAGATTAAAGCTACATCTGTACTACAACATTTAAGCCAAAGGATGTTACTCTTTTGGCCCCTCTCAAGGAACTCTGGAAATTAATAGTTTCGCTTGGCTGCGGATGCCAAAGAGGATTCTTGTTGTTCTTTAAGAATGCATCCTTGACAGAAGTTACAATAGATAAACTTACTTTAAAACATTTTAGGCTCAATCCAGCAAACATTTACGTGCTTTAAGTCCCGCTGATTTCAGTGCAGAGACTGAGAAGTGCAATTCTGTGCATATCTGTTCAACGAGTCTAACTCCCAGATGAATGTGTAGAGAATTGAAACCTTTAAAACATGAGCTTAACTCTCCGTTTTAAAACCAAAGGGACTGAACTCTAGTGCAAATGCGCCCGCAAAGGAATTTTCAAGCGAAAATGTTGATCTTTTACACTGGCTGATGGCTTTGTGCACCAAAATGATACGTGGTTCCTTTTGAACAGGCATCCTCAAACATAGCTGCCAACCGAGCCATGAGACGCGTAAGTTCTGTTCCATCGAGGGCCCAGTCTCCCTCATATGTGACCACCGCAGGCATTTCTCCTTCAAGGGGATCACTCAGAACTTCTTTAGGGAGTGGCTATGGCTCACCATCCGTTACTGAGTCGCGATCTCTTAATTCTAATGTGTTTTCATCTACAACATTGCCTGTACAACGAGCAGCATCTCCGTTTACCACACAGAGGCCAGCTTCGCCTATCGCAGTGCGCAGAGTTGGCTCGGTAACATCCAGGCAGTCGACCAACCCCAATGGAGGAACTCCCCAGTACCAGCCCGCTGTCAGAGTTGGGTCACCTCTTACGCTCAGTGACACACAGACAAGAGTGGCCTCTCCACCCCAAACCCAAGTTGGCTCTTCATCACCAAAACGTTCTGGGATGACCGCCGTTCCACAACATCTGGGGACGACGTTACAGCGGACACTTCATGATATCGAGCAATACGCACAGCAGTACGATATATATGAAAAAATGGTCCCACCCCGTCCAGATAGCCTTACAGGTTAGTAAAAAGGTAAAGACACAACTTAAAACTTTGCGCGAACCTGTAAATACAATGAATTGCACTGTTGGCAAGAGGAGCTGTAATATGCCATTACTGATGCTTGAAATGCTGTTATAGGCACAGTGCCTGCACACGAGGAATCTGCACAGGACCAACAACACAATGCAGGATTCTATGACCTCATTTTAAATTGGGATATTTTTTCAAAGGGTAGGAATCAGATGTTAGGTGTCGCTGAAAAGCTTATTGATTTCACTGAAAGGAAGACTGAAGTTGCTGCTTTGAATGTGTTTGTAGTTCCAAAGGCTTGTTTCAGTAGATATTTTCGGAATTAATCGCTTCATTTCTCATCACAAAGAATGAAATGTTATACTGTGGAGGCTTAGCAGTTTTATTTTATTTTTAATTTGTTTCTGTTGAAAGATTTTCATGGATAAACAAACGAACCTATAGGGTCTCTGTTTTCAATTCATAGAGTACTTTCTACAGGTCAGCTACATTTGGTGTGAAACGCTGCTGTCATGGGCATTTTGAGGTAGTGGGGGAAAGTGAAGTGTGGAGAGGGGGGAAGAAAGAAGGGGGGATAATGATCTTTCATTCTTTTGCATAGTGTATGTGCAGAGTTTTGTGTCAGCGTCAGGTGGGTAGGTTCTTTGTTTGCTTTTGCTGGCAATGCGAGAGGTTAGAGAACCCAGAATAAGGTTGGTTGCATTCAGTTGATTGCCGTGAGCTTGGTTTGTGTGTGAGAGGGGGAGGGACATTCTTCAAATGAAAACAATGAGCTTCAGTTATTCCGTATTTTCTACAAACAGTTTTTAAATGCACAGAAAAAATATACTTAATGCCTTAATAAAATGATTGCTTATGGGCACAAGTGCTCTACTGTATACACGATAATTTCAGCTGCCTGCAAGATCTTCATTTGGATGGAGGGATCCAGTTCATCCCCATAGGAGTGGGTGAGCACCCAGATGACTGATGAAGACAGGATGTACAAGTGCATTATGCGTATCTGAGCACATGCAGATCGTTGGGTGGGGATTTAGGAAGTATTCACCACTTTGTTTAGCCTGCAGGGGTCTAAACATGCACAACTTGCATTAGATTGTGACCTATAAATAATAAGTCAGAAGGTCGGCGGTTCGAATCCCCGTGACAGGGTGAGCTCCCATTGCTCGGTCCCTGCTCCTGCCAACCTAGCAGTTCGAAAGCACATCAAAGTGCAAGTAGATAAATAGGCACCACTCCAGCGGGAAGGTAAACGGCGTTTCCATGCACTCCTCTGGTTTCACCAGAAGCGGCTTAGTCATGCTGGCCACATGACCCGGAAGCTGTACGCCAGCTTCCTCGGTCAATAAAGCGAGATGAGCGCCGCAACCCCAGAGTCGGTCATGACTGGACCAAATGGTCAGGGGTCCCTTTACCTTTTTATAAATAATATGTACAAATAAAATACCACCATGGATTGCCATTCTTTCATTTTAAAATTTGTTCCCAGGTGCATATGAATGAATTTAAGCTACCTCTATTCAGCTTGGAGACAAACAGTGCCATGAATATCCCTGTCAAAAATGTTCTTGCATTTTAAAAAAGCAGGTATCGGGCCTGAAATATATGAAAACTACCTATACTGTTGATATGCACTGCATAATTAACTGCAATTTATGTGTTCCTGACTCCCTCTGTGCAATACTTGAAGGGATTTGTATTTCCTTATTACTTCTGGGCACACAAGCAATGAATCATTAATCAATCCGGAGGCAGACCTCAGTATAGGTATCAGGTTTTCATATACCACGTAATCTGTGACTGACCACATATAATATGGAAAAAAATAGGAAGCAAGCAAGAGAAACACATTTTGTTTAATGACAGGAAGTGCAAACAACGACTTCTTGCTTGAAATTTAGTTCTCACTTTTGTCAAATGTAGCTAGTGCATTTCAAAATATGAAAAAAGACCTCATGCATTGTGCCAATGATTTTGAAGTAGAACAATGCTGTCTGTATATTACTCATATAGCAAAGTCCTAATGCCCTGATTAAAAGTGCCTTAACAGCAAATATTTAGATGCCAATCTACTTGAAAGGGTGCTGAAAGCCTTGACTTAATATGTTTAAGAATGCTGTGCCAAGCAGCTAAATATGAATGACTTTTTAATCAGTCTTTTGATATCACAGTCCTGAATCTTCTAGTTATTTCATAGTGAAGATGTAGTAGTGTAATTTTTCAAGCCTTTCAAAACACAAAGCCTTTTAAATTATTCTTAGAAAGATTTTGCTAGATTCAGTTTCTTAAATACTGTTAATCTTCACACAATAGCCATAACCTCAGTGGTTGCCACTGTAGTCCTAAACCCTTGCACCAGCGTAATGACTTGTGAATCTGGCATATGGTGTTTTTATGACATTGCACTGGTGTTGAAATCAGTCCTGACAAAACCAGGAGCAAGCAAGCAAGAAAGAAAAAATAATTGTATTACTTAATAGGACCAACAGATGGAAGGCTGAAGGTTTAACAACACATCTGAACCAGTTGTTACCACATTAAGATTCAGCAAAGAACAAATATTGACATTTGCAGATATCATGGCTAGTAGCTCAATCAGGTTGTCTTCTCAAACATTGCCTTAGTGTTGTTGTTGTTTTTTTAAAAAAACCCTCTTTCATCTGTCTATACAGTGGTACCTTGGGTTAAGTACTTAATTCGTTCCGGAGGTCCGTCTTAACCTGAAACTGTTCTTAACCTGAAGCACCACTTTAGCTAATGGGGCCTCTTGCTGCTGCCACCGCGCCGCCGGAGCACGATTTCTGTTCTCATCCTGAAGCAAAGTTCTTAACCTGAAGCACTATTTCTGGGTTAGCGGAGTCTGTCACCTGAAGCGTATGTAACCTGAGGTACCACTGTACAGTGGTACGTCTGGTTATGAACTTAATTCGTTCCGGAGGTCCATTCTTAACCTGAAACCATTCTTAACCTAAGGTACCATTTTAGCTAATGGGGCCTCCTGCTGCCACTGCACCACCAGTGTGCGATTTCTGTTCTCATCCTGAGATAAAGTTCTTAACCCAAGGTACTACTTCCGGGTTAGCAGAGTCTGTAACCCGAAGTGTTTGCAACCTGAGGTACCACTGTATAGCAAATTTAACTAGAATAGATTCTTCGCTATAATGACTGTTGTGATTTTTAAGAGCCAATGCAGCTTTGTATTTTATAATAGAAAGAATGAAATCCTTAAAAATAGGTTTTGCATAGCCTCAGACCAGATGGACAGCAAATCAGGTTCTTATGTCATAGGGTTGATATGTTGTACAGTTGCTGATATTTCGTGAAACACGCACTGACAGAATACTTGAATCACTGGACATCCCCACTAAATCCTCATTTTTAATTAGCAGCAGGTTACCAATCACTGTGTTATTTGGAAGCTGAAGGCTAGTGTGTGTGTGCATATAAGCTGACTTGTACATGATCTTGCCTTTTGGATAGTTCAGATCTATAGGACAGGGTGCATACCACTTCTGTAGGTTCCCTGTACCGCCATCATTTTGGATTAGAAGAGAGGATTGATGACACTGTGAATCTCTTGATCTCTCCCAGTACTTTCAGGTGTCTTCAATATAAGTGATTTTAGCCCCTAAAAGGCACGTGTCCCTTTAGTTCAGTTCCTCCTACGCCATAGGGTCGCTTAAGCTGCAAGGTAGTTTCATCACACGATAAAGAAAGGAAGATTTTGTTGCTGGAGGCTAAGCTAGTACAACCCCCTCACAGTTTAAATAATTGGCAGCTGACTGACAGGCTGTACTCTTGCCAGATGAATCTATGTGGATCTACATTAAATGAAATAAAAAATCAAGAATATTAAGGCTTTTCAATTGTTCACGGGTGGTACAAAATGACCATTATGGGCCTGACCCAAAACTTTTGCAGCATCCACAACATTCCCCAGAGCACAGTAAATAAGGTGTAAGAGACCCAGGCCTTCTGCAAATTCTCTTCCATTGTCGCATGTTTTTAAAATGGTTGTTGCCATTATACAAACTATAGCACAGAGGCTTTAAAATACCATAATCTTCTGTCACCTTGAACAATGTGTGCAGTTCTAGCTGCCACTTTTTAACAAAGAAACTATAGAGCTGGTAAAAGGCAAGAAATAAGAGCACAAAAATCATTAGGCTTGTAGATAAGCTACAAGGAGAGGTTTAAATTGGAATTTTTCACTTTAGATGGAAAATAAAAGATAGGATAACTGAAAGAGGAAGATAAGATCCTAAAACATGCATAAAAACGGAACAGGAAACGTGGATGCTCTGTTCAAAAACATGTGACTGAGTGGGCCTGGAGTGAAATTATTGTAAGACTTACAAAGGCATCTTGAAGCACATTTTGATTTTCCCCACTCACTTTCTTATGCACAAAATAATTTCTTTGGAGGCCTTGTTAGGAACAGGTGAGACCAGGCCTGAACTAGCCATCTGGCAGAGGGACCAATGCGCTTAAAAGTCGAAGGGATGATCTTTGTGAAAACAAAACACAAACCAATAACCCTGTCCCTGCCTACTCCCCCCCCCCCTTTGCTCTTGCACGGGACAGGGAGAACGGCAAAAGATATAGGTGCCACCTATCTCTGAAGAGATCTGTTTTGAAATACAGATTAACATATATATTAATTTCTTCCTTGATAGAATTTTAGGCTGCGATTAGAAGATGAGATATGCATATGCGTGGGAGAGTCACATGCGTAGTTGGAGCCTAAAAGATTGCAATACGAAAATGGGGATTTGTTTGTGAAGATTGCAGTTGCCACATACTCACATTTCCCTTTTCCGTCTAGGCTTGAGGAGTTCATATGCTAGTCAGCACAGCCAACTTGGTCAAGAGCTGCGTTCGACGGTGTCTCCTGATCTGCACATCACCCCTATATATGAAGGTAGAACTTATTACAGTCCAGTGTACCACAGTCCAAATCATGGAACTGCTGATGTACCCCAAGGATCCCAAACAGCGTTATATCGAACTGGATCTGGTAAGTGTGAAATCCCTGTTGTCCCCAAATCTAAATTGGCTACAAGAGTATGGGGAACTATTTTATCACCCCATGTTCGTTGGAGAATAATACTGAAATAATATGACAGCGTGTACTTGAAACCATAAAGTTTAGAAAAAGGAAACCCCAATTCATAAACTTTCCTTCCCCCACAGATTTGGTGGGGAGGGGTGCTAAAGGACACAGATATCTTCCTGCCTTCTCTATCTGGAAGGAAGTTGGGTAGGTCCAGAAGTGCATAGATGCTTGAAGGAGCATCTGGCTAGAAGGGAATGTTGCACTCATAGAGGGAGCAATCAGCGCACACACCACCTGCCACTGTAAAGGGGCCATAAGACTTACCTCTGCTATAGGCAATCTTTTAAAAATAGCCTTGAACATCACATACCATCCAATTCGGCCTACCCTCCCTTAGAGGAGGTTACAGGACTATTAATTTTCAAGATCCTTAGTTTTGGCAGCATTAAAAAAGCATTAAAAACAATATTTTAAAAAAATACTTTTAAATGTGCAATCCATTTAGCTGCTCTATATTATTTGTCACCTTTATAACTGACCCCATCAGTTCAGAATTGAATAATAACGCATTGAAATAAGAAATTGAAAATCCCATCACCATTCAAATCATGGCCAAATTCCATCAGCATTCAAATTAAGCTATCAAAGTAACGTACAGTGAAATTGCTAAAATTAAAACACTAGGGTTTGGATCCTAGCTAACTTAATTCAAGGAAGGGAAAATTCCCCAGTCCCTCTTTGCCCCTGCGGCCACTTGCACTGCTTAAAAGGCCTCTCTGGAGGGTAGCCCCCCCCCAATAGACAGTATGCAATGGGACATGGCTAGCTGCTGCGGGGAGGGGAACTAGCCCAAATGACTTAAGCCCAGAATGGGACTCCTAGAAGTTTTGTGTGCCGCATCCCACCCCCAAGATATAGACTCTTAAAGGGCACAAGTGGCTGCCATTATGGAAGAAGCGATGTGCAGCTTCACTTCTTTGAACTTCCTTAAGTAATGGTATCTTAGAGCCAAACCAATCTAAACCCCAGTCCATCTGTCCCTCACCATGCCAGCTTAAAGAAAAGCATATTCCATTGCTTCCAAAAGGTTTTGTTGAGTTTCAGAAGGAAGGAGATCAGATAATAAATCTCTGTGTCTGTGTGTGTGTGTGTGTGTGTGTGTGTGTGTGTGTGTCTGTCTGCATACTTCTTCTCTGGCGATCATTCGTAGCCGAGTAAGATTGTTTTCCATAAACACAGTTTTAACAATGAGTTCGTAAGTGACTGTGGAGGCCAATTCTGGATCCACACGTCCTTCCACAGTGGGGACATTGGTTTCCTGGCAGGAGTTGATCATGGTGTGGAATTGCCAAGCGTGCCTTCCTCTTAGCACGTTTCTCCCTTGCGTCCTGAGTTCTAGTGTCTTCAAAGCCCATGACACCTTTGGTAAAGGCTGTTCTCCAACTGGAGCACTCGCAGGCCAGTGTTTCCCAGTTGGCAGTGTTCATACTACATTTTTTTAGATTTGCCTTGAGGCAGTCTTTAAACCTCTTTTGCTGACCACCAGCATTGTGCGTTCCATTTTTAAGTTTGGATTAGAGTAGTTCCTTTGGAAGACGATCATCATACAGACACACAACAACACATACGGACACACAACAACAACAATCTTGATATTTGTTTTATGTTCCAGGTGTTGGAAATCTACAAAGGTCATCCAGTCAGCGTAGCACTCTTACATACCAAAGAAATAATTATGCTCTGAACACAACAGCTACCTACGCAGAACCCTACAGGTCGCTTCATTATCGGCTCTCTGAGTCCAGCTACAACAGGATGCAGCAGCATGCGCCTCCTGCTGATGATGGTACCACAAGATCTCCATCCATAGACAGCATCCAGAAAGATCCCAGGCAAGCATACCTCATACTTGTAACGAATTGCCCACAGTTGCCATAGCGAAATAATTCTAAATCGATTCCTGTTACTTAGACTTTCCATTGCTAATCTTTGAGACTGTGTTTAGTTCACCATTGGAAATTTAGTTATACACAAATCTTTGTAAAATGTTGTCAGCGGGTGGACTGGGTTAACTCATTGCAGGCTGAAAATGTTATATATAACACACACGAATTCACACTTTGCTTTGAACTCTGCTTATCCAATGAAGAGAATTTGCATGGCGGGATCCAGAATTACCTGAGGTCATCCACATGCTTCAGCATC
Organism: Podarcis filfolensis; assembly: GCF_964270895.1. Taxonomy (NCBI): domain Eukaryota; kingdom Metazoa; phylum Chordata; class Lepidosauria; order Squamata; family Lacertidae; genus Podarcis; species Podarcis filfolensis. The sequence continues at coordinate 31,554,420 of NC_139604.1, read as the reverse complement.
AGTTCCCATCAGTTCAAGCCAACGCTGCGGCCTACCTACAGCACCTGTGTTTTGGAGATAACAAAATAAAAACCGAGGTACGATATAGATGCCTTATTGGAAAAACCCCCAGTGAAGAACATTTTAGAGCAATGTTTAATTTTGAAGTTTCCGTCAAATTGGTACCTATTGATAAACTTACACTGCAAATGCAGGTTCATGCTTCTAAGGTTTTACTGTACTGACAGTGGAAATGCTGGGCCATCTTTTTGACTGCTTCCTTTAAATTTTGATTTCTGTGCACACTTGCTTGGAAGCAAGGCCCTTTGAACTCAGCGGGACTTAATTCTGAGTAAATATCTGGATATGTGGGACAATAAACAGAAGCTGAATCCTGAAAATACAAAGGTGTAATTGTGACCCAAGTTCTCATGTCTTGGAGGTGGGGGCCCCTTTTTGACAGAGACGTTATGTTTCAATTGTTGTAAACCACCCTGGGATCTTGGAGAAGGAGGAGAAATTATAACATAAGGCCTAGCTAATGGCTTTTTAAAAATCATTTTATTCTGCAGCTATTTAAAAAAACAATGTTTCTGTCTAACAAGCAATTAGCAGAAAAATCGCTACCTGAATATATATTATGTTTTCCAATAAACTTTGCATATTTGAAACGGAGGGGAACAGTGCTTTATGACTTGAATTTTGGGGAGTGTGCTTCCCTGTATTACTGGTCACCTTATTGTTGTCTTCACAGAGTAGTTATGTTTTCCATTGTTACTGAGTAGATCTATCACTTTGTTCACATTTCTCCTCTAGTCAATTATATTCTGTACTTTAAGAACCTAAGGGTCATATCCAACATTTCGGCTAGCCCATCAGACTCTCTCCTGCACAACAGAACTTTATCCTTTCCTCTCCCCTGAAGCCCACCGCACACCCTCAGAATCTGCTCTCTTTGTGTATTAATGGAATCCGTTCCACATATTTTCTAGGTATGTAGGTTAGGAGGAATCAAACATCTGGTTGACCTGTTGGACCACAGAGTCATTGAAGTTCAAAAAAATGCTTGCGGTGCATTGCGGAATCTGGTGTACGGAAAGTCGACAGATGAAAATAAAATAGCAATGAAAAACGTCGGAGGGATCCCTGCACTTTTACGATTGCTAAGAAAATCCATTGATGCAGAAGTAAGAGAACTTGTCACAGGTAAAGTTTCAATAGATAGGAAATAAATGGCATTTAGTCAGGTGAAATGTTTCTGTGTGCAAGAAGAGGTTTTACTTTGAAATAACTTAGTTGAAAAGGTATCTAGTTGCATGAACCTTTGCATGTCTGTTCAGAAGGATGTCACATTTATTTATGTGAGACCTACTGTGGTAAATGTGTCTAGGACAGGAGCCTTAGAACCTTCATGCAGGCATTTGGGGTTGCAGCTACACACACACACACACACACACACACACACACACACACACTCCAATAGACTTTTGTTACAGAATTTATTTTGTAACCTGCAGAGTAGTCCTGTCTCATGGCTTTTTTCAAACAACAACTGGTCCTGGGCAGAATATTTGGTTTGGTTTGGGGACATTTTACTACTTCAAGGTACATTGAAATTCAGCTTGAGATGGAAAAACGTAGTCCTCCAAAATCGTTTTTGTGAGGGCTTTTAAAAAATGTGTCTGGGTAAGTGCATCCTCCCTACACACACACACACACACACACAGAGAGAGAGAGAGAGAGAGAGAGAGAGAGAGAGAGAGAGAGAGAAAGAACAACTTATATTGCCATATATTGCCACATTGGCAATATAAGTTGTTCAGTACATCTGACAATCCACAGTTGTTCTGAGAAATTTCTTTGAATGTCTTCTGCAAGAGTGGATAAATTAATCTGTAGTACTCTTAGCTCCCATAGTTTGTTTTACAGATTATTTTGGACCCTCAGGCAGTTAATACTTTCACATTTAGAACTCTCATTCATAAGGATTCATTATATTATTGAGTCTCACAGTAGCAGTGTAATATTAGGATTCTATTGTGAATGACTTTATAATTCGTTTCATGGTGATATAACAGTTTTCATAATTAGATTTTTTAAAATTTTCATCAAATGATTTCCTGAAGAATGTAGTCACCTTGACTAAAAAGAAAAAGAAAACTACAGTTCCGTAGTGTTGCACATGTCCGTAGGGGGAAGGCCAGCTCCCTGAATTCAGCAGTATATTTCTGCTAATTGAATTTTGCTAAATTTGAGAAAGCTGTGTGCTTGAGTCCGGCGATATTCCACATTCCAGAGGCACATCTTTCTCGACTCACTTTAGATGCCGCTGTTGCTCAAAGACCATCTTGACTATGACTTTATATAAATATGATCCCCTCTGAATTGGAAAAAAAATCTCCTTGACTTCTAATACACACACACAAGTATGTCATTGGATAATGTTGCGATCAGCTGAAGTTTCAGAAAACTGCAACTGTTCCAAGTGTTAGAAAGTATTCAGCACATAAGACAAAGTGTGAATCACACATTAGGCATTTAGCCAAATTAACTGCTGGGATGTTTCAGTAACTAAATTGTAAGGAGCGGGGGCTGTGAACGCCAGTAGTAAATAAGACCAGACTTTCCTCCCTTTGTCTCTACTCCACCCACATCACTGCAAAATACCTCTGCCTGCTGCCTCTGTGGAGACAGCTCCTAGTTCAGTGGGTACTGGTACTTCAAGTCTCATCAACATGGAGACAAGCTTGTGAAAGGATCCAGCAAGTTCTTCCGCAGCTCCCAGGCTTGGTGGGCTGGCGGCTGCTGTGGCTCAGCAGACTAGCAGCTTTCTTCTCTGAATAGAAGGCAGAGACCAAGATCAAGACAGCTTTGCTTAGGGTAGGAAGCACGCTAAAAGTCATCTGTGCCTGGCAGGTAGTCCTGAATACTTTTTTAGGGCTGTGATGAAAGCCAAGCCGATGCTGTTTGCATCTTTCATCCCAGCCTAACGTATCTGGCCTGTCAGCTGCAGTCATCTCAGAGGTTGCTCATTCATGCTTAGCCTCTAAAGTTCGACAATGTGCCCACCAACCCTCCATATTTCTTGCAAGGCTCAAGCACTCTAGAGGTTTCTGCCTGGGCAACCTGTTACCTTAGGGCAGGGTTTCCCAAACTTGGGTCTCCAGCTGTTTTTGGACTACAATTCCCATCATCTCTGACCACTGGTCCTACTAGCTAGGGGTGATGGGAGTTGTAGTCCAAAAACAGCTGAAGACCCAAGTTTGGGAAACCGTGCCTTAGGGCACAGTGCTGCTTATTTCTTCCCAGGCCTTTTTCCTTTTTCTTTTTTGTGAAAGTACACAAGCATTCTTTTCAGTCAGCCCAGCAAGATCATCAAATCACAGCTTATACTGATAAATAAGTGCCATGTTGGTTATTTGCTTAAAATGCTGTGATTTAAACCCAGTTCAGATATTTCAAGCGTAGCATAGGGCCGTTGGACCTGTGTGGCTGGCAGTTTATTATGTATGGCGTGCAAACTTCACAGGGAAAAAAGCTTTATTTGCTCACCTCGTGGGGTGTGCGCTGTTTTATTACCATTTCCCCTTTTCATTTATATCCCACCTTTCTGTTGTTATGCAACACCAGATGGCATACATGTAGTTCCCAGGTGATGGCCCAGCCACACAATGACCAAACTGAGGCCTCTGTAGCTTCAGCTACATGTGCCTACATATCATATCCTGGGATCGCCAGTGCTTCTGCACTTTATGTGTACCACCAAACGAAAGGTTACAGCTGCTAACTCTAAGAGCCCAAATCACATGGGGGGTGGTTCTAGATACTACCACCTCTTAAGGGTGTTTCTTTCACTATGCACATAAAATAAAAACAACAACTGCACCATTGTGCAGGCTATAGTGAAGGTCCTCAGGGTTTTTTTGCCCATGTCATTTCCTGTTAGGGAAGTTCTCACTCAACTTGCTTTGGTATCTGAAACAATCATGAGGGGGAAATAGATACACAATACTAGTTCCAAGGAAGAGACGGCCATTGCCTTGCTACTAAGAGTCTTGCAATACTCAGGTGTTTCTCAAAGCTGCTTATCTGTAATTGTCACTTTCACATTACTTTTAGCTGTGAGTGCTCTTTGTGTCAGAAATCCATACTGCAGAAAGATGGTATTTGACTAAACGTTTTAATATTTTAGGTCTTGCCTGTAATCTCTGCTGCAGAATCACAAAGTTAGTGCATGGTCTTGGTTTCTGTGTTGCTGACATGGAAGAATAACTCGTACATTTCATTTCTCCACTTCCTCAAACAGCTTTATTCTGCCTAAGGGTGTTTTGTGTTTATTTCTTTGGAATCTCATTTTTCATGAGTTATACTCTCCATCACTAAAACCTGGTGTGATTTATTACTTTTGAAATTACAGAGGCGGTTAACAGACCTTATCTTAGAGTATGTTGGACACAAACACTTTATATTCATTCTTAGTACTTCTACATACATTTAAATTCTTAATACCCCATACCTTACATTTGGGGTGGTGCAATCTAAAGCAAGTTATGCATGCCTAGGGCATGGAATCAGTTCTTAGCTGTGCTTGGGTAACACTGATTTCACAGAGAATTAGGTATGCTTCACTTTTCTCTGGATTGCACCCATGGCCCGTTCCCCCCCTTCATGTAATATAAGCCAAGCACCGTTGTTGGAGAATATCAAGAAAGCACACAGCATGCATGCAACAATTATGCATAGGGAGAGTAAGCAGAGGAGGAACCGCTGATTCAAATTCTGATGCCACCGCTAAATGGCTTGTTAAAATGGCTCCAGGATACTTTGGGCCTTTGGTAACTTGGTAAAATAGTCTCTGACAAACATGCTAAAATTGCTGCCAGGAATCTTTTTGTATTGTGCCATTTGTTTCACCAGGGAGTTTTTGAAGTAGCAAGAAAAAGAAAAAAGAAAAGAAAGCATCTAATTTTATATCGATATCATTGTGTTTAACTGAACATACAGGGAGGAGTATTATGAGTATTCCGCCTTTGCAAGCATTTCTGCTTGAAAGATGGAATGATTCCCCACTTTCCTCCTGTCCCTACATCCCAAGTGCAATCAGGGAATGCATGTGGAAGGGGAGAAAGCCCCATTGTGCTAGTAGGAGCCTGTACACAGGCTTTCACTAGCTCACTGGATTTGCTGAATTTGGCCCACAGTTACAGCTAAGCATCAATTTGCCGCCCTGGGCTCCTTCAGGGGGAAAGAGCCAGGATATAAACTAAACAAATATATATATGAAAAGAGAGCCTAGAGAGTGTTCTAAATAATTTTTGTATATAATTACTGTATTGATTCTCAACTTCGTAATAGCACCTAAGACACATACCTTATCCAGAGAAGGAGATCTAGCACAACTGTCTGGTCCCACAGTATTAGTTGATAAATGACATAATTGCAACTTCTGTCACTGATGTTTTGGTCTGTGTTGATGGTTCTGAGCCAGTTGTGAATGGGATAAGAAGATCTTCCTCATCCAATAAAATGCTCAAAGTGCAGATATTTTGGTCAACCCATTCTAGCCACATTACTGGTTTGTGTTAAATGCACAGTAATAAATTGCCGCAGTAGAGAGATCACTCACAAGTAAATGGGTCAAACATTCACCTTTGTGTAATTATTCATCATCCATGGTCAGTAGTGAGTACCGTAAGTGACACCCTAGTTACTATTGTCAGAGGCCGATAAGTAGTTGTAACTATGCCTTCTCAAATCTGATAAGGCAACTTTTCCTGTCCGTAAGTCAGCTCAGCTGCTGATCAGTTGACAAAAACACCTTTTAAATAATAAACATTCTAAAACTAATGTTTATTTGGCTACCAGGAGTGGTGTAGAGGGACTCGCAAACAACTTCTGAGTAACATTGTGAAGTAGATTTGTTGCCACGCCTAGCATTGTTTAAATACAGCATTGCTTTGAGGGAAGAACAACTTTATATAAAAGCGAACACTTCATTACTATGTTCAAAACTGAAGTGCAATATTTGTGGATTCCCCCCACCAAAAATCTGTATTCAAAATGACTAGTGGCCAATAAATGCCTGCACTTAATTGTGGAGAAAAGATATATGATGTTCTCAAGCATTACCTTCAGATCTTGGAAATTAATTTTTCATCTTCTGGAGTTGCAATTACACAATATTACTGACAGGGGTTTTTTGTGGGGGGGGGGGAGGTTATATCCTACATGCTTTTATTTTATCTGGTTTTTGTGCTGCTTTTGCTTTGTTACCTAAACTGAGTCCTAGAGATGGACTAGAATGCTATATGTTAAACAGCACAATGCCAAATCTTGGAAGAGATGCTATAGAGCATTTACTATAACATAGAGAGATGAATGAGGTGTCAAATTAGAAACCAGAATAGCGGCTTTACTAGTTCACCAAAAATAAAATATTTATAGAAACTGAAACAGTTAAAAAGAAATAAGGTATGTCTATAAGTGTCCATCTTTTAAACTGCTCTTGCTGTCGGCTGTAAGCGCTCTTGTTTCTTCATTGAAATGAACCCCATTCTTCTCCCTGGCAGCTATTGGCTGAATTGTAATGTTGTGAAATGCTTCTAAACTTTCTAATGCAAAGATGGTAAATCTATGTCCCTCCATCAGCCCCAGCCAATGTGGCCAACGGTCAAAGGTTCCCCATCCCTGTTCTACTGATAAGAAATTAAACTGTCAGTACATGAAAAGTTACAGTTTTGGAGCACTTAATATAACATCTTACTGATGAAATTGGGTGCAGTTCTCATCTCAAGCCACGTGTACTCACTTTGGATGTGTTTTTTCACAACTCCAGATGATAGATGCTTGGTTGCTGAATGCAAGATCTGTATCTGGTGTGTAATCTGTCATTTAAAGCTGGACGAGAGGTACCCAGCGAGTCTTTGCTGTTTGCATTTTAAAGGGGGAAAAATATGTTCGCATTATTGATTGTTTCTATGCTAATACATCCATTGTTGCAATCCCAAATAGTATTTTCTGTGTGCACAAGAATTGCATGTGGCACACCGTGTATTGTGGTGTGGAAATCTGGTAGTTGTATTTCTTGTTTCCTAGTAGTACTAATTGAAACGAAGTCTCCAGATTCCTGTGTTTTGAATGTGCAGGAGTTGATTGGGTAGACCGTGTATGCCTGTCATTAGCAAATTGTTTGGGACTCATTTTCTTAACTTCTAGGTGATGAAAGGGCTTTTGTTTCCCTAGCAAACACCTTGCCCTTCAGCATATTATTAGTTTCCCTCAAGTAGACAACATTTGGCAGATAACAAGATACAAAGCTTATTCTTTCAAGCAAGCAATCAGCTCTTATTGAAACTGAGCTAGGCAAATCAGGCGACCTTACAGTGTGGGCTGATCAATCATACATTCCTATACAATCAGCAGAGCACACAATATTTATATTCTGTAACCACTGACCTGTATATAGTTGCATGTCATAAAAGTCTGTTCCCTCAAAATAGTAACAAAAATATAATGCCAGTATTTTAGTAGGTAAATAAGCAAATTGGGAGAGACTGGACTGGAATGAATTTGTACATACTGAATTTCCCATGCAGAGGTAGCATGGTTTGAAGCAGGCATAGGCAAACTCGGCCCTCCAGATGTTTTGGGACTACAACTCCCATCACCCCTAGCTAATAGGACCAGTGGTCAGAGATGATGGGAATTGTAATCCCAAAACATCTGGAGGGTCGAGTTTGCCTATGCCTGGCTTGGAGGATCAGAAGCAACCCATGTGCTTCCAAGCACCTTCATTGCTCTAAAATACAGCTCACCTCTCTATTGCCTTTTTAGCGTTAAACATAGGTTGCCATGACATCTAAATAGTCAATGCCGTGTTCAGCCATAAATGAAGGTCTTGTTTTTGCTCGGTTTTTGTTTCTGTTCTGTTCTATTCATTTGTATTTTGAGTGGTCCCCTACTCAGGTCTAAGGAGGGGTTAACATGCAGGTGAAAGTGATGGTTAGTTGATGAAGGACCCTGTGGGAGAGGCAGGGAAGGGAAGATCTCCTAGGGTGGGAGAAGAAAGGGAAGCTCCCAGGTGAGAGCTGGAAGGGATCACCTTCCTCTGTGTGGGACAAGTTAATATTTACCTGTGAAAGAGGACTTCATATGCTTTCTCTTCTCTCTCTCCTTCTTCTCTTTGTATTTGTTTAGCTTAGTTTTTTTATTATTATTATAATGTATTATGAAAACTCTTAATAAAATCTTATTCAAAAGAAGAACCACAAGCCGAGTTCCACTTACAGAACTGGGCTTTTCCAGTTCCTCCTTCACTCTGTGTTCACTAAAACATGCTTCTGAGAATTGGAATCATCCAGACATCCAATGATACAGTGTGCCGCTTCAGGGGAGAAATCAACTGTGGGAAACATCTCTTGCATAAGCTTTAAATGCATTACATAGGAACTGCAGGAAGTGTTCACCTAACTAGCTGCTCCTTTCTTTTCCTTACCAGGGAAGAGTTGTTCATTCTTTCTCTTCTTGATGAGTTGAGGGACATAATTTCAGTGTACTCTTTTTTTCTTTTTTTTTGCAACAGTAGTTCTGTAACCTCATGCAAGATGAATCCGTTATGATTATTATTTTATACGCCCAATTATTTGGAAGGCAGCAAGTTCAACACAACCCAGAATCTTTTGCTAATAAAATATTCGGAATCAGAAATGCCTCATAGTTTGTGAGCCACTCTATATGTATTCTGTATTTCAGTTATGGTGGCAAGTTACTGCTGATCTCACACACTTTGGAATGTAAATACAACATTGTAGAATAAACCATCCTAGCTTGTCTCGATATGTATAATGTAGACTTCATTTTGCTTGAATTTTAAGGTGCCTAGTACATTGGGATCTGGTTGGATCCCAATTGAGCTCCCGTTGCTCGGTCCCTGCTCCTGCCAACCTAGCAGTTTGAAAGCACGTCAAAGTGCAAGTAGATAAATAGGTACCACTCTGGCGGGAAGGTAAATGGTGTTTCCATGCGCTGCTCTGGTTCGCCAGAAGCGGCTTAGTCATGCTGGCCACATGACCCGGAAGCTGTACGCCGGCTCCCTCGGCCAATAAAGCGAGATGAGCGCCGCAACCCCAGAGTCGGTCACGACTGGACCTTATGGTCAGGAGTCCCTTTACCTTTACTAGGTTAAATGGAGCTTTCTCTCAGGTCAGTGGGAATAGGATTGCAGCTGAAGTTTCATCAGACAAATGGTCTGGTCTGCTGTCTGTCTGCTACCTTTCAGAGTACTGCTTTTGTTTTATAAACGTGTCAGTGACTTTGCCCCTTCCTACTAGGGATACTTATTCCTCCCTTAAGTTCTGTCATGATAACTTAAGATCCATGTGCTAAGCTGAAAAATGAGAGAGAGAGAGAGAGAGAGAGAGAGAGAGAGAGAGATGTTGCTTCTCATACTGTTGTCTTTTATGCTATGGAGTATTTGGTTTTTATTTCTTTTAAATGTGCTGTGTTTTAACTTGCTGTTACCACAACTATATGGTAAAGTTTGCAAGTTGAACCTAATGGTTCTAGCCATAAAATAATACTTGATGGATCTTTTCCCCCTCCACAGGCGTTCTCTGGAACTTGTCTTCATGCGATGCAGTAAAGATGACAATCATTCGAGATGCGCTTTCAACGCTAACAAACACTGTGATAGTTCCTCATTCTGGTTGGAATAATTCTTCCTTTGATGATGATCATAAAATTAAATTCCAGACTTCTCTAGTTCTACGCAATACAACAGGATGCCTGAGGTAAATTGCTGTGTTTGTAGTAGTAATCTTAAAACAGCATAATGAATATGCTTTTGCATAATGAAAAGAAGCAGACATGCAGATTTATATCCAAGGGCATGTTGTTTTATGATTGTGTGCTCTCTGTGTTTGTATTAAATACTAATTATAGGGTTAAGTTGCGAGTTGCTTTGATGCCAAGTCATTTCTAGCAATTTAATCTTTACGTTATTAACTGGTCACTACTGTGGTTCAGGCCATTCTATTAGTGTAAGCTTGAAAGAATTATTGCAGACTACACACATCAAAATCATCTAATGATAATTGCTGGTATTGAAGGAGCTACCAAAGGCCCAATTGGGTTGCTTCCCTTTTTCTTTAATCAGCAGAATCTTCCTCCTGTGCCCTATCCTGAGATGCTTTTTATAAGTCCCATCAGTTTCAGGTGTAATTTGTCACATGGTGTTAAGGGCTGCTTCTTCAAGAAGCACAATTCTAAAGCCCTCTTAGGCACCAGAACTAGTTGATTGGTTCTTTGATTTTGGCCACTCTGATTGAAGTCCAAATGAAGTTCAACAAATGACCAGAGCAACTCACTTAAAAACAAAAGACCAAGCTGAAACAGCCCATTCCATTTCACTGCTCAATCTTTGGGAGAGTTCTCGCAAGTTTGTTGAGGAAGGGGTTGTGTGTTAAGGGTTGTGACACACTTCTGCCCTATTGTACAGCTCTTTTCAGTGGTCATTTCCCCTCATGAGATGTCCTAGAGAGGGCACTGCTCCAGTGAGTGCTGGCCTCCATTCTTTCCACCAAGAGTGCCTTACAGTAATGTAACATTGGGGCATTCTGGAGGAGAAATTTGTGACTGCCAGGTAAGAGGAGCTCCACTGCTTTAAACAAACAAAAAAATAGTATCCTCCTCTCACAATTAAGAGTTCCACCACAACCTTCCATCTAATCTCCTCCAAACATATGTGCCTTTTTCCATTAAACCATGGCTAAGGAAGCTTAACAGTGATGTTGTAATTGACAATTTGCCAACAAACCAGTATCAGAAATCATGATTTGGAGCAACCATAATTGGTGTGATCACAAAACCATGGTTATTGCTCTGTCCCCAGAAGCCACTGTTTCAAGAGATTAGAGTGCTGAGCAGACATAAAAATGAAAGCAGAGAAGCAGCTTTCAACTAGGGTTTGCCTCTAATTTTGGAAGGTAATACCATGGTTTGGTTCTAAACAATGATTAGCACAAACTTTGATTTGGTGTGGTGTCCAAATTGAATCATAGATTTATTGAAATGATCCTTGAAATTAGTTTTTAAAGTACCTCATGATTTCAAAAGGGCTCTGTCTCGGTTCAGTTCTGCTTTTGGTCAGACTTGGCTTGCAGGCATTCAAAGTTAGGGTCAGCAGTAAGGAACTCAGCAAAGCAGTATGATCCATGAATGACCAATATAGCCAGCTGATGAAGTCATTGGCTCAGTAAGGGAAATGTCAAAAAGGATATTGTGGCCAGGATGCAAGCCAGGATCATCCTTAGCCATGTAAACCATGAAGCCTTGTTTAAGTCATAGTAGAATCAGTGGCTAGAAAGGAACGCAGAGCATCACCAGGTCATGTCACATTTCTGACAACATCTGGAGCTGCAGGGTGCATATATTAAGTTATGTAATAGGACAATTGTTGAAAATGGGGATGAACTGGAAGAGCGTTTGATGGATTGCACCTTTTAATGGATACATTTAGATCTTTTTCAATCTTTATGCAGAGGCAAACCTGGATTTGTCACCACGTTTACTCAGGAGCCCATCATGGCTCTGTGAGAAATGCATCTGTATAATGTACAGGCTGGCAAACGTGCATTTCTCACATTCACATCTTATTTAAGTGTCCATTTATAACATGTCGGCAAAAAATGTAGTGACCTTTTAAACCACAATATGCAACCAGGAATATGTTGGTTGGCAAGTGTGAAGAATAAGCAGACTAGTCAGGGATTGAAAGGATAGAAGGCAGGATTTGAATTAAAAATGGCTATGTTAGATTAGGTCTGAAAACAAGATATATTCATAAAGATGTGGAGGTAGATCCAGAACAGCCTTCCCCAGCCTGGTGCCCTCCACAACATTCGGACGGCAGTCTTATCATCAGTCACAGCAAGTCTGTGGGAGTTGTATTCCAAATCATCTGGTGGTCACCAAATTGGGGAGGCAAACCTAGATTATGATAAATCACTCCACCAGAAAGCAAGATAAATCGAAGAGCAGCCAAGGGCTCATAAAAGCACTGTTTAATTAAAAAAATAGCACTTGGTCTTAGGAATACAAAATATACATTCTCTTGTGTATACATTGGGTTGTTTCATACAATGATGTCTCTTTCGTTCAAGGACATCTGCATAACTAACAGGACCACTGCATAACATGACCATATAATCCAATGCCTTTTCAGATGTGCCTCCTTCAACAACTACTTGCTTCAACCTGCATCCTAGTCTGTGCTTCTTCACCATGCTTCCCGCTATATTTCTTCACAAACCCCATTGCCTTGTCCAAGATATTCACACAGTCTGTGAGCCAATTAGAGCAACAAAAAATAAACATCACCCAAAGAATACCATGTCTAGTTTTGCATACATTTTAAAAACATAGACAACAAAAGGGGTGTGTTTTGATTGATTTATTTTCAGGTGGTGGAATCGGGGAGAACTTGCTCAATGTTAGTGTTTTAGCTTCCTTGGCCTTGGGAGGGTTATAAAGATACAAGAATCTTTTTGGCAGCAGCCGTTCAGTGTGGCCTGGACCCATCCCAGATTAGACCACACTATGCAGACATTGCCAAATGGATTGGCGTTAAGCAGCAACAAGTAGTTTTTTTGCAGGCTTTAGTGCAGCATGTGGATCATTTATTGCCAACCACATATCTGGGTAAGAAATTTTGCTGAGCAATAAGGATTGACTGAGAACTGATATAGGCAGTGCTTTTTCCCCCTTTTTCTTTAACCCAGGGTTATTTTTTAGTCACTGAGTGGTCTGGGGAAATGAATCATTGAGGACTCCACTCAGATTTCTGTCTTTAGCCCTAACAAGTACACATAAAGGTATATATTTAATCTGCAGAGAAAACTGGCCACATTTTTTAAAGCAAGCAGTAGGTTATAGATAGTATTAGAGTGGGAAAAATAGATTTCTCTATCATAATCCTGATATCTTTTGGATCCTCTCTGTCAACAATCTATTCTTTATAGCAACGAATACACAGTAATGAGGGGCATTCTGCTCCAACACTGTCTTCATAGCTGCCCTGTTAACTGAAAATGTCATTATAAAACACACGCACACAGTATTATCTGGAATACACTGAGCTGAACTCTGACATGTGTTTGCACTTCATCAGAAAATGATATCATCGTCATATCTAAGCAACTTTCTGTATGCAGATAATTGGCTGCATGTCTCTGATAACAAGAGTACTAAAATACATAGTGTTTATTAATATGCATCACCATTCTGATTCTGGTTTTTATGCCTTAGGAATCTAAGCTCTGCAGGAGAAGAGGCACGGAAACAAATGAGATCTTGTGAAGGGCTGGTTGATTCATTGTTATATGTGATCCATACATGTGTGAATACTTCAGATTATGACAGCAAGGTGTGTAGATCTTTTAACAACATTTTCTCTTTGTTATCAGCAGAGTTGTCTGGTTTGGGCTGTAATTTGTTTATACCATTGCAGTCACAGAGTTGTTACGCTTTTGTGCCACTGAATCCTGAAGCATGCAAATTAATGCTGCCTGTCTAAGCAGAACCTGGAACTGTGAAATGATGAAAACAAGGATGGGTTTTATCTTCCAGATCTTTCTAGTTTCTTCCCCCTCCCTTGTAGTATTTCTGAAGGTTCAGTGTTTAAATTGTTGCTCTCTTACTCAATCTTGGGTGGGCACAATTCTCGTTGACTTGGAGAGGTTCACTGTGACAAAGTTTGATAACCTTTACACTGGATTAACATATAGAGGGATTACTAAAAGACTCATCATGGTTAAAATTTAGCTGATCCCTATTTCCCCTGATATCCCTTCAAAAGTTTAATTCATCCTTTAAATGTATATTCCCAAATCACTTCTGCACTATGTATTTCACTACAGAATCTCTCCTGTGTTTGGCTTACAGACAGTGGAAAACTGTGTGTGCACACTAAGAAACCTTTCCTACCGTCTTGAGCTTGAAGTGCCTCAGGCCCGCCTTCTGGGTATTAATGAGTTGGATGACTTTTTGGGGAAGGAATCGCCTAGCAAAGATTCAGAGCCAAGCTGCTGGGGGAAAAAGAAGAAGAAGAAGAAGAAAACTTCGCAGGAGGACCAGGTTGGTTCCTCCTCATTCCCCATGGCTTATGAACCAATATGTTAGAGGATACCACGTAACAGGATGTTTTAAACAATCCTGTTTGGATTTGGCTTAAAAGACAGAGCTCACATATAATAAGTGCATTATCTTTCACAGTGGGATGGAGTTGGCCCAATACCAGGATTGTCAAAGTCTCCTAAAGGTGTGGAAATGCTGTGGCATCCTTCTGTAGTGAAACCGTATCTAACTCTTCTAGCTGAAAGCTCCAACCCGGCTACTTTGGAAGGTTCTGCAGGATCTCTCCAGAATCTTTCTGCAGGCAACTGGAAGGTATTGTATGAAACTTGAAGCTGTTGCTACTTCACCCTTGCAGTGTTTTTTGCAACAACACTGATGCTCTAGTGGAGAGCCAGTGGCAACATCCAACATTTTGCAGGCTGTTTTATCCAGGAAATGTACTTCAGGTTACAGGATCTCATATGAACTATATGTAAAGTTGACCAATTTAAAAAAAAAAAAAAGTAAGATGGTATTCAACCATAGTTTAGACGTATTGAAATTAATGGACAAAAGTTGGCCATGTTCATTCATTTCAGCAGTGGTACTTCGAGTAAAACTTAGTGGAATACTGCCCATAATTCATGCGTATGGACAAGTGGATATTACTCTGCCCATCAAACAGAAGATAAAGTGCATTTGGTCCTGACTCATTACATGCGCAGACATCTCAACAATACCTTAGAATTATGTGGCACAAGTATTCTTTTATGTATGGAGTCTAGGAACAGTATGTCCAGGCCATCCTTGCTGATAGTGGTGTGTGCAAGGGAGGTGGAACATAATTCTTCATAGTATTCTACCTGATGCAGCTATACAAATATATTTTCCCATTCTATTTGAAGACGATGACTGCATTTGGACACAATGTTAAGTCATGTTTCAGTGTTATACAAGAACGAGCCGTCTCAAGCCAGCAAGCTCCATTGTTCTTTGTCCATCTCTGGCACAGAAGCCAGTTTCACAGACTATGAGGTTTGAAACCGGTCTGCTTCAACAAACTACACTTGAGGCTACTAATCACAATTTGTCCAGGATTAGCTATCATGACAAGCTAATCTGAAATGTTAGGATGGTGCTAACATTACTTTGTGTTGTTTGCTGTAATGTTAGCTTCTCTGTGCTAAAAGAGCAAGACATAAAGAAGAGTAAAATAAGAAATAAAATGGAAGGAAAAGCTTCCATACTGCACAAGGGTGAGAGGGCAGACAATCAAATTGTATTTTTTTATTGAAGAAGAATATTTTTTTCTACCTTGAACGTGGAATAAAAAATTTCATGAAAAACGTAGGGGAAAGTTAAGAACGTTAAGGGTGGGAATCAATTAAATAGTCTTGCTAACTGAAGGACTTCTGCTAGGGCAGTGGGGCTCCCCCCCCCCAAGCATCCTCTCCCCAATTGGCGGGGTGTCATGAAAACCCTCATAACAGCATGTGGGGAGAGGAGATGGAGGGTTTTTCCATCTGGCAAACAGAAAAGCTTGTACTAACAGAATGATTGTCATAGCCCTACATTGAATTCCTCCCTTGCTATTGTATGAAGTAATGGCATTTTTAATATTTAACTTGAGCTCTGCTCCCCCAGTTCATACATCTATTCACCTTACAGTCAGAGTAGTACAAAGTGGAATGCTTTTGGGGAAGAACATTACCAACATGCTACTGTTAAAAGCACTGAGGGTTTCTTACCAGTGCATAACTGGAGTGGGGTAAGGAGCAAAATTCTTAGCCTCACTTTTTAAAAAAAGATATTGTTCGGTACAAAGTCTCCAAATATTCTGAATCCAGCATTTTCCGCAAGCCGTGCAAAGAAAGGTCACAGCTTAATTAAATTAGCTGAAGCACAGATAGGTTTATCAGCAAATAGGAGATTAATTGCTGTTCACAAATAGGTTTTATCGCTATACACTCCTGCTTACTATATGCACAGCTGGTATACTGTAAAAGCACCAACCTGCATACCTTAAATCGCTTTTGTTTATTCACCAAAGGGATAATAATAATAAAAACCTCAAATTTCTTAAAGTGACATACTGCCTTAGAACTTCCAGCAGGTAATTTCCTTTTAAAGGAACCAAAAATTTTGTCGTTCCCCACCATAAAATGCTACTGCATATTTAATAGCTATTAAAGCAGTTATAATACCATTTAACATATTTAGTTGAATTCATCTCTTTCTGTGGCCCATAATGAAAACTCTTCACATGTGAGGTTGATTCCAAACCCACACTTAAGTTAATGCGAGTAGGGTACATAGCTCCATTTTGTGGTTTGGACAGCTCCCACTAATTTGTATTAAAATTCATACATGGTGAAAGAAAAGGTTGGCTATGTTGGTTTTTTAAAATAAAAAAAGTACATGTTTTAAAGTAATTTTGCATTTTTGTCGGTAGTTTGCGGCCTATATTCGAGCTGCTGTCAGAAAAGAGAAAGGGCTTCCGATTCTCGTGGAACTGCTGAGAATGGACAATGACAGAGTTGTTTCTTCTGTGGCAACAGCTTTGAGAAATATGGCATTAGATGTCCGCAACAAGGAGCTTATTGGTAAGTAATGAGGGACACCTAACTATGCAGGATGTCCATATGAGAAACACTGTATATTTTAAAAAATTAGTTTTGGAGTTTCCTGTAGCCATATCCAGCCCTGCAGCTCAGCCATCACAGGGGATCTCAGTGAGAGAAAGACCTCTAGTCAGGGGTGCGTGGAGGGCAGGGGGTGGAAGTAGAAGTCCCATTGCACCAGCGTAACACCACTGGTAATGCCCTGAGAACAACCCTCTGTCTCAATAGCAAGCAGTCGCTGGAAAATGGAACTGTTTCGGACAGGAAGTTATATCTGCAAAGCTTGATTGAAAATGAAATTCTTCATCTTTGGTGTAAAGTCATAACCTTCTCAAGATTCATTATGCTGGTGATGAGTTCTGACAGCCTCCAAACATATTCTTCCCTTGGAGATCAAGAGTGTTTTCAAATTTATTTTTAGAACCTTTTTCCCCCTCCTGCCATAATGTATGTTTCTGTCAAAATGTTGATATGGATAGGTAGGTGTTTATATAGATGACATGGCCAATTTCCTGCAGATGATTAATTCGGCAGCCCTCTTTCCTCCATCTGGGGTTTCTGTTGTAAAAGTCAGAGTAATATTGATGGGTGTAGCCTAGACCATTGGTTCTAAAACTCTGTGCACAGGCACCAGGAAAAGAGCTGTAATAGTCACTCAGAACAACTCCCTGTTTGAGCACCTTGTGGCAAACCGTTACCAGATCTGCTATCAGAAAGCAGTTCCCAAGCATTAAAAGTATAAGGCTTGAGCCTTTCTGAAGTTCACTTTCATGGGCCAACACAGCAGTATAATATGCCAAGGAAACAAAAAGTTGTAAGAGGCATTCATCATACCACTTAAGGATTGAAAGCAATGATTATTTGGGGTTTATGTATAAACCCAGACCCACTTGCACAGACTTCAGGACCCACATGATTGAAAATACTGTCCTAGCGTATGCTATCAGGGCCAAGCTACACGTGATCTGAATTGGATTGGATCAGTGTTATCCCTGTTGTGAAGGCACCCCTGCTCCAATCAAAATTCTCTGTGAGCGTTTTTTAAAGTATTTTAAAAATTCCATCAGGAGACCATCTATATCATGTGTGATTCAGTCCTCTGTTCAACCAGGACTACACTGCAGTAAAAGAAAGAAAAAAGGGCTTGATTAACATCTAGGTGAATTTTGCAAACTCACAAACCAGCTACAGAATTCTCTGCAATCTCCAGGGGTTCCTCAGCAGACAAATGAAAGGGGAAATGGTTCCCCAAAGATGCCTTTGTGTTTCCTGTGTTTTATCATCTGGCCTCAGCTACATATCTGTTTCTAAGAGTCTAGAGAGGTGTTGAAGTTATTGAGATTATTTTAATCTAACAAAATCAGTGCGTTCAGAGATCTATGTCTCAGAAGCCGATGGTCCAAAACCAAAGTTATTACACAACGTTTTGCAAAGGGGAGTTGCAATCCATGTCAAAAACTGGGAGAGAAATGAATATTCCTGACTGCAGAAGTGAATGGGCCATTTCCTTGCTTATGCACCGTTCCACTTGTATTTACACAAAATGTTTTTAAATTGTACATTGCTACAAGTTTGCAATGGAGTAGCATTTCTTCTTTGGTTATGAATCAGAATTTGTCTGCAGGTGCTCAGCTAGAGCAGAGAACAGCTAGAGCAGAGAACAGAGCCAGTGTGGTGTAGTGGTTAAGAGCAGTGGACTTGTAATCTGGGGAACCGGGTTCGCTTCCCCGCTCCTCCACATGCAGCTGCTGGGTGACCTTGGGCCAGTCACACTTCTCTGAAGTCTCTCAGCCCCACTCACCTCACAGAGTGTTTGTTGTGGGGGAGGAAGGGAAAGGAGAATGTTAGCCGCTTTGAGACTCCTTAAAGGGAGTGAAAGGCGGGATATCAAATCCAAACTCTTCTTCTAATGCCTTCCTCATATTACTTACCTGCTAGCTATCATTTATATACAAATACACTTCCAGTTTTTGTGTTACGGGGCCACTGAATTATCACCATAGCCCAAACCAGGGCATTTAGTGTACCTTAGCTTTAGGATACTTTTTCTTTGTTTTACTGTGCAGTTTGTTAAATTTCACTGGACACCAATCCCACAATCTTGGGAACTGATTTTTCTCTCCTATAACAATTATACTTCATATGCATATTTCCTGCTTCTGTACATACTAGATACTGGTCACATTCTCATACAATGCTAAACCATGATTTAGCTCTACCTAAATGGCTCTGCTTAGTTCAACAAGACAACTTCATGACCCACCAGTTTGAAGCCGGCTGGTAATTAAAGCTACCACAGTCAGGCTTTTAACACAGCAAGGTAGAATTCTCTGAAAGTAAAAGATTGACTCTGCTGGTTCTTCTTCCACCCCTATGGGAGGAAAAGGAAAGAAGCATTTATGCCCAACTCTTCACTTGTGCTCATTCATGTAGCCCTAAATTATGGCTTAGCATCTTACGCAAATACAGCATCTAACTTCTCACATTCCATTGGTTCAAAGTTCTGCAAGAAAGAAAGAAAGAAAGAAAGAAAGAAAGAGGGGGATCTGTGTGCCTTGGTGAAATATTTATTGTGTTTTTATAAACCACAGATTGCTAAAAACCAGAGCAATTAATTTGATTGTGTTCTCTCTCTCTCTCTCTCTCTCTCTCTCTCTCTCTTACTATAAAATGGCTCAGCTAAAACAAGCTTATCTAAAATAAATACATAGATTTGTGTATGTCTGTGTACTTTGGCATGTTGCCACAATCATTTTAATCACTTTTTGTTCTAATCCAGCAAAAGAAGGCAATATATTTTTAATTTGAAAAATGACACTGCAGTACCTTGCTGCCACTCTGCATAGCAAAGGGATTTCTTTTTTTTATGAAGTTGTATTAAATAATAATAATAATCCTCCCCACACACCCAGAGTGCTTCTGGATTTGTAAGTCTCCTTGTTGTGTTTCTATGCAGTGTGTTTTTCTATGTGATGCTAAAAATACCTTAGAACAGTGCAAAGTTCCTGTATGGGCTTCTTTTCCTCCCCAGGTAAATACGCTATGCGAGACCTGGTAAATCGCCTTCCCGGAGGCAATGGGCCAAACATTCTCTCTGATGAAACTGTGGCAGCAATCTGTTGTGCTTTGCATGAGGTCACCAGCAAAAACATGGAGAATGCCAAAGCCCTGGCTGACACAGGAGGAATAGAAAAACTGGTGAACATAACAAAAGGAAGAGGTGACAGGCAAGTAGAACATTAGAAAGTCTCAAGTGAAAAATATTTTGATAAGAGGAACTTAAGAAAATTTGTAGTCTACACAAAGAGTATTTATTTATGCATTCTTGTCTTACTTAATAAGCTGACCAGCCTCATAGAGTTGCAATCTGTTCAGCACGGGAGGAGAGACCTTGGCATTTATTCTGTGTGATTTTTCTAAAATCCACGCTGTGCCTGCCAGTTTCCTTATTGTGTATAATTTGTGTGTGTGTGCAAATTTCTGCAAACTATTCCTAGACCAAAATCTTGGTGAATTTAGAGGAAATGTCATAAAACTAAGGTGTCCTTATAGATTAGATCAGGCTTAGGCAAACTCCGGCCCTCCAGATGTTTGGTACTGCAATTCCCACCATCCCTGACCACTGGTCCTGGAGGGCCGGAGTTTGCCTATGCCTGGATTAGATCTACCTACACAGATGCTGCTGGACTAGATAGACCTTTGGCCTGATGTATCAATTTTTTTAAAATGTTATTAACAATTACAAGAATAAGGAAAACAGCAGATAAATTAATGGTGCCATGTCCAAGCTCCAAGGAATTTAGGTAAAACCAAACAAAATGAAATGAATAGGTCTTTACAAATGGAAAATATTACATCAAGGGAAGAAATTTCACAGTTTAAGGTGGTCACTTACCCCCCCCCCCCAAAAAAAGCCCTGTGCCTCATATATAACAATCTAATCTCAAGTTTATCAGGATCGACTCTGCTTTTCAACATTTTAATGTTCAGTGGGCTCATAGAAAAGGAAGTGCTTCCCTTAAGATTCTTAGAATGTAGTGAGTGCCTTGAATTTGGGCACATATACAAACTGGTAAAACTATAGAGGTTTTAAAGCAGGTATAAAATGTAATCAGAAGTGTACTTCTGCTAACAAATGTTCACTCACACTTTGTACCATTTTACATTTCCGAGCCAGCTTTCAAGGGCAGCTCCACAATAAAGAGCATTTCAGTAATCTAATATAGAAAAATACCCAAAGTATGAATGTCTTTTAGCAGCAGGCCCATTTCACATGGCTATCTGTTGTTAAAAAGCATTCCAGGCCACAGCCGCTGCTTCCTCAACATCTAGGAATGGTGCTGAGTTCACGGGTACTCCCAGACTGTGAACCTAATCCTTAGGGGGGAATGCAAAGCCAGCCCCCTCCAAACGCTTATTTTCATCCATCTGGGCAACTAAATGAGCCACCATCATCACATATTTCTTTGCCTGCAATGAATTTGCTAAATCGTCCTAATCCAGTACATCACTGATTTTGAGCACTCATTCAGAGAGATCACCATCACACCTGGATCCAAGAAAAAGAACAAACAAAACTGGGTGTCATCAATATATCAGTGACACCAGGCTCCAAATACCCAGATTACTTCACCCAGTAGTTTAATGTAAATGTTAAATAGCATGGTAAATAATACTCAAAGCTGTGGAACCCTACAAAATAATTCTCATGAGAAGAAGCAATTCTATTTGTGTAGTATGTGCATGTCTAGTAATATTGTACACTAAATGTAAACTTTTTTACTTCTCAGGTCATCACTGAAGGTTGTCAAGGCAGCAGCCCAGGTGCTGAACACATTATGGCAATATCGTGATCTCCGCAGCATTTACAAGAAGGTAACACATAAAAGCTGTTCATACAAAAATTAGTATTCATCAAGATGCAATTCCACAATGAAATCTAAACTAGTTCTTCTAATGAAATGTCATTCATTTTTCATATGACCTCCTTTTTCTTGTTCCACAGGATGGTTGGAATCAAAATCATTTTATTACCCCAGTGTCAACACTTGAGCGTGACAGATTCAAGTCACATCCCTCCTTGTCTACAACAAATCAACAAATGTCGCCTATCATTCAGTCCGGTCAGTTAATAAACCTTTCCCTTTGTATGTGGCCAGATTAGATGTTAATTTCCCCGATCAGCTCTTGTTCACTCCTTTTAAAAACCTTTGGAGGCTCATTCTCAGTTTTTTACTTCAAGCATATTCTTCTCATATATAGTTGAAGCCATCAGACTGGTTTTTGATATGACAGAGTTCAACGAACAGTCTATACATTTTTAACCAGATATTCCACCCTCCACAGCACTTAGGCACCCTGCCTCTGTGATGTACAAAGAGACGATATTTACAAACAGGCCTAAACAGTATTAATTTAAGAAGATAGGGTCTTCCATGGAAAGCTGTGGTACTGTAGTTCATGGTGAGGAAAAAGGTTCCCTGCGCGTTAGCTGAGCAAACCCCTTTGCCCCTCTGGCTCTCTTGGGGGAAGATCCTCTTCTGGCTCTGGGGTAGGTCTCCTCCTGAACCAGGAGGACTCTCCAGAGTACTCCCAATTTACACGATTTCGTGTATGTGCATTTGAGCCCGGAACCTCAGTGTAAACGGGAAGCTACCTGCATATCAGGGGTAGGGGGTGGGAAGAGAATAGTAGGCCCATATAGCTACTGTATCCTAAAAACATAGATTTATACACATTGCCTGACTCTCCACAATCTTGGCCAAACACTCTAATGAACATTAACTCTCAACTTTAAGGTGTTGCAGCTCTTCTAGAGATTCTATATGAATGTTTTAAGGAATTACATTTATTGCTGCTTTTCCTACATATCCGAAAGCCTATTATTACAAAGCAGTTCCGAAGAACCCTCTACTTTTTCCTAACCCTTTTGTCTGGCACTGATTTTCTCTCTCCCTGTCTCTTTCCCTCTCCTTTCTTCTCTTTCACCTTCTTTTCCCCAGTTGGAAGCACATCTTCATCACCAGCGCTATTAGGAATTAGAGACCCTCGTTCCGAATATGATAGGACCCAAACTTCTATGCAGTATTACAATAGCCAAGGTGATGGGATTGCACATAAAGATATGTATACTGGTAAGGGACCAGTGAGATGGAAAATGAAAGCTTGGTACATAATTTTTAAACTTCTTGCTTACAAAAAAAAAAAAAGCATGTTCTGAATGAGAAAAAAACATGTCATGCAGCGAAAGCAAAGAGGGTCAGATCATATTCATAGTAACAATAGAATAACATCAAAAAGTAATGAGTGTTATTCAAGCACATATTTAAACCTGTCTGTAAAATACTTTATTGCATACTACTTTTCAAGAAACACACGCTTATCTTATGAATGCTGGCAAAAACATTTCGCCGCATCACAGGTTATAACCCAAATTCAGCAGCAAGCAATTCTCGCTAAGGGACTCTCTGCCTCCTTCCTTTCGTCTTCCTTCTGTCATGAAGCATAGCATCATTATACAGCCGAGATGTCTGAGGAGGGGGTGGAACCTGCAAGTCAGGTTTCAGCAGAGAGAAGCACAAATTATATGCATCCAAATAAACCACTGAAGTCAAATGTGCTCCATAAGGCTGGATATCCAGGTGTCTGTTTCTAGAGGTGGTTGTTGTGGTCAGAACCTGACCTTGCTCTTGTAGCCTTCCCCCAAGGTGGGAATATTGGGATCCTTTATTGATATGTATCATACAGTTCTGTTCCTCTTTCACCGAAGTGTGAAAATCAGCCCAGCATGACACCTGAGCAAATCAAACATTGCTTTTAATACTCTGTTGCCGTTTTCCCACAGGGTCCAGCAAGCCTTCGCCAATTTATATCAGTTCCTATTCTTCACCAGCAAGAGACCAAAATAGGCGTCTGCAGGTAAAAGCTGAAATCTTAATTTAAAAAATGACCATATTGATCACCAGGAGAGAGTGCATTTTCCTTTAACCTAATGGCTTTTAAACCATTTTCATTGATGGATTCCTGCTGCCTAAAGTAACTTTCTAACTTCAGGCAATCAACTCAGAATGCTATGGTGCCTGGATTATGGTTCTCAACACTGCAACTGCAGTGCAGTAGTAAACAAGGCTCCATCCTATCCCATTCCATACAAATCTTATTTTGGAATATTATTTTTTCTTATTTTCTATGAAATAAAACTGCAGTGTACTACACAGCCTTCCGCATTTCCCTTTTAATATACCCTTTTGGATCACACTTTCTCCACCACAGGCCTGTACAACTTGTAACCTATTAAGCTGCTGAACCCGGCAGCCCACCACCAGATTCAATAAACTTCCTATTTTGCTGCATGAACAACTGGGGGGATGTCAGATACCTGTCAAATGTGGCTAGTGAGCTCTGTTCATCTTGGTGGGTCACCAGTTGTGCAGCCCTGCTGTCTCCCACTTGTCTTCAGTGTCTAGTGGCCACGTGGGCATTGCTGGTTTGTTTGCACAAAATTCTTTGACATACCCAAACTCAGCAGATTTACGGTAGATTCCAATCTGGTCCTCTTGCACTTGCAGAAGAGCTTTTCATCCTACAGAGGCAACTGCTAACAGAAGAGGAAGTTTTCCCTCTCCCCTGCATCCCCTAGCAGTCCCCGAAAATCAGCTCTAGAAAGTTGGGGATTCACTAGAACAAAGTGAAAAGTGGCAATAGGGAAGGGGAACTTGGCAAATATAGAGATAGATACATAGAGATAGAGAGATAGATTAGATATATCTCCCCTCCTCTTCTGTTAGCAGGCACCTCTACTGGATCAAAAGCATTTCAAAAAGTGCAAAGACCCCAGTTGGATTCTTCCCTGAGATTCCAGACTGCTCACCAGTTTATGGCTTTATTGATTTCAGTACAGTGGTACCTCAGGTTAAGAACTTAATTTGTTCTGCAGGTCCGTTCTTAACCTGAAACTGTTCTTAACCTGAGGTACCACTTTAGCTAATGGGGCCTTCCGCCGCCGCCACACGATTTCTGTTCTCATCCTGAAGCAAAGTTCTTAACTTGAGGTACTATTTCTGGGTTAGCGGAGTCTGTAACCTGAAGTGTCTGTAACCCGAGGTACCACTGTACTAGGATTTTTAAGAGATAAACACAAAGGATTGGGCAACTAATGCAAGAAAACATGGAGAAGTCAAAGTTATATTCCTGAAGTTTTTTGTTTGTTTGTTTGTTTGTTTAAAGAACTATACAGCAAAATGAAAAATGTTAAGTGAACATTTGTGTCAAGGATCTATAACAAGTTTTAGACAGGAACTGAACAAAGGACACAAGGTTACACCATAGTGGCATGCAAAACGTCTTCAGACTGTAAATCTATAAGCAACATTTGCAAATTATATGCTGTGATAAATGCAAATGAATCGTTTCCTCACCCAGGAATAACTAATTATGCATTCTTAAAGAAGTGCAAGTGTTTAGGGGTGTAAAATTAGAAAGTCAACAGCACAACAAGAATTGCAATTAGGGAAGAATGAAAAAAGGCCAAAAAAATAAACAACAGTATAAGTATCTTCTACCAAGAGGAGGCTGATGAAGTGCCACAGCAGCAAGGGCCCCTGATGTAAGAGCTGGGGAAACAACAGATCAGCTTGATTGGGAGTCCTTTACTTTACACCTGTCTTCACTCCTAAAAGTTTGTTCAGATGTTGACATAATATTTGTAAGAATTGGGAAGACTCAGAGGACAGAATAGGAAAAGAACAAGTCAGATTCTTAAAGATACCTTGGGCATAATCAGAATTGCCGAAAGATAAAATTGTACCAAGAAATAGAAATTCATCCTCTTACACATGCAACATAGGCCATACTAGTTGTAGAACAATTGGTGATTATACAATGGAGCCTGCAACAAAACGTTGCAGTGTGGTATATTCCTTTCCTTGAGGCCAGAAACCTAGATAGCCATGTCCTTTTCCAGACTACTACATTTATTTCCTGTCCTCCCCCACTCACATACACATCCCCATTCCCCCCCCCCCCTCATGGAAATATGGGTCTGAAAGAAACTAAAGAACTTTGAGAATGGTTTTACAAAAGGCTTTCTTTCTATGTGCAAAAATGTTGCCGCACACCTCACGTTCATGTGAATGGATAAATTGCTACTACAACTATACATAGATCAACTGAGGTATTTTTCCTTCCCTTCTTTTTGCTTTTTCAACAGCATCAGCAGTTGTACTACAGTCAAGATGATTCCAACAGAAAGAACTATGATGCATACAGGTTATATTTGCAGTCTCCACATAGCTATGAGGACCCATATTTTGATGACCGAGTTCACTTCCCATCTGCTACAGATTACACAACACAGTATGGACTGAAATCAGCCACAAACTATGTAGACTTTTATTCCACCAGACGACCTTCCTATAGAGCAGAACAATACCCTGGGTCACCTGACTCATGGGTGTAGCATTAGAAAATCACGAACAGAAACATATCTTTCTAACTTTTTTTGAAAAGCGATTGAGTTATGGGTTTGCTGTTTTGAGGGGAAAATGTGGAAGTGAATTGCAAAGAAGGAAACAAGGAAGAGGTTGTTTTTTCCCCCCCTAAAGGGGATTATCTTTGAAGATGGGAGAAAATTTGGAAGAGGAAATTGGAAAGGGAGAACTTTTGCTCTGTTTAGATGTTAGATCTAATTACTTGTAGTTCCTATAGTCTGGTGAAGGTGTGGGCAATGTGACGAAAGGTTTGAGAATTGAGGGGAAACGGCTTTGGGAAATGTGTAGGTCAGAACAAATTACAGATATAATTTTTTTTTAAAAAAAAGAAAATGTGAATAAAAGTCTTGTTCTCATAGTTTGTACAGAAAAAAAAATATGGATGCCCTTCTTGTTTTACTGCTGTTACTAAATGTCAAGATTATATGCTATCATGTCTTGTAAATTTCTTTTCAGTTGGTGTAAATATGGAAACGCCACATTGGTTGGAAGTGCCATCATTTGTAATGCCGTGCGTCATTTTAAAACTGATTTCAAAAGCTGACATCTTTTAAAGAGAGAGAGGAGGGGGGAAAGGAAGAGAGATCATACAAGGAAATGTTATAAATAAATATCATTTTGTTTTTAAAAATGAACGGTGTAATTTTGAAGCACAAACCTCTGGTCTAGTATATCTGCACTTTTCTTATCCCCTGCCTCATTCACAGAGTACTTCACTGCCATTTTTTATGCCTATGGGGGGAGGGGAAATAAATGTGGACGTCTCATCCATGGAAAGTAGATCCCTGCTCATTCTTCGTTTTCTGTGTTTACTGTTAAGGAACAAATACAACAGATGTGTATGCTCATTGTGAGTTGTAGAATCAGGTTAAATATATATCTATACATATATATATATATATTTCCAGGCATTTATATATATATTTCCAGGCATTTCTACCATTTTCTTATTTTTGTGAAGTTCATCTATTTCTTATTTGTCAAGCTGGCATACCAAAACATAAAATTATGCACTTTCTTGTCTTCTTTTCATTTCCACAGTACTCATGAAGCCAGTACCTTTCACGGTTTATATTCCCTTTGGGGGGGAAAATGAAAAGACGCAGAATAAAGTAGATATAAATTCCTTTTACAGAATATTTTTGTAAGTAATCTGTCCAGCTGGCTCACATCCCTCTTGATTTATTGTGCTTTCATAACTGAGCGTTAATTAATTGCATTCAGTTTCCTCCTGGCCTGTTGATAATTGCTAAATATTTAGACCACAATACTCATTAACTTGGGCGTATTTATATTGCTTTGTCTGCATCTGTTTGTTAGTGTTATTCCATAGGTGGAACCCATTAAAGCCTTTAAAAGCGCAGAGGGGGTGCACCAAGAGATAAAACGTATCTTATTTTCAGGCTTGCAAGGGGTAATTATCAGCTCTCCACCTATTCTTATTTATTTATTAACAATACTTGTATTCTTCCCCATAATCTCTGAGACATTATTGTTGTAGAGCACACCAATCTTTGAGACAAGTAGAAAACAGCAAATTCCTTTTATATTACACCTTAATTTCATGGGAACTCAAAGTGGCATACATAGGTGGCACTGGCAATTTTCCACCCAAATACTGACCACACCTAGACCTCCAATAGCATCAGCAGGTTGCCTCACCCTGTGTCTTCAGGCCAAGCCTTTTGTATCCGTTTTTGGCATGACAAAGGCACCTTTC
Source organism: Podarcis filfolensis (assembly GCF_964270895.1). NCBI lineage: Eukaryota > Metazoa > Chordata > Lepidosauria > Squamata > Lacertidae > Podarcis > Podarcis filfolensis. The sequence continues at coordinate 31,526,503 of NC_139604.1, read as the reverse complement.
TGCGGAATGCTTTGCTCCAAAGGTTGATTATTTCAGAGGATAATCTACATATACATCAGTGCTGGTTTTTTCTGGATGCTAGCTTCTTGAATTGCTGCCTTCCGTATGAAGGTCCAAGATAAAACCTCTGGCTCTGCCCCATGTCTTGCTTCGCCTCCAAAAGATGCACCTCCTATATTGCTAGACAGCTGTTTCATTTTTTGACCTGGCCAACAATAACAGATTCTCAGTGTTAATGCCATTTACCGGAGAGCAGCCAGAGGTATTGTATGTGCTTGCAGACTGGGGCATTATGGAACATAGGAAACTGCCTTACACTGAATCATACCAGTAGTCCATCTAGGTCAGTATTTTCTGCACTTCCTGGCAAGGTCCCTCAGGTTCCCCCAGCCCTACCTGAAGATGCCAGAGGTTGAACCTGAGACCTGAAGTGTACAAAGCAGCGCTCTCCCTCTGCATCTGATACTCTGAGCTAGTGTTTCTTAAACTTTGGTCCCCAGCTGTTGCTGGACCACAACTCCCATCATCCATAGCTAGCAGGTCAGGGCTGATGGGAGTTGTAGTCCAACAACAGCTAGGGACCAAAGTTTGAGAAACACTGCATTGAGCTATGCTCCTTCCTGAGTTCAGAATATGAGAATCTCTGAGACACTTCAAGGTTTGAGAAAAACATGGTAAATTACTAATTCTAGGAGAATGTTTTGGGGGAAATTGAATTCTGGCTGGGGCTGATGGGGGTTGCAGTTGAAAACATCTGGATGATGTCAGGTTGCTAATAAGAAATGAGCTGAAGGGTGCTAGGGCATTTCATTCATTTATAATATAGTAGTATTAAATATCCTTACGCTTTTGGTCACAAATCTAATGTTTACACTTATTCATTTAAGATGAGGGTTTTACAAGTGTCAAGAACATGGAACCAACATCTCTTAACACCTATAAGCCATGTGGAGGCTGCCAATTACCATTTTGATCACACTAGGCTAGCATCATCAGCAAAAGTGATGCTGCCAAAATCAATGAGTTGCTTGTAACCCCCATATAGCTTGATTGGTGGGGGGAGGGGAAACAGCCTTATAGATTCGGCATGCTGTTCCATCAGGGAGCCTCTCCAGAGATTTCTCCTTTTTTGGTGCAAAAACTGCTTGGCCTGTTGCCCTCAAGCTGTTCTGTCGTGTTTCAGCGTTTGCTTACTTTGTGTGCGTCTGTCTTCTCTTTTTTTCCGCTTGGTCTCATAATTTATGCACTTTCTAGATTATGGAGCTTTAATTATGCAAATGAAATGTAATGGCGAGTTTCCATTTATTCCTGTTTGGCATGTTTTATCCCCCCTCTTTTCTTTCTTTTTAATTAATGCAGGATTAATGTCAGGTCAGCAAGTTAAGCTTGCAAGTGTAAGTTGACCTCGCCAGTGGGAACAATTACACTGATGAAAAGGAGTTGCTTGAGCTTGACAGCCTTTGGAGTGGGGAGACGCTTCTCTGGAAATTAGGATGTTAGGATGGTAAAAGGGAAGCAATTTTGTGCATTCACAGTGAAATTATGTGGTGGAAATATGGTGCAGGGGTGTGTGAATTAGCCAACATTTGGAGGCTTCCAGAGGAAGGGGCTTTCACAGCTGCAAGAAGACCTTTCTCTGTAACCTCATGACGTAGACTTAATAGACAAAGTGTTATAGACAAATGTTCTCTCTTACACAACTCTCTCTCTGCTGTAAGCCATAGCCACTCTGAATTAAAATAATGTATTTGCCTGCCCTGAATTGCACTGAAAAGATTTGATTGCATAATCCTCTGTTGCTATGGAAGGTCAGAACTACACATCGTTGGAGAAACGTGGTTGTTTCCAAGAAACATAGGCTCCATGTTTCCTCCCCTTTCCCTTGCTAATACTTATTTGTAAAATATATACTCCACCCATCATTAAACAATCATAGGACAGGTCACAATGATCAAAGCTACAAGAACCCAAACAATAAACATTAAAACAAAACAAAAATACAATTCCATCTGCCACCACAGTATAGACCAGGGGTCACCGTCTTGGCACCTATGGGTGCCATGGTGTCTGTGAAGGCTTTCATTGGTCCCCCACGCAGGGCTCCCAGACTCAAATCAATCTTTCTTTCTTTCTTTCTTTCTTTCTTTCTTTCTTTCTTTCTTTCTTTCTTGTAAGCATCTCTGGTCCTCCTAGGAGAAAAGTCATGAAGCAAAATTTGTACCCTTCTAAACCATTTATGTGAAATGAAAAAGCCTGGCTGCTCCTGCCTATCATTGTTTTTAAACCAATGAATGACGTTGGAGCTGTGATTGATAAGTTTGGATACTGGCAACAGGAATCTCGGGAGTCCTGAAGAGCTACTGTTTCTCCCTCCCCTTTTCCTGCTTCTGTCTTATTAGACCTTGGATACACCCATTTTCTGCTTGGTGTGTGTGTGTGTGTGTGTGTAGCTACTTGAGAGGCTTTAAAAAAAAGTGTGTTGGTGTGGGGAGAAATTCAAGCAGGTATCACATTCTGCTGAAGCAGCACAACATATCTAGCTAGACTTTATGTTGTGCTCTAGATATCCTTCCTCCTTTGGTCTGGGCGGAAGCTATTCTTGCTTCTCTAAATATGTTGGGTGATACCCAGTGGTGGTTTCCCACTTGTACCAGTCATACTTCCCCTTCTGCTCTTTCCCTCCGGGAGCCCCATGCACACCCCCAAAATCTGCTCTGGGGGGTGCTGCAGCGGGGCGGAACAAAAGGGCAAATCCCATTGTGTGAACATTGAGATGACCTTAGATCCTGCCCATTGCATTTACCTTGCACTAACTTTATTTGTATGGCTCATCTAGATATGCTCAGTAATTGTACATTTTTGTTTTGATGGGGAGCACCTACAGTTCAAAGATCTAGAGGACACTTTTTAGAGCCAGCGGTATAAAAGCTGAAGGATTTTTCCATGTAACGTAATCTCGCTCTCTCAGTTTTAATACATCTCTGGTTTGTTAGCAGGAGTCTGTAGCAGCCAGCTAAATGTAAACACCTGCCAAGTCATGAATACTTTCAAATAATGTTAAAAGTATCTTCTGTATTTTTATCTGAGCAAAACCTATTCAGTTTCATTAAAGTCCCTGGAAGTTTTCCAAGCCTGCCAAGCTCAGTAGGTTTTCTGTACTAGGTTGTTTGGGACATGTTTTAAAAAGAAATAGTAGAAAGAAAAGAGGCTGCTGTTTCACTGAAATAAATGAAGGTTGCACTATTACTAATATAATGGAGAACGCCGAACTAATAAAAAGAACAACATTCTTATATAAAATGTAGGCCTTGATCAGCAAACTACTTTTTCATTATGGCCAGCATTTAAAGGTTTTACAACATCAACAAGTAATCACTTGTTCTTCAGGAAAACATCACAAACTGAATAGAGAGAATTGGCAAAGGTCTCAAACTTTGCATTACACTGCAGTTATTATGTGAGCTTTCATGCAGTCTTGAGAATTGGCCTAGGTCTTTTGACCTGGGTGTTAAAAATGGAAGAGTGGGCATTTTGTGCATTGTAATAGTGTACAACACATAGAGGCTGGGTCTGAAGAGTTGACAAAGGACCAAAGTTAACATACTGTACATAGGGACAACAGCAACTAGAAGTAATTGTGAGATATTGGAGTCAAGTGGGAAGATCAGAGGCTGCAACTCAAAGTGAGAATGAGCAGGTGTGTCTGTAAGGTGGAGCTATGTTATGTGCTGATTTTATCAGCTTGCTGTTTGTTTGCAGTGAAGGCTGCTTCGCACAAACTTGCACCTCACATCTACATGCATGAAGTCAGAGGGCATTAGCAAAACTACTCACCTTGTCATTACCTGACAAAGGGAGCAATTATGAGAGCCAAAATCTGTCCACATAAAGCTGATAACATTCCTATTGTTGGCACAGAATCAAAGGCCACTTCAGGCAGATAGAAGTTATTGCTTTCCCTGTCTACCCACAAACCATATCCCTCCCCCCCCCCCGCAATTAAAAAAAAAGGAAATTTGATCAGTCTAATTTATATTAAATAGGATGTGTTCTACAGTGCAAGAATATAAAGAAACTCTCGCCAAAATTGTATGGAATAAGCTTTTATTTTAAAAATAAAATCCATCTAGCCCAGTGTGGTCTACTCTGGCAGCAGCTCTCCAGAACTTCCAGCAGGCTATTCTGCTTTGGTCTGATCCTAGAGACTGGATCTAGACCTTCTGCATGCAAGGCTTGTACATTGTCTAACCTGCTTGTGGAAACATGTTTCAGCACAAAGAAACCAAAAACATTGGGGACTGAAAGCATTGGTACATGGGGGGTACACATTGCATTCAGTAATGCATGCAAAACAAAAACAAAACCACCCTATGATACCAGTGCTTTTTTCTGGGGGTACTCAAGGGTACATAATACCAACACACACACACCCCAAATTTTAAAAGCATGGCACTTAAATGTAACATCTTGAGGGTGAGTACGAATGCCTTTTTTCTTTTCTTTTTTAAAGCACTGATGGTACTCTTAAGACTTTACCTATTGTGTACAAAATGGTCAGTTTTCTTTAGGATTCTTGTAGCAAGCCGGTAAGAATTTTCACTCTTCAGCTATTATATTGGTAAGTGTTCTCTAACGTATTATAAAGTAGAAATATGTGAATGTAAGAATAAATCAAGTTGATTTCTTTCCCAATAACTACAAAAACCAGATGAGAGTAGATTTATCTAGGGGACATTCAGGCTTCTGACAGTGCTTTAATTACAGATTCTATGTCCATTAATCAGGGATTGACTGAAAGACTCTGGAAGTATATACACCGTTAAGAATGTCCTTCTACAAAATATCTAAACTTACTACTT